>NC_090924.1:480521834-480822318 GCF_040938575.1 Ambystoma mexicanum | reverse complement strand
TGGCCATGTAAGCACTGCAGACATTGCCAAAAGACATGTGTGGAGTTGCAGCTGTGTGATGTGGATAGAGTGATGACATGTGCTGAGAGATAGGAAGAGGGGACAGTGACACACAAGAGGTGAACTGTAGCACCAGTGGAATTTCATGGGCTGGCACAACACATCCTCCACTGGTGCTTTGTTGGGGTTCAGCCTCCCGTTCCTCCTCTACCTCCTCCCTTGATTCTGGTGGATCATCATCTGCAGATGGACACAAAGAATCATGTTAATTGCATCCTCTACATACATTGTCATCACAATGCTGTCCTGCAACACATTTACATGCATGGAAGTCCCTGACCATGTAAGCACTGCAGACATTGCCAAAAGACATGTGTGGAGTTGCAGCTGTGTGATGTGGAGAGAGTGATGACATGTGCTGGGAGATAGGAAGAGGGGACAGTGACACACAAGAGGGACAGGACCATGCACCCATGGGGGAGGTGTTGGTGTGGGTGGTCAACATGGATGACTCCAGACACATTTCTTACAAAGGGGTCAGTGCCATAGGTGCGGCAGGGGTTGACACAGTGTAGTAAAATGCTATGTCAGTAATGGCACAATGTCACGCCTGCTGCCATTGTGCTTGGAAGGCATGGGTAGAATGAAACTACCTATGGACATGTGTTGGTTGAATTTGGACTACATGCAGTGCATGATGTGTAGCACATGTTTCACAGACAAGCCCATGGCTGGCATAGCTGAGTCACTGACATATCTGATGTACATAGCAAGATGACACATTGTGTTGGCATGCCGGGAATGTATTTCAATATCTGACAGTTGTGGATGACTACTGTCCCAAAGACATGTAGTACCTATGTGCAGCAAATGGGTTGTATGTACTCTGCAGTACACTAAGCACATGTCAGTACACCATGACATGGTTCACCCATTTCAGTCATACAAATGCAGGCAGAAGTGCTACACAATCATACACATTTATTCAATCTACATACACATAATCGGGATGCACACGCTTTATCACTCACCTGACGTTTCCTTGTAATTTTCCAGGCCTCCCATGCCTTGCACCTGATCCACACAAATAAACTCGCTCATAGCCTCTTCATGTGGCATGAGATCCTGCTCCTGTGGTGACTCACCTCCAGTCACCAGAGCAGAAGTGAGGTTGGCACCCAGCTTACCTTTCGTTCGATGGTGGAGGTCATTCCACCACTTCATGATGTCACGAGCGGTGCGCCTCTCATTCCCCAAGGTGTTGATAAGATCTGTGACTCGCTGCCAGTAGACCATATGGTTAGCAGGCGTATGTGTGTGCCCTGTGTGCACATGTCACGGTAGTTTTCGCACACATCGTCCACAAGGATGTTCAGTTCTTCTTTATTGAAGCTCCTCTTCCTCGATGTGGCGGTCACCTTTGCCTTGCTTTGGGATTGAGCCTTTCCCTGTTCTGCACGCTTTTGCCTCTTGGAAGGTGGTGCAGACCCAGACTGGCTGTGACCACTCAGGCCAGTAGGGGCTGAACCAATAGTGGCCTGGGACATGCCATCACCCATTGATGTTGGGTCAGTATGTGGCCCTGCAGGTCCCTCAACCTGGAAGCTGGAGCCAGGTACTTGGACTGTACGTTCCTTCCCCTTGGACGCACAGACAGAAATTGCCACTGCGTGTACATGAACCGGGGTGGGGGGCCACAGACCCTTTTCTAGCTCCCTGACCCAGGCGGCTGTGGACAGCAGATAGCTCTGCAGGTGCCTCAACCTGGGTGCTTGGAAGAGCAGATGACCCTGCATCTCCCGGGCCCAGGGAGCTGGTGTCATGTGTCTAGCATGGACGTCCCTTCACCTTGGACGCACGGCCATCAGCTGCTCCTGTACCTCTGTGTTCCTGGTCAAGAACCACTACAGACGTTTCTGCAGTTCCCTGACCCTGGGTGTTGGGGTCAGCAGCTGCCCCTCCAACTTCATGGCCCTGGGTGATGGTGAGAGCAGAGAATCTGCATCTCCAGGACCCTGTTGCTGGTGGGGCATAGCTCCCTTTGCATGTCCCCGACCCTGGCCACCTCTGCCACCTCTGCCACCTTTCCTTCTTGTGCCCTTCCCACTCATGGTACAGATGGATTTGTACAATGGGAGTGCAATTGTCATGGGCAATTGTAGTGAGGGGGCAGGGTACGTGTTGTAAAACGTACTACTATGGTCTAGCAAGGCTCAATATTACCCCTAGTAATAGGATTAACGGGACATGTAACGCACAGGCACCCCAAATACCACAAAGCGTGTATGCGACCCCTCGGTAGCTCACGTGAAAAGAAAAAGCGTTACGCGGTACGCTGTGGCACCCAGCAACACAAAAAAAGTATACGCGAAGCCCAGGAAAGCCACTGTGATGTTAACAATGTCGGTACGCGATACACAGGGGCACCCAGAGTATGAATAATGCGTGTACATGACTCATTGTTAGCCTCAGAATAAAAAAAAATACATGGGCAAATCCCCCACCAAAATAAGAAGTACGCTTTGTCACAGTAGTGAACAAAATGCGTGGCACCACAAAATTCTCTGAAGTTCACACATCCGTCCGCTCAAACTCGCACAAGACGTTTGATGTTCTCCTACACACTCCTTTATCCCGAAGAACACCAACGGCCAGCGCGTGTCACGTAACTTACGTAATTAGGCCCTTTCCTCTGATTTCACGTGTATGCGCTAATTTTGCACACGCAAAGTAACCGTCACTCTGTTTCCGGCGGCCTACGCGAGTAACACGGAAGACCCACGCCTGCCTACGAGCCATTTTACCTTCTTCCTACTGCTCTGAGCTGCCTCCTACGAGCCATCTGCTGCTGCTTGCCCACTGTGCGTGTCTGCTGCCCACATGCCCTGCAATTTGAGTGCATGCCGTACAGCCATTGCCAGTGCTCCTGTCATCGGCCCTGTGACCACCTCAGCTGATTTTGAAGACTCCCAACATGCCAGACCACCACTCCACAGCCCAGCCCCAGGACCACATTGCCCACCCACACCTGCCTCGGAGGTTGCCATGTCTGAGCAAACATCTCCAGAGGCAAGTGGCAACACCATGGCAGCGAGGCAGAGGGCTGTCAACTTCACAGCCAGAGAAGTTGACATCCTCGTGGAGCATGTCCTGAGGCATTATGATGCCCTCTTCAACCACACAACGCAACGCGGCAAGGAAGGACGGAAGCTGATCTGGGAGCAGATCGTGGGTACCATCAACGCGGAGGGGGTGGCACCCCGTGACCACCAAGGGGGGGGGGGGGCTGGGCCCGTTTCATTACCACCAGCATGCAGGGGTCCTGGAGAGATTTTACCCGGCACTGCACACCCATGGTCAGAGCACCGTCTGGAGTCGTTCGGTGAGTGTCAATGTGTTGCTGTCCTCCACTGTGCATGTTAATGTATGGTGGGAGTGTGCACCTTGGCCTTACAGCAAGTATGCCTCTTGTACGGATGTCTGTGTGCATGTCCCAGACAGCGCTGCATATGTGTTCATTGAAGCATGCATGATTCCAACGGTGTTACTTTTGATATGTGTGTTGTACTGCAGCATATTATGACGTGCACATGGTTTCTTACATGTTTCTGAGACGTGCCTGTGTGAGAGGTGTGACACATGGGTGTTGTCGTCAACATCATGAACAGGCATGGTGTACATGTGTAGGTGTCTGAGATGTGACTGTGTGACTGGCCATCACTCCTGGATGGATGTAACTGGTGCATTTCTATGTGTGCACTACTCTTTCTGCCTGATTGACGTTTAGGGGACTCTGATGTGATAGCTCAGTGCACTGCTTCAGGACTGTCAGGTGATGTGTGTGCATGACATGTGTACGTCCCATGATGCATGTGTGTGTAGCATGCATAATTTGTAGGTGGTGACAGAGCCATGTCCAAGGATGTGATTGTTGTGAAGGAAAGACATGTATCTACATGTATGTACATTGCATGTACCTGTGTGTTGTGGAGGATGATGATGATGGTTGTGACCTTTGGCAGTGTACTTCATGTGCCTATGTTTTTTGCCAAACACTAATAGGTACAGTACCCTGATGTTTGTGTTTTATGTCTCCTTATCCACAGCAGCGTTGGAAGAAGAGGGCGGAGAAGGTGCTGTGGAGCAAGGCAGCAGGGATGGCTCCACCGGGCAGGGATGTAAAACCCAGTCACGCCCCCTGCCATCAACATCATCTGGTAGCGAGGCGATTGGTGCCGTGTCTAAAACATCAGCAGCAGGGGGGGGGAGGACAGGTGAGCTCACACAGGGGAAATCCACCGCGGAAGATGCTGAGGAGTCATCCAGGTTGGTGGGGGAGGAGGAGGAGGAGAAGGCCACATCAGCCCAGTCCATGAGGTCCGGCAGGAGTGATGAGGTGGGTGTGACTGGTGCAGTCCAGACTCAGGGGCAGGAGGCAGTGCAGATCGCCGTGGAGGTGCCTGTGCCAAATCCTGCCCCTGGGCCTGGGCCTACGCCTGCACCAGTATGCACCTGCCGGCATGCCCCAGGCTGGACCCATCTGCAGGTGCTGGATGTTTCCACACAAACCTACACACCAATGTGGATCTCGCCATTCGAGACAGGGTGCAACCGCTGCTAGCTGGTATCACGAGGCGTACAGCCGTCATTCGTGATGATGTGCAGGCTTACAATCGTGGGCTTGCAGATCATCACAATGCGGTCTGGCATCTCCTGAACTGGCTAGCTACGTTTCTGGCCTCGAATTGGGTGTGTGGGTTAGCCACTTATGGGACTCCCTCCTTGTCATCCTCCTCTGTCTGCCAGTCGTCCTCCCTGGTGCCTTCTGGCCCAGATACCACCAGGGTCCCCTGTGTTCTTGTCCCACCCACGTTAGCCCGTCTGGTGGAGATCACATCCCTGCCTGAGTTGGGAGTCAACGTTGGATCCGCCGAGGTGGTCACCATGCCGATCCAGGCTACAACAGGAGCTGTGGCAATGGAGGGAGAACAGGCACCCAGGAGCAGGGCACGTGTCAGACACCCCCGGGTAATTTCATCAGCCCGGAGGCTGGCCAGGCAACGCAGGCACCGGGCAATAAGGCAGCAGCAGGCTCCGAGTAGGAGGCTTTGTGACTCAGGGCATACCATCGAAAGGGGGCAGGCATCCAGGGTCAGGCAGGACGCAAAAATGGACCTTCGTATAAGGATGTCTTCCGTGTTGGAGCGGTATGGGCAGCAAATCGGGGGGAAAGAGAGGCAGCAGGCTCGAGAGGCGAGACTCACCATAGCCAAGGCAGAGATAGCACTGCGTCGGGCAGAGAGGCAGGCTGAGGTCCTCGAGGAGACTTGCAGGGAGTGGGAGGGGATGGAGAGAACCATGCTGGAGTCCTTGCAAGCCCTCGAGGTGAGAGCGGAGGCCCGCCTAGGTGAATTGGACACAGTGTACGATGATGCCCTAGACGAAACATTGAGGGAGAATGGTGCGGAGAAGGACAAGCCCACTGCCTTTATAAATAGTTATTTAGAAATAAGTTTCTGTTGGTTTTATTTATTATTTGGAGCTTTAGGACATTACTCCATGTTTTTTTTGTACATAGTTCACTTGGGTTTTCTTATTTTGTGTTCACCATGCAGTAATTTTTTTTATCATTTTGCTGCTATTGTATACAACTTCTATGGACATGGAAATGTTTGCATTCTTTTGATTTATTCATGTACATATTTTGAACTATGATTTACAGAATCATGAGCAGAATACAAATGTACAATATAATGTATTTTCTTAACTCACAGTCATTGTTTCTCTGATATTTCTTTTGCAGTGTGCCACTTTGTTAGTCCTTTTAGTGTCTCTGGTACTGACCATCGTTGGTCATGTGTGTGTGCTTACTTGCATGCATGTGTCATGTTTGCTATCCATTTGCGTGGTGAATAAACACATGTGGCCGACCAGTGGAGGAGTGTGAAGGGGGAGTTTTGGGTATGCACGGGCAAGTGGCATTTGCATTCACATGTGCAGCATCACTGTGTATTGGGCCTCACTGTGCTTGTGAGGAAGCTGGGTGGGGTGACTGTGGAGTGTTACATGTTCACGATATTTGCACATGATTTGCTTGATGCTGTGTAACACACATGTCATGCTTCTCCCGTCACCAGCATGTGTTTGTGCAGATAAAAATTGTCTCTGGTGTTGCTCTGCATCTTACATTGTCATGCAATATAGGCATTACTTTGGTTTTACACATCAGCAGACCAATGAAGCAGTCTCAGTGTGTTGCGCACTGTCTGATTGCCATGTACTCAATCAGAACTAAAGTCATTCCTCTTCGCTTGTGCTTTCTGTCCTCCTCTACCCTGCTGAACTCCTGTATGAATATGCACTGGTCACCTGGCTACCCTCTGACCTCGGCCCAATGTCCCCTCGCCCGCCACTTGCACACCTGCACTGCCTCCCTGGCATCTGCCGCACTTGGACTGTTTTTCTATATTCCTACAGCCCCCCCACCTGTACTTGACACCTGATGTCTGCACTTAGCCTTACACTTAAGTCTCTCTCTTCACTCTGTTTCCCCTCCCCGGACTCATTGCGGCTTCAGACACTTGTGTGTAGGCGCATTATGAATGCCATGTCATTTGGTATGATTTCATATCATGTCCTTCACACATGGGAGGAACAGTGATGTGTTCAGTAGGATACTGTTCTGGTAATGGCAGCTCATTGAGGCTCACGCCTGGGCAATGTCTATTCAAATGGCACACATTGAGGCTGCTTTTTATTCTGTCATTGTGTGACTATTTCTCCATGGGGATTAGTGACATGACATTGTGAAATGGCCAGCAGGGCCTCACTTTACCATTAACTTGTCAGATGTGTATGTTGGGAGATGGTTGCAGACAGCAATTGTGTTTGAGCAGCTGCCACACTCAAGGATGTGGCCCTTTTGTATGCTTTTATTTGTGTTTTCAGGATACATTTTGCTGTGGATGTTCAGGGTGGTATCACAACACGGCAGTCAAGGTGCACGACACGCCATCAATGGAGTGCTCATGTGTCACTATGTCAGTGTCTAACTTGCAGGTGATGTCCATTCTGGAGGGGGCTGCCTGCAGGCTGGGGCGATGGTGGCTGTAGTGTCCCATGTGGTGGGGGCTGCCTGCAGGCTGGGGTGATGGCGGCAGGTGTGTTCCATGTGGTGGGGGCTGCCTGCAGGGTGGCGTCATGGGTGATGGGGACTGGGGTGTCCCATGTGGAGTGGGCTGCCTGCAGGGTGGCATCACAGGTGATGGGGGGCTGGGGTGTCTCATGTGGTGGGGGCTGCCTGCAGGCTGGGGTTATGGGGGCTGAGGTGTCTCATGTGGTGGGGGCTGCCTTCAGGGTGGCGTCATGAATGATGGGGCCTGGGGTGTTCCATGTGTTGGGGGCTGCCTGCAGGCTGGGGTGATGGGGGCTGGGGTGTCTCATGTGGTGGGGGCTGCCTTCAGGGTGGCGTCATGAATGATGGGGCCTGGGGTGCCCCAATGTGGAGGTGGCTGCATGCAGGGTGGCGTCACAGTTGATGTGGGCTGGGGTGTCCCATGTGGTGTGGGCTGCCTGCAGGTTGGCGTCACGGGTGATGGGGCTGGGGTGTCCCATGTGAAGGGGGCTGCCTGCAGGGTGGCGTCACGGGTGATGGGGGCTGGGTGTCCCATCGGGGGGGGGCTGCTTCAGATTTCACAATTTGGCTGGGGTGCGGTCAGGGAATGCGCTGAGTTTTCACGCGATTTGGCTGGGGGGCACCCAGGGATTGCGAGGTGTTTTTGCGCGATTACTCTGGGGTGCAGCCGGGGAACGTGTGGAGTTTTCACACGATTTAGCTGGGGTGCGGCCACAGTACGCACATAGTTTTCACACGATTTGGCTGTGGTGCGGCCAAGGATCGCACAGAGCATTCCTTTCTGAGTAGGTGGCCCTCGCCTCCTCTCTCCTTGCCTCTACTGCTCAATTTCTCCTACTCTCAGACCTCAACATCCACCTGGATGCTTCATGTCCTTCTTCTGGACTCTTTCACAACCTCTGTGACTCTCTCTCTCTCTCTCTCTATATTCACTCTATATTCACTCCTCTGGCCGATTCACTCTGCAGGGCACATCTGTTCTGATCTACTCAGACCTACCCCTATCTAACCCTCTCGCCACTCCTCTCTCGTGGAGTGATCACTTTCTCCTTTCCTCTCATCTCTCTCTCTCTACCCGTCAGACCAAGTCTACTCCAGCTCCGACCCATGAAGCGTGTGTCAATTGAGGCTTTCCCTGCCACTTTCTCTCCTCCCTCTGCAACTTTGGCTGACTCGCACCCTGACACAGCCCTCTCTAACCTTCACTGCTCTATCTCTGACACTCTTAATGTACTTGCCCTTGTCATGAGGATCCGCCTGAAACCCACATCCAAGTGCAACTCTTGGTACAACTCAGACCTCGTCACCCTTAGTTCACCCCAGACAATGTTTTAGACAAGTCCGATCTATGAAAGTCTAATCAAAACAGGTTCTTCCCTGTTCTTCCAAAACCATCAAGGACCTCACTGACACCCTCGCTCCAGCCTTGGCCGATTTCTGCAATCACTCTTTCACCACTGGAACCTTCCCCTCCCCTCTGAAGCGCACCCTTGTGCACCCCCTTCTTGAGAAACCTTCTGCTGATCCCCACCTGTCCGGCCAACTACTGCCCGATCTCCATTACTCCTTTCCTGGGCAAACTCCTGGAAAAGTTGGCTATCTCCCAGCTTAACCTTCACACTGAATCAGAAGGTTGTCTTCATGACCATCAGTCTGGCTTCAGAGCCTCCAGAAGCACGGAAACTGCTCTCCTGAACATCTGTGAAGGCCTGCTTTCAAACCTCGATTGTAACCTTCCTTCTGTCCTCTTTCTCCCTGATCTGTTCTCTGCTTTCGATACGGTCAACCATGCCATCCTGCTCAACCGGCTCTGTGATAACCTGGGTATCACTAATGAGGCCCTGGCATGGCTGACCTCCTTTCTCACTGATCGACCCTCCTTGGTCCTTCATCTCCTCTATCTCTCCCTCTCTACCCGTGGTGTTCCCCAGAGGTCTAATCTATCTCCCTGGCTGTACAACCAATACCTGGCCCCTCTTGCCCACCGTATAGCGGCCCTCTGTTCCAACTTCCAGTGCTATGCGGATGACACTCTCCTTCAGGTTCCCCTCAGCTACCTCTACTCCTTCTCTCATTCCAGACTGTCTTTCTGCAATCCAGGAGTGGTGTGTCGCCAATGATCTCTGCCTTAATGCCAGTAAGACTGAGATCCTCCTCATCGGAACACCAGCTCCCTCTGTTCCTTTCACTCACTAGCCGCCCACCCTGGGCCCTCTTCCCTCTCCTACCTATGAAGCTAAGAACCTCAGGGTCATCTTCGACTCAACACTTTCCTTCTCTCCTCACATCTCCGACGTCTCTAAGTAGGGAAACTACCAGCTGCACCTCCTCAGAGGTATTCTTCCCTTCCTCACTTTCCCCAGAAGCTCACTGTCTTGAGAGTTCTGGTTCTCTCTAGGCTGGACTACTGCAACAGCTTCTTTCTAAATCTTCCTGCCTCCATTCTCCATCCTCTTCAACTCATACAGAACAGAACTGTGAGACTTCCCTTGGCCTCAAGTCCAGGCATCGTATCTCTCCAGCTCTGAAATCCCTTCACAGGCTCCCAGTGGTGGCAAGTATCAAGTTCAAGACCCTTTACATTGCCCACTTTCTGGGGCCTGGGACCACACTACCTCCAACTCTCTCTTCCTAAATATCTGCCTACTCGAGCTATCCTCTCTTCAACCCCCAACTCTCTGAGGGTCAGACACTTCTCCAAGCAAAGAGTTTGGGGCAGATCTCTTTCTTCGGATGGGGCCTCCCTCTGGAACAGCCTCCATGCTTCTCTGAAACTTGAGCAGAACCATCTCCGGTTCCGGAAGCAACTCAAGACCTTTCTCTTTGCCTCTGCCTCCTCTGTTCCTCTTCCAAGCTGATCACCTGCCTGATCCATCCAGCACTGGTCACCTTCTGCCTGTCCAGCTGCAATCCTGCCATGCCCCCTGGCTCCTCTGTACTTGTGGTCTGTATCTGTAACCCTACAATCCTCTCCCTTGCACTTATTGCCACCCGCTGGCTGCAGTCTTGATTTCTTCTTTGTCGTGCACTTCTCCATCCTCCCCCTGCACGTCTCCCCTCCTCCCTTCCCTGCTCTTGCGCGATCTGAATGACACAAGGCCTAGTAAGATTGTTGTTTTGCCCTCCTTTTTGTTTCCCTCTCCTTGTCTTGTCATGCCTAAAAACACTTGTGTACAGGTGCGTTATAAATGCTATATCATATCATATCATTAGTCAAGCAGTAATTGGTGGGAACAGATACAATTATTAAAATTAAATAGATTAAGATAAGTATTGAAAAATTAAGAATTGATAAAGCCATATGATCTGGCTTTTTAACATGAAAATGGTTGTGTGTCGTTTCCAAACTTTGTTTTCTAAAGATGAAGCCTTACATGGGCAGATGTTATGATTGTATGATTCAGTCTCCCAATGCATGATTTATTTTATTTCCTGTGATTTGATAAACATAAAACCTTTAACAAGAAAAATAAAGACCTCTCATATATATTACATTACATTAATTAGTTAACTGTAGAATCATCAACCGCATGGTCAAAATCCGAAAAACAATCAGAATTTGATACATTCAGATACATGAGCAATGTCATCAATGCCAGGTAATGCCACTTTGAAAATAAGCTTGGTGTCGTCCGGATAGTTCTAGGATGTTGGTCCATTAATTTTTATAAGCTTCATTAGGGGGGCATTTAAATATTGAAGAGAAGTGGGTAGGGGCTTGATCCTTGTGGTATGTGGCAGTTGATGTTATTAGTGTTTGATGTAAAGAGTGGTAGGTAGGTTCTATCCATGAGGAAAGATTTCAGCCACTGTAGTGCAGAGTTTTGAATACCGGATTCTTCCAGTCTCTATTGGTTTGAGTGCTGTTGTCCACTTTCATCTTTAGGTCGTCCCATATAGAAAGGAGTGCTGATTCGGTTCCTTTCATGGGTCTGAAACCGACCAGGGATTGGTTCTGTAATCCGCGGGCACCCACATGGTTGAGCAGTTCTTTGTACATGTGGTTCTCCAAGATTTGTGTTGGGTCGGGTAGGTTTGATGTAGGCCTGTGGTTGGCTGGATCATCTGTTTTTCCTGTCTCTTTCAGAGATAGGTTCATTACTAGTTGGATGTAGAGGGTTGGTGTTTTATGGGTAGGAGTTGTTTAGAGGAGTGTGTCCGGTGGGCATATGTCACTGTTGATTCTTTTAGATGGTTGGGGAAAGTTTTCTCGCATGTTAGTTTGAATTGGATGAATGTTGCGCTGACCGTAGTGGTTCTGGTTTTTAGGAGGGTGTCATTTGTGGTCCTATCAGATGTTTCTATGGCTTGTTGGATTGAGTGTGCTTTTGCTCTAAGGTGGTCCGCTATGCTGTCACGTAGCAGTTGCTATGGTTGCTTTGCTATAAAAGGTGCAGTTTTGTTGCTGCATGAGGATGGACATTTTATATCCTTGATAATTTTGCACATTTCTTTTTGTGGGATTCTTGCTGATTACATTCTTGCAGCATAGTGTGCTTTCTTAATTTTCAAACCTGCCAATTTGTTTACGCGAATTGTTGCTGGTAGATAATTCTGTGCAATTGGTTGTAGTTTCGTCCTCCATGTCTTTTCTAGCTTGCGGTTTGCTTTCTTGAGTTCTCTCAGTTCCTCTTTGAACCACCTCGACGCAACTTTTTTCAGTGTGTGTTTGAAAGATTGGTGTAGCTGTGACCCAGGTGTGGAAGTTCTCTTCAACGGTGTCTGGCGTCATTTAGTTTATTTGGGAGGTATTGGATTTGGTGGTTTATAGTAGTTGTGTTTAGAGTTTTTAGATCAAGTCTTTTACAGTTTCTTTTGTTAGCCGTCGGATACTTTATGTTTGTGAGTATCGTGTGGATTGTGGTTTTAAAGGTGAATGGGATCGCTGCAAATGATTGGTACCGGTGGAGCAGCAGCCAAGAGTCCATCCTTGCAGGAGATTGCGTCGAGGGTGTGTCCAGCTCGAATCCCTTGGCGGAAAACCTCATTGAGCGGAATCCTGTCTTCGAAGCTGCCCGTTGCTTGTATCCAACGGGCGTCGAGGAACTCTTGTAGAGGACGCATCTGTAGCCTGCAGAGGCGCACCAGGTAGATGCATGTGGACATCATTCCGAGCATGGACTTCATGGATCTCACCCTGGCCACGCCCGTGGTCAGCAGGCGCTGCACCTTGTCCTCGATGACCTTCATCCTCTCCTCCGACAGCGAGGCCAATCGCGCCACTGTATCGAGCTTGGCTCCCAGAAACAGTGCGACCTGCGACGGGATTAGGTGGGATTTCGAGTAGTTGATGGAGAAGCCCAGATCTGTGAGAAGTTGGACGGTCTCCGCTGTGTGTTCGACGGCGAGTTCTCTTGTCCTTGCACGGATGAGCCAATCATCCAGGTAGGGGTAGACGTGGATCCCCGCAGGCGCAGCCGTGCCGCCACTGGTGCGAGGCACTTGGTAAACACCCTGGGTGCCGACTTCAGCCCGAATGGCAGGGCCTTGAATTGGTAGTGCCACCTTGGACTACGAATCTGAGAAACTTTTGGTGTCCTTTTAGAATGGGGATGTAGAAGTAAGCCTCCTCCAAGTCCAGCGACGATAGGAAGTCACCCTCCTCCAGCTGTCCCAGCACGTGCTCGAGGGTGACAATCCTCAACTTTTGTGCCTTGATGTATTTGTTTAGCCGCCACAGGTCCAGGATGGGACGCCAACCGCCTGTCTTCTTTCTGATGAGGAAGTACCTTGAGTATACTCCGGAGCCCCGGAGCCTCTTCGCGACGAGCTCGATGGCACCCTTCTTGAGCATCGCCCTTACTTCTAACAGCAGTTGAGGGATGTGATTTGCCTTCCTGGCCACGGGAGGAATGCGGGGGCACTTTCTTTGAAATTTGAGAGTGTGCCCGTGGGCCAGGGCATCCAGCACCCAACGGTCGGTGGAGATGGACTCCCACACGCTGACAAACTTTGCCAGCCGGCCTCCCACCGGGGTGCTCCACGTGCGTCTTGTCTTCGTGAAGGCAGTAGAGACATCTCAATGCTCATCCTCCTTGAAAACATTCTATAATCCACATCCAGGGCAGTTCCTTGGATCCGGCCTTGGATCCGGGTGTCGGGCTTCCCTTGTCCTGGGCCATGTCCACGAGGTCGGCCTCAGATCTTCTGGAATCCTCCAAGCGTAACTCGACGAAAACTTCGCCCTTGAGTGGCGTAGAAAATTCCAGAACGGGTCCCCGTTGATCGGAAGTAGAAACGGTGGAGCATGAGGCTCGACTGACTGGAAAAATTAGATTAAACTCCTTGAAAAAAATGGCAAAACGCAGTAAAACCTCGAGAGCTATAGCAGGAGGACTCCCAACACTTGAACGTGCGGTAAAAATCTCAGGATGGCTGCCAGGGGCGGGGCTTAGGGAGAGGGCAGTCATTGGCTGGGGGCAGTATGACCCAGAGACCAGTGATTGGTTACTACTAAGAAAGGCAGATCAGAAACGAAACTGATACTGATTTCTTTTCTTTACCGAGGATTCCCAGCCTGACGACAGGAAATATTCATGAGCATGTGAATCCATGCCAGACCCCATGCTGGAGAATTGTATCTTTCCACCTCTGGTTCGATGGGAGCTGCTTTCACCCATCTGCCTCGAGTGTATAGGCACTGTCCTGTTCTTCCAGGTCACGTGTGTATGGACCATGAAATGGAGTTCTCCTGCTTGTAATTATGGGAATTATAAGCTATATTCCATGCAGGTCTCTTATCGCCTCGGTAAACTGGAAACTTTCCGTCTCTGCTTGTCCTTGGGGAGGATGTGCATTGTGTCTGCGCTGGAAGCTCTGTCTGTTGCTTTTAGCTGAATAAGGCTGTCAACCTTTCCCTGTATTTTGAAGTTCACCTTGTTTCCCCATTCACTTCAATGCATCTATGGCTTCCATTTTTGTTCTTATGGAGGTTCACATTTAGTCGCAATTAAGCATGAGCAAGCTAATTGTATGTATTCTTGGCCTCTTGCTATTTCCTCGTAGTTAAAGATTTATTGGCGTAAGTGGGTCGGTCCTTTAATTATCATGAGTCATAAGCATTTGTTTCGTGTCTATCAGCAATAAACTAAAGTGTTCATGGAGCTTTGTGCATGGATGCCTATCTGCTTCATGTCTAACGCATCTACGTCATGATGTCAGGTGTGACATCATCACCTTTTCGAGGTTCTAGTTATTCAACTTGTTCAATCGATGACAACTGTATTTCCTCCATTTTGTCAGTAGGGTATGGCTTGAATGGCTACCTGAGCGAGCAGCGTTTCTCACATCTGCGATACATCAATGATGGCGATGAAGGGACCAGCAGTGATGTACATCTCTCATTTCTCTGCCTTTGGGCTGCGAGTCGGGTGGGGGTCATGAGAACCACATTTAGATAATCCACTTCACATTGGTCTAATCTGATGCAAGAATGACCAGTCTACGAGCACTAGCGTGGTCATAAATAATGTTATCTTTTTCTTCGACAAAGGGTTTACATTTCTGGATTCATGGTGCATCTCCTACCATGGAACATACTTTATTTGTGGGGGTCAATTCCTGGTTACCCATGAACTGGAGTTGTTTTATGAGCTGCCCATGAACTGGAGTTGTTTTATGAGCTGCTATCAGACACTCTCCAAAAGGTTCAGAAGCTTACATTGACAGCATGGGATATAGAATGCCTGGTGTTGGTGTTAAGCCGAAAAGGTATATAGAAATCACCAAATGATCTCTATTGTTAGAGAGAGCGGTTAAGTTAAATTGACCTGCTATGAGCATCAATGCTGCTTAGAATCAGTGGCAGAGGCAGCTTTTGATGCCGGGGGGCGGATATTAGGGTGCCAGCAGGAGGTTGGGGGTGCACTGGGCACCAGTGGGATATGGGGGGGGCTGCCCCCTCGACCCCCACGGTGGCTCTGGCTCTGCGACTGCTTGGAATATTGTTAGTATTTGTAGTTCTGCTATATTGGCTATTTCTTTTAGATAAATGTGTGTTTGCCTGTGTGGGAAAAGAAAATGAAAATACATTGAAAGTATCAGGCATACTGCTTCGGATTAAGACGTCTGAGAAATTATTCAGTTGAGACCTGGTAATATTTGACTTATTTTCCCAGAAAGAGACTAGTGAGATTGTCTCATAAGGGAGCTTTATTGGGGGAAAGAAAACGAAAACGGACTCACAGGATATTTGTTGAAACTTCTAATGTTGGTATTGTTCCTCCGCACTATTATCAAAATGCAGAGGAAATGCCTATAAACCCTATACAATACAAGCTCACTAATCCTTAGTATACTGTCGGAAGGCGCGCCGATTTCAGGAGGTTTTAACACAGAGGCTGCAGCCTCCAGGCACAAGTTAGGGTTGAGTGCAGTAATAGATGGGCTAAGGTGGGGGGGTTTTACGGTATACATAGCCCTGTTTGGGAGGGCAATGAGGGTGGGGGTAAAGGAGGAAAGCTGGGGGTTGGAAAGTTGGGGGGAAAATTGTCAGACAATAACAAAGCTTATAATTACATGTTTATGTGTATCGAAAGTAATACCTGGATTCGCTCACTAGTGGTATACCTTTGTTATTTGCAACGGTCCGGGGACGCTTAATCTTTTAAGCTGGAATTTGCAGGGTTTTGGTAACTTTACTAAAGCAAGAAGGGTGATATCCTACATTAATCGCCATGATGCCCAGATTTTATTCTTGCAAGAAACTCACATGAAGGGAGGAGTGATAATTATGTTTGCAAAGAAATGGGGCCCAAATAGTTTCTTTACCAATTACTCTTCACAATCCAGAGGTGTGCTGATGCTTCTTCATAGAGAAGTGGCTTTCACTCTGTCACACTTGTACACTGACCCAGAGGGTAGATATGCTATAGTTCACTGCAAAATACGTAACAGAGAAACACTATTAGTGAATTCATACGGGCCCAATCTAGACGACCGGAATTATTACCGGACACTGGCCGACATCATTATAGGCTACCAACTGATTGCAGTGATATGGGTGGTGAGACCTGAATGAAATCCTTAACCTAGAGCTGGACCGCACAGAGCGAATGCCCAGACCATTATCAAAGCTGGCTTGCTGCATTATAGACTTGTTGAATACATTTGGTCTACAAGATATATGATGTCTACAACACCCAGCCGAGAGGGGCTACACATACTACTCCACCGTACATGATATGTCATCCAGAATAGATGTATTCTTCATATCGGACTGACTGGTGGGATGGACGGCAGAGGCTAGTATCCTACCCCGCACCTACTTTGACCACTCCCCAATCGGGCTGTCCCTACAATGGGACGATGTTGTTCGTACCCGATAGCCATGGAGGTTTCAGCCACTAGCTCTTCAGGACAGATTTACCAAAATGACATACATAGATATTTCTCTCTGAATGACAATGGGGTAGCGATGCAGGCTATGCTTTTGGCAAGCGGTTAAAGTTTATATCAGGGGAATGGCCATGTCGCGCGAATTTTGGGTGCTGCGAGATATACGCAGAGATCTAGTGAAAAGTGAGAGCGAGCTCCAGAAATGAGAGACTGAGTATGCAGAAAATCAGACCGCACTAAACTAACAGAGATTAAAATGCAATTAGAGGCCTATAGGCAACTAGCGGATAGGGAAGTGAGATACGTTGCTAAACCTGCTATGGCCAGACGCTATGGTGACGGCAAGAGACCGGGAAGGGTGCCATCCGCGTCCGTTAAATTTGGTAAAGGGAGCAGACACATAGTGGCAACCAAAGATAAACATCATACACCACGGTACTCTGATGTAGAGATCAATGAGGAATTCACAACATTCTACACAGAGCTATATCAGGCACAAAATCCAGAAAGCTGACCGGAGCTTGAGACACTACTCAACTCCATTCCGCTATCCGAGCTATCGGTGGAAGCAGAACTCAAATTGGTGCCCCATTTACGAGAGAGGAAATATTTCGGGTGATAAAAGAACTGCCGAAACATAAGCCTGAGGCCTGGATGGCCTCACAACTGAAGTTTATGTGGAGTATGGTACCTACCTGGCACCTCATTTACTAAAGTTGTGGGAAGAGGCAGTTGTGGATGGACAACTCATGCAAGCTCTCTGAGAAGCGGTCATAACGGTCCTGCTTAAACCGAATAAAATACGCGATGAGTGCAGCTCCTACAGACCACCGTCGCTGATGAACGTAGACACTAAAATCTAGGCAAAGATATTAGCTAATAGACTACTGCCACCGATGCCCGCATTAATACATCAGGATCAAGCCGGCTTTATACCTGGGACAGCGACATCCCTTGTTTAATGTTATGGCTCGCATATCCCCGAGACCCACGCAGTAGCTGTAGCTTTAGACACCCAGAAGGCATTCGATATGGTGTCTTGGCCGTTCTTCAAAAGCAGAAAGGAGCAGGGAAACTCTGTAACCTGGACCAGAGTAGTATTGTGAACCACAAATATGGAAAAAGTGTCCAGAGAGCAAAACTGTGTTGCTTACAAAAATGTATCAACATTTTTTTACCATGATACTAAAAATATAAAAAATAGTCAATTAATGGCACATTACTTTAAATACCATCATACTATCACATAACACGACAACAGGGGTAAACATAACACATGGCTAAAATTAGTCCATGATCAAAACCATTCATAGTGCAGTATTCAAACCATACATCATTCATAGTGACATTCAACCAAACAACATTAGCTACAAATAACACAAATGATTAACAATCGGGAGTGAGGTACACATTCCCCACATACAGTCTAGTTATTTTAATATTTAAAAATTGATTAACATACAACAATAGAAACAGTAAAAACAATCTATCACAAGGGTGGATCCGAGAAGAAAGGTGTTGTATAGATCACATCCCTGGTCCATGAACTCAACCGGTTTCGACGTAGAATGTATATTGCACAACGTCTTCTTCAGGAGATAACAGGCGAAAGACTCATATGATTAGCCAATCGCATACACGATGAACAAGAAGGGTCAATGGGCTGGAATCTGACCCCACTAGAGACTGCAGCTGTTCAAGAACTGGAAATGGGGGAGTACTGCTCTTAGTAGCCCCCTACAGAGGTAAATATGATGCAAAAACCTCCTGGATGGTGGATGCAGCAAGGAAGGTTGTGTCATCAGAGAAATGCCCGGTAAGTTCATAAACAGTTCATGGACAATAGGGCAGCGGTAGTAAATTAGAGTAACCCGCTCGCGAATCGAACCGCAGTCACCGTACTGCATTGTAGATGGAAAGGCTGAATGGGTCTCTGCCCGTGATCAAAGTTTACGTCTCTTCGAAAATGTGGACTGGGCAAGGTTTTCATTGACTATGTCAAAATATTATATACTAAACCCATAGCTTCTATCCTAACCAATACAACACAGCCAGCCCCATTTGAACTGGGCAGAGGGACACGCCAAGGGTGCCCATTGTCCCCACTACTCTTTGCTATAGCAATAGAATCCATGGCAGACCTAATCCGGGCCAGGCATACGAATAGGGAGATCATTTCATTGTATGCGGATAGCGTCATGCTGTATGTTAGAAACCTGCAACAAAAGTCGGAAAGGTTTCCCCTCACAGAGGCTACGCCTCGGCCTCAGACACAGACCCCGTTAAAATCGACACCAGATAAACTGGCATATCTAGGAATAACAGTTTCTGGATCTAAAGATGTGCTGTTAACGGAGAACCATGCTGCCCTGATGAAATATGTGAATCCAAAAATATCTGCATGGTTGCAGATCCCCCTCTCAGTAGTAGGCAGACTCCCGGTCATTAAAATGATATTATTACCCAAAATACTATACACATTTGTAAATGTGCCTATCTGGCCAGGCGCCCGCTTGTTCGTAGAACTGTATAATACCGTGGCTAGGTTCTTGTGGCATTCTGTAGGAACTAATAGCACTGCTGCATACTAATGACGGGTTGAACTGACCCAACATAGAGATCTACTAGATGGTGCCTCAAGCACAATTTGCATCCTACTGGTACTATTTGGGAGAAACTCCACCACATGTTAGGCTAGAAAGATCAGCGGTGGAAGGGCTGGGAATGAGGACACTCATAATGGATAACACAAACAGAGATGACTGCCCTTATGACCCTGTCTCCACTACACTAAATGCCTGGAAACTAATCTTTCATAGAACAGAAGTGAAAAATCCATACTATCCCTGGCTACCACTGTGGGACTTTCCACACTATTCCCCTACGCAAGATGTTACTATTCGCAGGCGGTGGGAATCCATGGGGTATAAATGTATAGGCGGCCTGTTCCCTGAGGGGAAGTTCTTGACGACTGAGGGACTCAAAGCAAAGCATGGAGACACACAAGTGGGACTACTACAATATTATAGATTGTGTGCAGCAATCCGGGCTAGATGGGACCTTTATCCTACTAAACCACCTAAAAACAAGCTACTAATTTACATATCAAATTCTAGCAGCTGTAGAGATATACTTGCTACTTTATACAAGGAGATATTACTTGGAACACCGACACAGGGAGACCCCTTTCAGGAGAAATGGATGAAGGAATTAAACCAAGAAATAAATGATGCACAATGGGGGGGAAATGTGTTAGTTTACTATGCCAGTCTCTATGAATGACCGATTGAAACTAATTCAATATAAAATATTACATGTGCTACATTATACGCCATACAGACTTTTCCCTGATCATGATCATGATCATAATGGTCTGTGCCCGAGATGTGGAGCAATGGAAGCAGGATGCCCACTCATGTTTTGGTCCTGCCCAAACCTGTCACACTATTGGACACACATATACAAGGTAATTTCTGAAATAATTGGAAGGCACCTAGATGCTACTCTGATGTCTGCATTGTTTGGGAAATGGCAAGACCTATTGGAAAACAAAACCAGAACCTTCTAAAATGTCTGTAATATAGTAGCGAAAATATGTATACTGCGGAAATGGAAAGCTAGCTGCCCCCCCATCTGTACAGGAATGGTTGAAGGACTTAATTTAGGTGAGTGAAAATGAGGAACTATATATATCACTGACTCTGCGCATGTCCTAACATAAAGATATTTGGGGAGAGTTCAGAACCCATTTGGCTAAGGACTAAATTGTAATGTGAACTGTATGAGAGAACTTATCATTCTAATATCCACATTTCTACTATACTACGCATTGAGATAATGTATGCTTGGTTAATGCACTGGAAATCCTTTTGTTTTTCACTTTTGTGTTTAATTTGTGATTGCTCATCTGAAGAAAAGAAAAGTACACTTTAAAAAAAAGGAAAAATGGTGAACCTACTATATTCCTTTAGCCTAGGTTATGTAATCCTTCATCGGCCTAGTTAGGTAGTTAGTTGCCTACAATATGTGTTTCTGTTCTTAATGCTGTGCAGTAACATTCTTTTGCTCACTAAAGCTACTCAACAGTGCTTTGTTTTTCTAAACTATCTAAATTTACTACCCAATAATGGCTACTCTGCTTCCAAATGAAACCCGATAATGGTTGTAAATCTATTATAATAAGCATGCATCTGCACAATAACTTGTGGGATGGCTAGAAAGGGTCCAGAGAAAGCTACAAATGTATTGCTTGTCTGAAGTCCCTCTGAAGACAGGTTGCCAACTAACAAAGTACCTCCTTACATTAAGTCATTCATTTGGAATTCCGAAATACATTCATGGGTTTTATGTACCAATAAAGGTATATAAACCAAGGCACTGATGAGGAGCACACGGAATGAATTTGTCTGTTTGAAGCAGTCCTGTCGTATTGTTCTTTTTTGTGTCACATAAATGCTTTCCATTGCTTTTCTTGCTGCTATTAAAGATTTGCCTTTTCTACCTCATCCACAATTGGACTCTGGCTAGGGATTATTTTCCTCTACGTGGGGCACCCCAGAAATGTTGTGTATTATACTGGCCAATAACAAGAAGGCACACAGAGAAGGATTTAGACCATGGTCCATAAAGCCCGGGATTAAAATGGGAGAACAAAGGTTGTCTGTCCTGCAGCCTCTTCTTTTCAGGCTGTTTATAGCAGGAATACGGTTGCCTACTGTTACATCACTACAGCTCACTGGGAATTAGTAAAGAATACAGCAGTGGAACCTAGGATCAAAAGCATTACATGTTACTTCCTTAGCTAATCCCTCTGGTGTAATCGAAGTGGCACCCGACTTAACAAATTATGATGAGCTGCCAGATAAGAGACATTGTAGGGAATTACCCTGGATCAACCTGGACGATTTCCTCCTGTATGTGCTTGTATTCTGCGTTCCCACCAATGTCAGGAGTGCACAGGGTAATAGACATATGTTGGAGTACACACTGTAGTTTTGGGGTGATTCAGGAGGTAACACTTAGCATATAACAGTGACACAGAGAGAAAGAGAAGGCAGGCAAATTGTCATGATTCCTGCCCCTCATGTCCCCAGCCCTCCAAGATGTCAGGCTGGAGCAAGGCCACGATCACCTCCATGGCCCTCAAGGGCCTCTCCATCCCTCCAAAGACCCACTTGGAGTCAGACTTGGCGCTTGTGGCACCAAACTCAATCACTCCCATAGGATAACAGTGGGGATTGGACGTGTAGTGCATTGATGGGGACAAGATGGATGCCCCTACATATTTCGGTTCCCAGAACTGCATGTGCAGTCTAGTCTTTTGGGTGTGGTTCAGCCCAGAGACACCTGGGATACCCAGAGACTATTTAAGCCACGCCCAGGCTGAGAAACATGCTTTGTGTTTTCTGCAGCGTGACACTCACCGTGTTCGGATCGGTCTCCAGTAGGCCTGCATCTTTCTTCTACGCTCAGCTCCTGCAAGAACAAGAACACAGTTAGGAACAGCCTTTCGTTGCGGTGCTTCTGCCCATCATTCATCGCTCCTTCTGTTCTGTGGGCATCTTCGGCGGTTTCATTCCCATCCCAGCACGCCGCTCCCTAAGGAAAAAGGAAAAGGACAGAAAAAAGGCATTAGTAAGCATTCAGCAAATCTTCGCTTATTTTTTTAAAGACTGTACGAGCTTCAAACACTTACCTGAATCCCAGCCGCTCTGGGGGAACTCTGCTCCGGAACTTCTCATCCATCTGCAAGAGGGAAAAGACACTCCAGGTTAGCGTGGAAACATCTAGAGGCGCCGCATACCGCGCTTACTCACCGCATTTCTTCTTCATAACCGGCATCCACGCTGAAAACATTGCAGCACCTAAAAGACACAGAAAAAGAACTCAGTTCAATACAAATACGAAAGGGTCGCATCGCGCATCACGCTCTCACTCACCTTCAGCACTACTCATCTCAGCAGCACGTCGCCATCCCCGGACGCCGGCCATCATCTAAGGAAGGAAAGGAACGAAGTTAGAGAACTGTTCAAAAGACACATTATACTTACCTGTCGGACTCTTGCCAGTGAAGTAACTAGGCAGCAACCAGCCCGCATCAATCAACGCCCCCCTGCGCTGAAAGTAGGACGGAGAGCACACTTTCCAAGAAAACAAAGTGAGCTGTGGATCAAAGGGAAGGGTTGGACCCCGGGGAAGAAGGGGTTCAAGCACACAGAGACAATAGGGAGTTAAACTCTACCAATCCTGTGTTTCAGGCCCAGTCTCCAGTCGAGTAGACTCCAGGGAAGGGTTCAAGGTCGTAAGAGGTCAGAACAGGCTGAGTGACGTCCCCGTGGATACCAGGTGAGCGTTACACAAATATACTGGGTAACACGGATTGATCAGAATAAAGGGTGAACTGAATGGAATATGTTACAGGGTCTTTTGAGAGATTAGGAAAAGCCCTTGGGATCCGTACCAGCAGATTACTCTTAAACACAATCATGCAGCAATGTCATGGGTAGGACGTGCTGATGAGATGGTTGAACTCAGTGTAAGGGTAAAGCTGGAGACCATATACTGAGACAGGTAAAACTCCAAAAAACTAGATTAGGCAACAAAAGTCTTTAACAGAA
The DNA here is from genome assembly GCF_040938575.1 of Ambystoma mexicanum. Lineage (NCBI taxonomy): Eukaryota > Metazoa > Chordata > Amphibia > Caudata > Ambystomatidae > Ambystoma > Ambystoma mexicanum. The sequence goes on along the minus strand of NC_090924.1, from coordinate 480,799,230 downwards.
ACCAACCCAGGGGTCGCACGGTATAAGGATACAAAGCTGACACATAACAGTGAACCAATTTGTAATCAAGACAGAAAAGCAGAGTAGATAGAAATAACCAAGTACAGGATAGGCAAAGAAAAGAAGCAAAGGACAGAAACTGAAGACAGAGGCTGTAGACGGAAGCTATAGAAGCACAGAGGAAATCATGGACCAAGAATCAGGTGTCAGGGACTTAGGTAAGGAAGGTTACCACACGTAAACTTGGAAACCTAGTGCTCTAGGAATATCATGAAACTTAAAGCATTATTCATAGGAAAGGAAGTAGGCCACTGTCATCTCAGTGAATACATGGTTCAGGAAACTCAGTGCACTAGTCACAGAGAAGACAAGAGGTTGCTACAAACTCAGCAAATACGTGGTTCAGAAAAATAAGTATACAAATAAGTACTCGAAAGAGCAGGTTCTTGGACAGAAGTCCAGTAATATAGCAAGGGAGAAATACACATGAAAGCAGATACAATTCAGGCTGCTTCTAACTTAGAAATTACTATTGGAAAACAGGAAAAAAATGCATTAAACATGAAAGTTGAATTGCAGAGATAAAAAGGGGGGTGGTCACACAAATCAAGGTTTTGAAGTAAGTCCGAAAGGCAGCACAAATACCATCAGATACATGATTAGCTTTAACAGCAAACAGGACAGAAGCAGGAAAACAGCTACAGCTGGTAACATTCAGTAGTCAAAGGTAAGAAAGCATGGAAAGGATCAAAACCCACTCATAGCAGGAACTCCACACACTTGCTACTCCTCAGAGTGAGCTTGTGAAATCCCTCCCATCCCACAGCCCAACAGGGTAGAGCTGATTTCAGTCTCAGGTAGCCCTGTCCAATTAAGTACAGTCAAGGCTTCAGCAGCTTGCATAAGTGGATAGTAAATAAGGCCTATCCAGCTCTTTGTAGCTTAGCCTGCAGTAGCTTGCAACTGGTGAATGTAATCAGGGTATCTTTAGCTCGTAGCTGCTTGTTGCAAGCAAATGTATTTAGTATGCGCCCCCAGTCCTCTGACTTTTGGACAGCATACATTTACCAGAATGCATTAGCTGGTTTAACCCAAAACCTGGAATGGAAAATGAAATTAGTTTGGTCCAAAACTGCAGCAGTACAGCAGGTAAACAAATGCCATGGCCGTTTGTGGGTTTGAACATGGTAGTTTTAGCTCTGAACAAAGTTTATTAATGAGTGCATACAGCAGTGATTTGTAGAAGGCAGATAGATTCCTAACAATCAAACAAAGAAATAAGATTATAGGAATGCTGTGACCTAGGGGACATAATTGTTACCCAGTAAAAAATAACTCAGCAAACATTAAGAATACTAAAAATAGAAAGGTAAGAACAACTTGCAATGCAACTATGCTACCACTGACGAAAGAAAAAATACTTTTAATATTTAATTTTAAAATATCATACAATAGATCAAAACAAAATCTTGCCTGCCGATGAGCAGCATGGTTTTGAAAAGGTGAAGAGGATGAAGAAGGGTTTGAGTGGTGCTTGTGCTACATTGGTCGCCGCTATTTTGAATGTTTAATTGCACACATAGAAACAGGTAAGTACAAATGAAAGAGTACTAAATTTAAATGGGTGGAAGACAGGGGTTTCCGCTTCAATTAATGAACCAACAGAAACCAAATTACAATATATATATATATTATAGGTCGGCAACAGCCGCCGTTAAGGTGATACCCTTGAGTCATAGGAAATCTGAAAATTCTATTAGTAATAACATTTGACTTGCAGGAGAGATATAGCTGATATTTTCCAGACAAAAGGTTTGTCACTGGCCCGCACAGATTGAACATTTGGGGGAAGATCTGTTAAAAAACGATAAAGTTATTAAGAAAGGGAAAAAACACTGTTTTCAACCTACTCCCATAACAAGTCAACATTTGGTAAAGCCGAAGCGCAAAAACTGCTGGGTGGATTTGGACCAAATTAAGAAACAACTTGCGCATGAAGCGTTGACTTAATTTCCCGTACACATTTGGAGTTATTCCATACAGGGATTTTTTAAATATTCGTCGGGAAGGGGTGCTCCTTGCTCCCAAAAAATAGCTATATCTCCCATGGTGCTATGCAGCAGAGAGCCTTTTGAAAAATGAAAATCAGCATTTTGTTTTTTGCTCGAAGCGAGTGATTGCCGGGGTAATACTGGGGTAATGCGAAAACAGAAAGACTCATGAAGCTATTTAGAGGAGGGAAAAGAATGCAATAGCATTAGGCTAGATGTGGGGAGGGGGAAACCATGTGAAATTGGAGTGTTGGGTGTGGTCTGGGGAGTCAGTTACAGTTTGAACGTGTGTGGCTTATCAGGCGAATTCTAGGGGAATCTCGTGAGATTCCAGCAGCTACAATGGAAGACCTGCTCGGAAAAGAAAATACATCACACGAACTTAAGAGTGAAAGGGGGTAATGGGAGATGTGCCATAGAGGAGGGAAAAGGCAGCTGAGGGAAGTGGGGGGACCATGGAGAGAGGAGGGGGAACATGGTGAGTGCCTGAGAGGACTGAGAAGAGTGAGAAGAGTTTTCAATTTTCTAAGGTTTTCTGACTAACATGGGAATGCCGGCAGAATACCGCGGGAATGTTTAGTTAATTGCCGTTGTATGTGTAGTTCATTGCCATTATCGGGGGAATCCTGCTGAAATTGGCAGAGAGTGAAACAAAGGATAGGTTACACCTACAGTGATCAAATCTACTAGGCGGGGGTTAATGGTGAGGCTTCGTGCTACTGGCAATGGCCAAAGGCCACGGCTAGTGGACCCCAAAGACATGTATTAGTGCAACATGTACAGTGGCAATGGCTGAAGGCATGTTTACTGGGCCCCAAAGAAACCTATTAGTTCAGCATGTACAGTGGGAATGGCTGAAAACAATGCCAGGTGGACCCCAAATCTATGGTGCAACATGTACAGTGAGCATGGCTGTAGGCCATGGCTAGTGGGCCCCAAAGAAACCTATTGGTGCAACATGTACAGTGGCCATGGCCAAAGGCCAGGGATAATAGGCCCCAAAGAAACCTATCAGTTCAGCATGTACAGTGGGCATAGCTGAAAACCATGGCTAGTGGACCCCAAATCTATTGGTGCAACATGTACAGTGAGTATGGCCGTAGGCCAGGGATAATGGGCCTCAAGGAAACCTATTGGTGTAACATGTACAGTGGCCTGGCCGATGGCCATGGCTAGTGGGCCCCAAATAAATGTATTGGTGCAAAATGTACAGTGTGCACGGACGAAGGCTATGGCCATGGCCGAAAGCCAGGGCTAGTGGGCCCCAAAGAAACCTATCGGTGCAGCGTGTACAGTGGCCACGAACGAAGGCCATGTCTAATGGGCTCCAAAGAAATCTATTGGTGCAAAATGTACAGTGGCCATGGCCGAAATACTAGAACAAAAAAAGTAAATAAGTTGTGTTATTACCACAGAAGCAAGTAGTATCAGGAACTCAAGACATTTGTATTAGCATGTCAGTCCAGTTGCTTGGTACCAGCACTCAAGGAAGGACTGGGGAAGCTGAAACTCGCTTCAGCAAGAATGGTTTGTTTCACAGTTGTCATGAGGCCAAACGTCATCTTACTTGAGGCTTGGTTAAACAGTATAAATAACTAGTTCTGAAATAAAGTGAAAGCCTGCTTTAAGGCTTCACTAATGACCTTATGTGTGGGGTGCACAGCAATCCTACTTCGAAGAAATTCGGCTGAAAAGGATATATTCAGCTTTCATCATTTCCGTTTTGCTTTTTCTACTCGAAGCAGAATACATTGTTCTGCTTCAGCAAGCGTGTGCTATGTTTATTGCGTGCTTGTGGTACAGGGAGTGGAGAACGTGACCGCACAGAGATCAGTGTGTAACTTGGAGGTCAATTGTTCCAAATTGATTAATATCGCAAAGTGTCATACTGTTCCTGTTGCAGAGATCTGCAGTTAACTTGCAGATGACAGTTTTCAAAAAACCCGGGGTCAGCTCAACCTTTCACACGTCCAATGTTATCAAAATTCTGAAATGGGTACAAGTAACAGCTGCAACTACAGGACTTGGATTCCCCAGAGTGTGTAGGCATTGGAAAACAAGCAATTATTTTAATCAAACATGGCTTCCTTTTCACCTATGTTAATTCGGGAGGTCGAGGTTTTGGGGTATTTTATGGTCTCCCTATACCATTATCTAACAGTACAGCAGTACAGAACATGTTTTCCAAAATTCTAGGATAGAAAAGAGGGTGCATGTGGACACTACAGAGGAACAAGTTAATTTAACCAATTGAAACACATTAGATGTACGAGTTGAAAGAAGTATAAAACATATGAAGGGGGAGGCGTGGGTTGCAGAGGGTTTTTTGGGGTATCCCACTCCTTCCAGTATTGAGCTGGGTTTCTGATGCTCTGTTGGGTTTGGGAGGTTCTGTTCGGATATGTGTGAGCTTATCAATGGCTCACCTGGAGAGCAGTCATGACTTCAGTATCCCCACATTAAAGATTATTGCTGTCTACAAGTCATCTTCAGTGACCCTTTTACATGTGTGCTATGCCAACTGTATTTCAAAGCCATATTCTCACCAGCACTGGTAGTTGAATAATTTACAGAGCAAAAGGCATGATAAGGGATTCAAGATGGCCGCCTGCAGGGAGTAGATGTGCTGGCAGAGCTCCCGCACCCCAGACCTGGGATTGTGCCCACCACCTGGTCTGTGAGCCGTGATTTGCGGGGCCAAGTGGCGCGGAGGGGCCCTGGTGCACTGGCACACTGAGTGACACAGAGAAAACACCCACGCGCTGCCGATTGCAGGGGGCCGTCATGTCGGCCTGAAACGAACTTGGGGCGAGAGTAGTGCCCGAGGCCTGGCAGGTGTGGCTGGCTAGCCCGCGGCTGAGGAGGAGTGCCCGCGGCGGGAGGCAGTGTGATACCAGCTGCGGGGGGACTGCGGCGGCCAAGTGGCTCCGGAGTAAGCCGGAGGGTGCGTGCCTCGGACTGGCCTGGGGGCTGCCACGGCTGGGCAGCTCCGACGCTGGGGACCTGTGTAAGTGCAGCATAGCAGCGGCGTGGGCGGGCGGATCCCCAACCTGCCCCCGCCTGCAAAGGAGTGGCGGCGCCTGGCGTAGCGGCTGGCCGGCTGGAGACGGTGAGTGGCTGGCCACGGGAAGGAGGGACTGCTGCGGGAGCGCCCACACGAGGAGAAGGAGGTGGTGTGGGGCTTGCTTGGCTCGGCAGACAGCTGCAGAGGAGGGCCTGCGCCCATTTAGGAACCACATCTCCCTGGAAGTAGCACGAACGGCTACGGGGCCAGGAGCGTGGCTCGGAAGGGCCAGGTGAGGAGGCCCTTGGGGGAGTCGACCTGGTGAAGGTTGGCTCCCCGGAACCTGCAGGTGGCGGCTGGGGTCGGTGCTGGAGGTGCGCCCCACCGACAGAAAACAAGGCCAGGAAGGAGTGTGGCCTCTGGGGTGGGACCCTGTTTTGCGCCCTGTGGGGGTCTCACTCAACGTGGTGGAAGGGACAAGTGGGCAGTCTGATCCAGGCACTGGGCCCACGGTGGGGGATTCCCTCAGCAGCTAGGATTCCAAGTGACATGCAGTGGTGAGAGGAGCACCTCCTCGGCTGTCTGGGTGCTGCGCCGGGAGGTACCCACGTCTGAGAGGCGCTGGATCACAGAATAGGTGCTGTCTGACGGGGAAGCTCGAGAGGCCAAGGGAACCCTAAGGGGGGCGCGGCAGGAGGTGGAACAAGCGCCCAGGTACAGGCGGTGACGAAAGCAGGCCAGCGGGAGACAGGACGCCTGGTCCTCTGGGGTGGTTGCGCCCGGCCTCAAGGAGGCAACCAACGGTGTGCGTTGGTGAGATCCCCGTACTTGAAACCCACACTGGGATGGCTACCAAACATAAAGGAAAGAGCGGGAGAGCATTGCAGACCTTGGTGGATGTTTCGGGCACTCTCGCCACTATCTGCCTTCTGCAGGAGAGAAGAGAGAGGACCAAAAGTGTGCGGGACGGCACGGTAGACACAGACATGCCGCTTGAAGGGGAAATGGCAGCCATGTTATCAAGGCAAGACATTAGGGGAGAGATGCTCGCCCTGCAAACCAGCCTGATGAAAACGTTCCAGGAACAGTTTCAACTCCTGCATTCAGATCTCAATTCGGCCCTAAGGGAGATTAAGCAGGAGCACAGTACAGTACAATGAACACGATATCGCCTTGTTCCAGGAGTTGGTGAGCAGCACTCTGCTAAAGAGACGCCAAATGGGCCCGGTCCTTAAGGAACTCAATGGCAAGGGGATTAAATACAAATGGACCTTCCCCTTTGGTGTGGTGTTCGAGTGGGAGGGGGCTCAAAAACGCATACTACACTGCAAGAAGGTGTGGACATCCTCCGCCTGGATCTTGAGGAGGCTTCTACTAGTGCGGGGAGAGGGCCCGCGTGCGTGGGGGCGGAGCTAAAACCCTGGCTGTGGTCGACGGTGGGGGAAAAGAGAAGGGGGGCGAGGTTGAGCGAGAAGCCGACCAAGGAGAGGAACATAAGCAGTCTGAATTAGGAGGGGAGGAGTGTTCAGGTGGAAACATAAGCCAAAGGGAGTTACGTGGAAACATAAGCCAAAGGGAGTTACTAGGGTGGTGGGCCTCTAAAGGAGTAAATGGCAAGGGGGGTGGGGGTGGGCGATCATCTATGAATCGGGAAGGGTGGGTATACCCGAGAAGAAGGGTAGGAGGGGGCGGGAAGGGCATGCACTTCGGGGGGCTAGGGGAGGACAGTTAGCTGGGGGTTCTTGGGGGTGGGTGTTGGGGGGGACGTGGAAGAGGGGGGTAGGCAGCAGTGGCTCAACTCGGACCTCAGGCCCGGGGAGGTGGCCTATCGTACCATTGCAGGAGGAGGCAGGAGGGCTCGCGCAAAGACAAGGTAAGCTCCATGCTCGGTGGATCTGGTGTTCGGGGGGAAAGGGGGATGGGAGCGGATTGGTGGGCTGGGGCGGTATGAGTAATATTCAAGTGGCTGACGGATAACGTGAGGGAATTAAATACCCCTCTCAAGAGGAAGAAATTGGAGCAATTTACACGAAAGGAGGGACCAGATCTTCTTGCCCTACAGGAGATGCATCTTAGGCAAAAAGACCAGGGGCGTCTAAAATTGAGGTGGTTTGGCCAGATCCTACATGCCTCGGGGAGCAGTAAGTCGAGGGGGGGATTGCCCTGGCTATTAGAGACTCGGTGGACTTTAGGGTAACTGAAACTATAAAGGACAAGGAGGGAAGGTATATCATAGTTAAGGGATCTCTCCAAAATGACCCATACACACTAGCAGTGGTATATGCCCCAAACTCGGGCCAGGAGCAGTTTTTGAAGCGGGTGTTGGGGGTTTTGGAAGATAAGGCCTGGGGGCAAATAGTTCTGCTGGGTGACCTTAACAAAGCTTGGGAGAGGGATAGGGACAGGTCGGGGGTCCCCGCGAGAGGAGGGCCGCTGTGATGTCATCAGGCCTTAAGGAGAAAATAGGTGGAATAGGTCTACGGGACGTATGGCAGGAATTGAAGGGGGAAAAGGAAGGCTATACTTTTCTATCTGGGGTCCATGGGTCTCAATCTAGGATCGCCTATATATGGGTCTCCTCTAGTCTGGTGGGCAGGATTGGGGAGGTTGTAACGGACCCCATTGGCATGTGGATGCCCTTAGGCCATAGAGAGAAGGGGGTGTGGTCCTGGAAGTACCCGAGATATCTCCTCAGAGATCCCATTATCCGGCAAGAAATGGAAGAAAAGATCAAGGCTTATTTCGAGCTTAATAAGAGGGGAGACACGAGGGAAGGGATGAGATGGGATGCCTTTAAGGCCACGCTGAGGGGGGAGCTCATAGCAGCTGCGGCGCAGAGGAAGAGGCAACTAGCGGTGCTCGAGGCACAGTTAGAGGGGGAAGTCGAGAAGGGTAGGCAACAGGCGGGAGCTACCCCAACCAGGGTGGCTATGAGGGAGTACCGAAGAGCTTTGGGGCAGCTGGAACTTCTCCGCACTAAAAAGGCTGAAGGGGCGCTACTTCGCGTCCGCCGGAAATTTTATGCTAAAGCGAATAAGGCAGATGTACTCCTTGCATGGCTGCTGAGAGGAGCCCAGTCTAGAAACGCAATCACGGCCCTGAAGACGGGCGCAGGGGAGCGGGTGACGTGGTTGGGGGAGATGCAGGAAGTGTTGGTACAATTCTACGAGTCCCTTTACACATCGCAGGGGCCCCGGGCCGACGCACAGGTAGAGTTTTTGGATAGAATGGAGCTGGGGAAGATCGGGAAGGAGGAGATTGACCTGCTTAACTGGGAAATCTCAGAGGAGGAAGTGAGAAAAGTAATCTGTGCCCTGCCACCGAACAAGGCACCGGGTCCAGATGGTTATACTGCAGCTTTCTATAAAACCTTTGCACCCATACTTGTCCCACATTTGACTCCCCTTTTTAACATGTTTAGATCAACGGGGAGAATATCCCCGTCCATGGAGGAGGCGAGACTGACCCTCATTCTGAAGCCGAATATAGACCCTGAAGAGAGGGCATCCTATAGGCCCATAGCGCTAATCAACATTGACGCCAAAATATTCACGAAGATATTGGCCAATAGGAGGGAGGGCCTTCTCCCAGGGTTGATCCATCCGGACCAAGCAGGGTTTATTAAGGGCCGGTAAACCGCGGATAACATCAGGAGGGTGGCCCATTTAGTTGAAAAGGCCGAAAGGACAGGAACTCCCGTGGTACTGTTATCATTGGACGCAGAAAAAGCATTTGACCGCATGGAGTGGTCCTTTCTGTTCAGGACAATGCAAAAAATGGGCATTGATGGAGAGTTCCTGCGTATGGTCCGGGCCAACTATCAGGTACCAACCATGAGAATAGCGGTGAACAGGGTCATGTTGCGGTCTTTTATACAGAGCAGGGGTACTAAGCAGGGCTGTCCCCAATGCTTTACGCAATTTATCTTGAGCCTCTACTGCAGGCAATTAGGGAAACCCGGGTGATAAAGGGCATTTCATTTGGAGGGAGGGAACAGAAAGTCGCAGCATTTGCTGATGACCTGCTACTGCCGCTGACAGTTCCTCTGGAGTCGATCCAAGCAAGCAGGGTTTAATTGGAGGAATTTGGGGAAGCCTCTGGCTTGAAGATCAATCTTGGCAAATCAGAGCTCTTGAACTTGACTCTAAACCCAGGGGACCAGGAGGCGCTTAGAGCGGTTACCCCTTTCCTATGAAGCCCGGGCGGCATTAAATACCTGGGAGTGAAAATTACGCCAACTTTAGCTGACTGGTATCAAGCTAACTATCCACCACTGTTGAGGGAGATTAAGGGGGATTATCGTAGGTGGAGGGCTCTCCGTGTGTCGTGGTTGGGCAGAGTGGCTGCGGTTAAAATGGTGACCTTGCCGCACCTCCTGTCCCTTTTTCAGGCAATACTGCAGGCAGTACCTGTGGGCTTCTTTAAGGAGCTGGGAACCCTGACCGGCGAATTTTTGTGGCCAAGAAGGAAAGCACGAGTTAGCAGGCAGCTGATGATGGCACCCAGACGGGAGGGGGCCTTGCATTACCGAATTTTCAACAGTATTATGAAGCTGCGCAGCTGTGACTAATTAGAGAGTGACTTCGAGAAGGGGGGCTACACGGGACAAACAATGGGTGAAAATGGACAGAGCGGTGGCGCACCATACTCTGGCGGAAGTTCTGTGGCTCCCTAAGCAGCTAAGGCCTCGGCAGCTTTATGAAAGCTCTATAACGAAATTGATGGCAGAGAATTGGGACAAGCTAGTGAGAACAAAGGGGATCACGACCTTCCCGTCTCCTTTCACGCCTTTGTTTGGTAATGGGGATTTCACACCGGGGCTGGAGATGGGCGCGTTTACGCAGTGGCAGGAGGGGGGATGTACGCGGCTAGGCAAGTTATTCTGTGGGGAAAGAATCCTTTCATTTGAGGAGTGCAAGAGGGAATATGGCGTAACTGAAGGGGACAGGCTCAGATACGCGCAGCTGCAGCATTGGGCACTGAACCCAGCGAAAAGGCAGGCGGCAACAAGAGAAAAGGCGAGCTTTGAGAGGTTTCTTCTGTCTAATGATGGGTCCAAGGGGCTGAAATCTAATTTATACAGAATCCTGGACGATGCCACCATTAGAGGCCAATGGCGTTACATGGGTAGGTGGGAGCAAAACATAGGTAGGGAAATCGAACGTGAGGACTGGGAGCGGCTATGGAGGAAAATCCCCAAGTTGGCGAGGGCGTCCCAAATTCAGGAAACGTGGTATAAGATTTTGTTTGGGTGGCATTATACTCCTGCACGTCTTCGGGAGCTTTATCCTGACACTTCGGGGAGGTGCTGGAGGGGTTGCAGTCTGGAGGGCACGGCGCAACACATTTGGTGGGACTGTCTTGCAATCAGACCCATTTGGCAGGAAGCTGGGGAGGCTCAGGAGCAGGCATTTGGGGTGGGGGGCAGCAGACCACCAGAGCTATCCCTCTTGGGGTTGGGAGGGGGAACTGTCCAGTGGGAGCCAAAATCTAGGGAGAAGGCAAGGGTGATTCTCATTCTCACGGCTATGACAGTAATAGCGCAACGATGGAGGAGTGCTGAGGTACCCCTCCTGAGGGACTTGTTGCAGAAGCTCTGGGAAATTATAGCCCTTGAATGGGCAATGTACGCAATGGACGATAAACTCCCTTCTTTTGCAACGGATTGGGAGGAAATTATGGTGTTTCTCAAGGACGATTTCCGAATTGGGTGGCGCCCTCAGCGTTTGCGGCTCCTGGACTTGCAGTAGACTTTTGTGTGTTACCCGTGGAGGTGTTGGGTTAGGGGCAAATGAGGAGGGGAAGAGGGGGCAATCGGGGGGTCGAGCTCGGGGTTGTTTCAATATTACGAACTCATTTGATTGACTTAGGGTGTTACGGCTCGAGGACTGGCTAATGCTGCTTGCGGGGGGAGGGGGGAGTTGGGGCTATTTTACTTGTTTTCCTTGTACTTTTTTTGAAAATAAATAAAAAGAGTTAAAAAAGGCATGATAATAAATTATTGCAAAACAAAGCTTTTCAGTCTGTTTTAAAATAAAAAAGTACCACTTTGTGGAAATGAACACTTTATCACAAAATGTGCAACAAGCCAAATGCCTATTTCAAACAAAGATAAAAGCAAGTAATAACTTTGTACAGACAAATAAAGATGGGATGGATTGAGATATAGACTACTGCTTCAATTGCAAAAGGGCACACAAGAAACATGGGCACAAATCCTGGCTAAAATATGCGATCAACAGAAAACTCTCTGCCTTATTTCCCTTGGCTGTCAATCTGTTAGGTTATGTTAATTGGCTTTTATTCTGTGCACATGACCACCATAATGGGGATCATCTAGAAGTGATTGTCTTTAAAGTATTATTATTATTATTATTATTATTATTATTATTATTAATGTGTAATGCAGTGCAAACCTCGAAGAGGCACCAAAGCGCAGAATAGCTGATACACAATGAGTAGATACATAAAAACGAAATCAGAACAGAACCAGGCAGTCAGGCAAAACATAGCAAAGGATCAAGACAAAGGAAACACCATCATCAGAAAAGGGACATAAGATTAGTGTCCCTCAGATAATTATATGATGGTCCACGTTATGGAGCCCCATTTTGGATTGGGAAAGTGTCACGTATTTGTAAGCAATAACGTGACTATGAGAACAAATTGGATCCTAGTATTAATGGAGAGAAACCTATTAGGCTAATCAATTATAGTACTTTCGTGAGCATGTCATTTATAATTGGAAATAAATGTATTATTTGGAGATAAATGCATTTTTTAGATTTCTGGAAAGTTAAAAAATGCGCTCGGCAATCGAATGCTCATAACCAAAGAAAGTGAACCAAGTGAGCATGGATATGCTCTTGTTTGAAAACAAAACTTTTCTTAGTGCTGAATACAAGATATTTTGTTTTTGTGAACTACCTGATTTTATAAAGATAGACATTTTTCTAATTGTTGGACTGATAAACCATAATACTATTCATAAACATTTTTTGATTAGATGTACACAGTAGTTTAAGAATAATAGGATTACAAGAAATGTCCCAGTTCTGAATCCGAGTTTAGATCTATGTGCCAGCAGTCTAGAGAGCATATCCAAAATGCTTCCCTTTGTCTTCATTTTTTTTTCAATGTTAGCACTTCTGGATGTTATTTCTACTTTTTCCAATCCAAAAAATTAGATTTTGTGCATTTGAGTTTCCACATTATCAGTTAAGAAGTGTAGGCCAAGTGGGAATCTGAGATCTTTATTGATGATGGTTCTTAGATGTTCCAAAATTATTGTTTTTAGCATCCGAATGGTGCCACTCACATAAAGTTTGGAGCATTGGCATTTTAAAGCATACACAATATATTTGCTTTTGCAATTGATAAAGGTATTAGGTTCATCTCTACTTATGATCGAATGTAACCTGCTTATGAAGGTATATTATTATTTTGTACTAATAACGGTTATCTGCCCGATCCAAAATAGCGACTCAGAACGTCATAACACACTGCTGCTATTTCGCACAAACTAAAAATAAAGCAATGATGACAAACTCTAATTTGCTTGAACATATTACGGGGCACTAACAAACTATTCCTAGACCGTAAGGATTCCGCAAGAAGTTCAAAACCTTCTTGTTATGCCAAACAAGGTGAGAATGCTCAAAAGTAGAATCTCTATCATTAACCGATTTCAATCATATTAATGAGTATAATTATCATAGATGTCCCATACACAGTATAAACAGGATCAGCCACAAAATATAATCAACTGAGTTTTTCTTCAATTGAAATGTTCAAATCGTTTTTTTTATATTGTTACATAAGTACACCCATTTGTTTCCAAAAATTATTTTTTGCTCTTTGTGCATGCATCTCTATACATTATATTGAAGGAATTACAATGGAATGCAATTACTATTGTGACAACCTCCTGATGAACCAATGAAATTGGGGAAACACATGTTGAGGGAAACAATTGAAATACCGAATAAATAAATATCTTTTCACCATGAATCAAGTTTCATGAATATCATTAAATATGTGTGAGGACACACTGAAAGTGCGTGTGATTTAGTGACTAGTAACTTCTAACCTTTCTCTATTTCTGATACACTCAGCAGTCTTAGTGGTACTAGTCATCTCTAAGCAGCACCCAACATATCACCAAACAATTGACAATTCTTTATAAAGACCAGCTCACCATCAATTGTATTAAAGACTGCGAAGATAAATAAACTATGCTCTTGCAATAGATAGGAAACTTATTTTTCCATGTCTCGTCTGAGCAGGTACTCGAGTTTGAACAAGAGTAAATAAGGTTTCTGCGAGGGACGGCAGTGTGCCCTACTTCGCAGGGCTCTTGTCAGCTTTTAGCCATTGAAGTTTGCCAAAAATTGCTTACATAGTTTGTATGTTCCAGCAACCTCAAACCGCCTGAAATTGGAGTGGTTTGACAGTCACTCAAACTGGTTCCAGCATGAATAATTATGACGGAGAATAGATCCTGCACATGTAGAGCAACATAATGGAAGACCTGAAGGCACAGCAATTGTAGTAGGATATTGATTTATTCAAGTTACAGTTATATAAAAATGTGCAGGTTCCCGACTCGTTGCACTATCCATTTTAGTTGCTCATGCCCTATTGCTTGTTGGGAATTCTCACAATCCCACTGCGCTAACTGCTCACAATCCCACTGCTGTTAGATCTATCTGCAGCATTCGACCTTGTGGATCATGATAAACTATGTAGTACACTAACTAATGATTTTAGCTTTTCTAAAAATCCCACCCTTTGGGTGAAATCCTTTCTAGCCGAATGCACGTCCAGAGTTTCCATTGGTAAAGAAGCTGTTGACCCCATACCAGTCCCCATTGGGGTTCCCCAAGGGTAATGTCTCTCACAAAATCTGTATAATGCATATACGAAGCTTCTCTTCTCGGCATTAGACGACATGGATGTCATCTACACCGACTTCGCAGATGACACCCAGATCCTCATACCAATCTCAGGGTTTATGGTCTTTCCATCTAATTCTTTGCATCGAGGGACATTTCCATCTATTTTTTTGCATCTACAAAATGTGCATAGAATGCATTTTTAACCCTTTACCCCCCAAAAACATGTGTTCGATGCATATTTTTTCGATGCAAATCCCTTGATACAAATGCATTTCATGGAAAGGTATTTGATGCAAAGTCCAGATACCCAATCTCAGGGAACTTTGACCAGGATACCCTGACCATCAACAAAATGTATGCCATAATTTGAAATTGGATGGCTTTGAACAGCCTTTGCCTAAACGGTGAGAACACGGAGATGCTCATCGTGGGCTCCCACACCAAAATGTGCGCCCTCCACTCGGACTATTCTTCAATCAACATCAATGGCACAGTGATTCCAATAATTAAACAGGTAAAAACTCTAGGAGTGTACCTAGATGCCAATCTTACCATGGCTTAACACATAAGTGCACTCTCGTCATCTGTTAGGCAGAATCATATGCAGTACTCTTTGGGAACACCACACACAATTAAGACAACAAGTGCAAGTACAAATTCACCTTTGGTACAAGCCTGTACTACACAGTAAAGTGGTAGCGATGGCTGAGCAGCCAGACTTATCTCAAGAGTAAAGTGAGCATTATCAGAAGTTACACAAAGGACAGTAGATACTGTGGTTCAAACAAACACTGACTCAGGGTTTCTGAGTAAAAGAATATACATTTATTTACACATTCATTTGTATAACAGTTCACTAAGTAAAGCAGGAGAAAAATCACAATCTTAATATACTACACAACACCCCATCAATTCTGGACAAGTTAAGCTCAAAATGAAGTGTGAGCAAAATGGCACTCCAGCAATTTAAAAAGAGAGGGAAATACAAGGTTATACAAAATTAAGCAGCACCAACAAGTAAGTAGGCAGGGCAATCTAGAAAAGGCTTACTACAATGAGGATTTAAATCAATAGGCCTGGGCCAATGTTAATGGTTAAGACTCTTTGCAGAGGATCACACAGTTCAGAGTTGTTCGCGGTTAAGTCTTTGCCAAGAGTTCAAAACTAAGTTGGTCGGAAGAAAAGTTACTTAAATGAGTAGAGAAGGACAAGCCCTCGTATTGGGGAAAGATTTAAAACACTTTCACCGTGGTCGGACGGAACAAACAACAGGGTTTGAACAGTACCTTCAGAAGAAGAAGCATGCTGTAGCTGAGGCAGAAGTTCCTGGCAGATCCTGCAGGCTCACAGTTCCTGAAGCGACTGTCGGACTGACACGAAGGAGGAAGACTAGAGGGTCCTGCACTGCCCAGGGCAGAAACCAGCAGCAGAGCAAAGCAACGAATAAAAGGTGCACTCCTTAAAATCCAAACAGGGTTCGGTCCTCCTGGTTATCCGGTTCACTGCAGCTGTGCACAGAAAATTCGACCAGGGGAGGGAGGCCTTGCTAGAAATGTGGCAAACTGGTTGGTCCCACCAGCTCAAGGGAAGAAGATTCCTTGCAGATCTTCTCTGTCGTCGAAGTTTAGGAGATTTGGACCTGCAGCAGGGCTTCACCGGGATGTTCAGTCGTGGTAGTGGTCCTCTTCCTTCAGCTTCTCTTCGGTTCTATCGATCCAGTGGCGACTCTGCCTTCCAAGTCCCAGAGACCTGCTTTTTATGCAGTTTTCCCCCATTCACAAAGCCTGACTGTCAATCACACAGCAAGGTGGCTTTCCTGGCAGGACAGTCATCTAGCCAATCAAACAAGAGTGGAACTTAGGTTTCCAAGGGAACCCTCTAAAGGGGTCCTAAAACCCCTCCCTCACATCCTGTCTACCCAGACTCTCAGGCGCCTAAGGAGGGCTTCTGTGCAGAAGCCTGCCAAAGGACGGTGAACAAAGGAACCAAACCTGGTTTGGCGCGCAGAGTAAAACACGAGAAAGACCTTTATAAAAAGAAATGGTGAATAAACCCAGCTGGAACCAAATAAAAGTAAATGGGGTCCAGCGGATTTAAGTTCGAAGTCGAGGCTACTAGCATAGCCTAAAACAGTAACACGTCTATTTTCATAGACCGTGGTAGGAAAAATATGGTAGATACCACTGCCACCAGCCAAATCTTAAAGAAAGGGGAACAAAATAATGTTCCATGAGAGACAGACAAAAAGGAATAACTATTAATCCTTTCCAGTACTCTATGTAAGATAGTTTGTACTGGGTCTGTGAATTTAAAAAGACTAATAAAGTCAATGGCAACTTTACATGTTCAGGGAGACAGTAGTCAGTCCCAGAAAATGGAGTTTAAAGTGGAAAGTCGGAAAAAGACAACCCTGCGTCACTGCACTAAAGCCGCTGTGTGACACACAGTAAAAAGATGATGCCTATGGAGTAGGCGAGGCTCCACAGTCTATGAACACAAAAATGTTAAACACACAGCAAAACACATGTAAGAGTGGGAAAAAAGGCTCACACTCTTACCAGGTTAAAAAAATAAATCCTAGAACCCAGCAAAGCTGCTGAGGGACTCAGTAGGTAAGGGAAATTGGCCATTCTGGAGAATTTTCCCTAACACTCGCCCCCTCCCACTCCCAGACTAAGGGACAGGAGGATTTAATCCACTCCTGGATGAATCTCTTCACTCTAGCCGGTTATAAACATCCTACAGAGACCAGTCACATTTATTGTAAAGGTGGGGCTACTTTGAAGCTCTCCCCCAAAGTTCCAGGATACTAAAGTTTTAATGCTGTTCACACCCAAAATTATCACATTTTCAACAAGGGATGATGAATATAAGAGGCATGAGATCAGGGACAAGTGAAAATATATCAATCAATTTACCAAAAACAAGAGAGGAAAAAGAGGAGGAACGCAAAAACAAAGAAGGTGGACAAAAAGGAATGCTAGCCAGATCACAAGACAAAAGGACCAAGTGAATTTAGTAATACATTTAACTGGACAAGAAGTGGACAAAACAACTAACATAGTATTAAATAAAGGACTAAATTACAGCCCATCAAACAAAGCGTAATACTTTCATACACAAGTGGATCTGTTCAAATTTTGCAGAAAATTGAAACTGAAAAAATATTTTGCTGAAGTAATGAACAAAAAAGAAAAAAAGAAAGAACAAGAAATCTCTTCACTTACGGTTGATATTGTAGAAGGAACATTGAACATCATGAATCTTACTGAGGAAAATTATACTACAGAAATGTTTCTAGAAGAACAAAATATGAATCCTTTTCAAACAGAAGAATCCAATTTGAAGTTGAAATCAAAATTTATTCCAAAAATGACAGAAAACAATGTGATAGATGTTTTTCAAAAAATGGTCAGTGAAGACCTGAGACAAAATTATCTAAAAAATAAACCAACAAAGTTTAAACATAATATATCAATCAAAGAATCAAAAGCTATTGACACCATTGCCAAAAACAAACAATGGGTTACCAAATCGGCCGATAAAGGAGGAAATATTGTGCTCATGCAAAGAAAAGATTATGTAATTGAAGGAAACAGACATTTGAGTGACAGGAATTGCTACTCTATACTCCGAAGAAATCCAATCAAAGAACTTCAGACCCAATGGCATCTGATGATTAAAAACTGGGAAGAAATGGGCTTACTGTCAGAAGATGAATATAACTATCTAGACAACACCCACCCAATAATGCCCATAGTATATTTCTCAACGAAAATTCATGAAACATTTGATCAATTTCCAGCAGGCAGACCGATAATAAATGGCATAGGCTCACTAACAGAGAGAGCCTCACAATATATCGATCTTCATTTACAGCCATTAACAATCAATTTAGCATCGTATTTGAGAGACAGCAAACATGTAATACAGCAGATGGAAGAGATACCCTGGGAAAAAAGTTTTCTTTTCGTGACATTAGATGTGGTGTCCCTCTATACAAGCATTGAACATCTCAAAGGTTTAGAAACAACTGAATTTTTCTTAAAATGAAGATCAGTTTCATTTTTGGAACAAAACAAAATGATTCTAGAAATGCTGCATTTTTCTTTAACTAATAATATTTTCATGTTCAATCAAACAATTTACAGACAGGAACAGGGTACGGTGATGGGGGCAAAGTTTACACCCTCATATGCTAACCTGTTCATGGGACATTTTGAGATTAATCATGCATGGCAACATCTAGCATTTACAGACAGATACATCGTCTAATGGGGACGTTACATTGACAATGTATTAATGATATTGTAACGCTCACCTGATTCCCGCAGAGGCGCCGGTCTTGACTGGGTGAATGCCGTATCTTCAAAGGTGATGTGTAACACACGGTTGGCTCTTTGGGCTGGACCTCTGTGCACTGTATGTCTGACTCGAAGAGTAAGATGTCTGCAGATAGAAAATATGGGATTAATGAACTGGGGTTATTGGGTGCCTCTCTCCTCTTCCCTTTCTCTTCTCCTGTAGAACCCCAAAGGTTAACATCCTCACCTTAGGTAAGTGAACGCCGGGCTCTCCATCTGCCTCGGGGCAGGGTGCCGTAACCAGTTTCTTCACTGGATAAGGGTGCAGGCCTCTTGACCTCAGAGGACTGCTGTCCGTCGTTAACTGCACGAACGGTAAGTTCTGGGCACTTCAAATGTCTTAAAAGTCTTTTGTAATGATATCTCTTGTTTTGCAGGATTCCGGCGATGGCGGATGGCGGGCTGATGAGAGTTGAGGATCGAACCCGCGTGAGGAATAGAAGCGCCTGGAAGCACGTAAGTAAGCGCTTGTAGCCTGCTTCACGATGCGCACTAACTGTCCCTTTTATCTTGCAGGTACAAGTTCGGAGCTTTAGAGAAGCTGAAGGGTGCTGGAATACCCACTGGATTCGGCGTGGGAAGGAGTAATGGCACGTGAGTAATAAAGTTGCCCAATGTCTTTAAACGCACCTTCTTTTGTCTTTCAGATGCGGGATGCAGCGCCGAAGGCCTCCGGAGCGTGCGAAGAGCTGGTAAGCTTTTGTCTTTCAGATGCCGGAATGCAGTGCGAAGACCTCCGGAGCATGCGAAGAGTAGGTAAGCCTTTGTCTTTCAGATGCCGGAATGCAGCGCGAGGCGTTGGTTACAGCCGATGGACCAGGTAAGAGATGCGCTGCCACTGAAGACCGTAGTGCTAACCGGTTCTTTCTTTGTCTTTACAGGTGCTGCTGAAGACTGGATTCCAGGATGGTAAGCCTTTGTTCCCTTAGGCCCCGGATCAGAAGCAGAAGACACGATGAGCGTTCTGCTGCAGAGAATGCAGAATAACGCAAAGCAAGATTCATCCATCGGGTGTGGTTTAAATAGCCTCCTGTAGTGCTTAGGTGTCTCCTTCCACAGCCACGCCTAGGTAAGAAAAGAGTTCCTGCTTTCCAGAAGAGTTCCAGTGTTCTGAACCTAGGGAGTGGCTCCTGCCCCACCCAACAGGAAAAGTAGTCCCAAACAGAAGAGGATCAGGGGTTCAACTGGCAGGTAAGTAAGCAGCATGGTCTGCTGCAGGTAAGTCCACCCAAGCATTATGAGCCCGGCGCTTCCAGCGCTGGGACTGGGCATCTTTATGAGCCTGGTGCCACTGGCGCCAGGACAGGGTCCAAAAGGTCCCAATTGGGACTGGCTGGCACTCGGAACCGGGGTTATGGGTCTGCTTCCAAGGGAGTCGGGCAAGTCCTGATCTTTTGGAAGCAGAGATCATGACAGATATGGAATGGTGATGAAAGGAAACTACATGAATACATTGGACACCTGATCACAAATGATTATAACATCAAATTCACAGAAAAACTAAGCTCAGAGAGCATAGAATTTTTGGATTTACTAATTTATACAGATGGAGACAAAATCTTGACTGACCTGTATATAAAACTGACAGCGGTAAACAAAGTGTTACATGCAGAAAGTAACCATGTGAACCATATAATTAAAAACATACCTTATGGTGAAATTCTAAGAATAAAACGGAATTGCAGCTCTAAAGAAAAATATGAAGAACATGTCTCATCTCTCAAAGAAAAGTTTATAACCAGAGGCTACAAAATTGAAGAAGTTGAAAGATCTATAAAACGAGCTGAAAAAATATCCAGAACTGAATTGCTGAAAGATAAACCAAAATTGAAAAACAAAGAATCAAAGGTAGACTTTATTACTACTTACAATAGTGAGGCATACATTCTAAAGAAGCTTCTGAAAAAACATTGGAATATCCTGCAAAGCGACGATACTATTAAACACCATATAGAAGCCAAACCAAAGATTATCTATCGAAGAGCTCCAACATTGAAGCAAGAAATCAGCCCAAGTCATCTCAAAGAAGAAAAAACAGAGACTCTCAGTCAATTCCTTAAAGTGCCGGCACCAACAGGAACCTACAGCTGTGGGAATTGTGCAATCTGTAATCAAATGGAGAATGGAACTAAAGAAATAAGACTACCAAATAGAAGATATCAAAAAATTAAACAATACATTAATTGTAACACAAAATATGTGATTTATGCGATTACATGCGTTTGCAAAAAAAGATATGTGGGAAGCACTATCAGAACATTGAAAATCAGACTTCAAGAACATCTAAGAGCCATTAAGAATAATGATATAAGATACCCCATGGCAGTGCACTATAATCAAGATCATGAAATATCTGAAATAAAAGAAATTTAATTTTTAGGCATTGAAAGAGTTGACACAATGGAAAGAGGTGGAAATAGAGAGCTCCAGATAAGAAGAAGAGAAGCCAAATGGATTTGTATTCTGGACACGTGTCACTATGGCCTGAATTTGGAACATGAGATGGCCTATTGGCTATAGAAAGCTGAATTATGAAAATAGAATGCAAGGCTGTCCAAAATGTATCCAATAAGTTTCAAGCACTATCATGTTTTGATGTATCTTCTTTTGATCATGTATTATGAAAATATGTGTTGAATTGCAGTAAAATTGCTTACTTTTTATTTTTTCCTAAAAAAATGCCTTTTACCTTATGGTTATAATTTGAAATAAGTCTCTTCTCAAATTTGCTCTATTGATCCTTTTCTTTCCTGGCTTTCCCTTGTTTTTTCACTTTGATCTGAAATAATGGATCCGTTTGATATTACTCGGAAAAAAGGATCCATAGGAAGGATACATTCGAACTAGACAAACGTTATAAAAAGGAATCACTATGGTTTCATGGCAGAAATAGAGAAACAAAATGGCCGCCGTCATCGCGTAACATGCTGCGGTGACGTCACACGTTACGCGATCGCGGCCTTTATAAAGGTTAGAAAAAAGCACTGAAAGGTAGCGTGGACTATGGCGAACTGAAGGCAATCGTACCTAGTAAAAATAAAAGGTAATTCAATTTAATTTATTTTAATTTCTTTGAGATAATTTTGGGTGTGAACAACATTTTAAAACTTTAGTATCCTGGAACTTTGGGGGAGAGCTTCACAGTAGCCCCACCTTTACAATAAATGTGACTGCTCTAAAGAGGGCATTTGAATAAAGTTTGAAAAATGATACAAAGAGTCAGGTTAAACTGATGTTACCCTCTCTCATTGTTTACAGAAATGTACTAATAAAAGAAATCATAAAACAGAGAGACAAAATGAAAGACGAATTATTAATCAGAGATATGTTTACTCAATAAGGAACTTAGGTGGGTACAACTATTAGGCTAATATAATCATAGTTGCTCACCCAACACACCACCACTACTTAATTATTAAAACAATTTTAAAAATAACTCATTCATTTTTTTCTTACTTTCTTTCATATTCTTTTTTTAGCATCTCTCCTGATGAACCACGAGCATAAGACGTGGGGTAAGACGTGGGGAAACACGTGTTGAGAGGCAAAAAAACTATCAGTTTGTGAATTAATGTTTGGAAAAAAGGATATTGCATGCTATTAATGCAAAAAATAAATATTACTTAAAAAGTGAACTTGCTGGTGTGACGGATATATTATTTTGCCAGAAGCGAGCGCAATGCACATAAGTGTTTTCCAAAAAGAAAATTTGAATAAATATAGCAGCAGCCGCAATACTCACTTAAGGGTGCAGCATCCAGGCAAACAACAGTTTACTATTTGCACTTAGAAATCGCCCAAAGAGGAAGTAAAAGCCGAAAAGGACTGCAAACAGTTAAACAAAAATCCTAGAGAGACCATCAGCATTTTGGTGGTAACATCATGACCTGTGCTCAATGGTGAGCAGGCAGATTGACCATCTTAGAGGTTTTGGGTTCTACCCTTTCATTTGCATTAACCATCTCATGGGTTGGTGGTCTGTCTGAATCACAAATGTAGATCCATACAAGTATGGTCTAAACTTCTTCAGAGACCACACACTGGCAAAACACTCACGCTCTATGGTTGCCCACCTTGTTTCTGGTTTACTTCAGTTTCCTACTGATGCTCCCTACCTTTCTCATCCAGTTGACTAAGGAATGCACCTATACCTGTATTGGATGCATCTGTCTGCACAATGAAGGGTTGGTGATAATCAGGAGCTCTTAGGACTGGAGCTTGACAAAGGGCTTTCTTCAGGTTTTCAAAGGCTTGAGGGCACGCCTCATTCCATCTAACCTTTTTAGGGAATTTTGGAGAGGAGACTACATTCAAAGGAGAAGCTATGGACCCATAGTTCTCAATGAAATCACTGGAGTACCTAGTGAGACCTAGGAAGGCTCTCACTTGGGTTTGAGTAGTAGGGGTGGCCCAGTTTTGTACAGCTTGCACTTTGCTAGGCAATGGCCTTATTTCACCACCTCCTACCTCATGACCAAGGTAGACCACTTTGCTCTGATCAATTTGACATTTGCTTGCCTTTATGGTCAGATGGGCCTGCTCAAGAGCCTGCAAAGCATATCCTAAGTGATCAACACATTCTTTCCAAGTAGGGCTGAACACTGCAATGTCATCCAAGTATTCCATGCAGAAGTCCTCCATCCCATTCAGAACTTGATTGACCATCCTTTGGAATGTAGCAGGTGCATTCTTTAATCCAAAAGGCATAACCTTAAACTGGTAGAGGCCTGCTGGGGTTGAAAATGCAGTTTTCTCCTTAGCACGGTCTGGCAGGGCTATTTGCCAATAGCCCGATGTCAGATCAAATGTACCGAGGTACTTGGCTGCACCAAGTTTATCCACCAGTTCATATCTGTCCTTGGTAAAGGATGGGCATCCGTCTTAGTGACTGCATTTAGAGCTCTATAGTCCACATATAATCACAACTCCTTGGATCCTGCCATTGATACTAGAACAACTGGACTAGACCATGGACTTTTAGATGGCTCTATAACCCCGAGATCAAGCATCTTGTTGACCTCTCCTTTTACGTGGGATCTTACATGTTCTGACATTCTGTAACCTCTGCTTTTCAAAGGTAAACAGTCACCAGTGAGAATATCATGCTGAAAGGGGCCCCTAGGGGTCCCTCGTGCTATGGAAACAAGGCAATGACCATACACGAAAAGATGCGCCAGACACGAATTCCCAATGCTAGGGTTTATTGCAAGCAAAGGATAGTATCAATTGGCCAATTCTGATCTCACGCCCTGCGACGTGAGTTTCCTAGACCTAGAGGGACGCAAGAGAGCGAATTACGTACATCAGTTACATATATACAAAATGCATATCATACAATCAGCAAAGTCATGTTCAACACCCCTCTGTATTAAGTTCCTTTGAACTCGGGATGACGATGGACATATCCGACGAGTATGACGATCATAATGCTTTCGATGTCTATTCTAGTAACAATGTGCAATTTAGAAAGTGCGGAGGGATCTTTTAGAACACGGTGGTTCTGGTCTTGGAAGCAATCTGTACACGGGGGAAGAGCCACATTCCAAGCTTTGCTATCTATGAGGTACTATTCGTGTCCTGGGAGCCGACACGTTCTAAGGGGTTTTGCTAAGGGGGGCCGTAAGAGAAGCATAATTCAAGCCTTTAACTGTATTATTCTAACATATTCTACCATCGTACGAGACTGGCTGGCAGCTGTGAAGTGATTAAATGCCCTGCAGCTTCCTCCCAAGGCTACAGAGAGGGAGCGTGGGCATTCCTTTCTGGGCTACTCATGAGGAGTTCAGCAAACTCTTCAGTCCCCCGACCTTGTCCTTTCATATTCAGACAACAATGTTTAACAGTTGAGCAGAGTAAGCAGAATCCGCAAGAATTGCAAACTGCAAAGCAGTTTTTAGACAGAAAGCAATGAGCAATGGTTAATAAGCAAAATGGCGATTCTGCTACATTTAAAATGGCCGCTTTTTGGTCAAGCATAACAGTCTATATTTCTATAATTCGGTGCATAAAACGGTTGGCCCACGGCCATCAAGTTACGTCTGTCATTCAAATGAAGGGTATTCATTTTTCCAGATTGACAAACCCTCCTTTTGGCCATGTGCCAAACGTCTTATTTATTCAATGTATCCTCCTCTTTGGAGGAGGAGTCTGGGGTATCTGCATCTGAATCATCTCCATCATTAATGTCTATCGCCATGAATTGTTTTACTATTTTTGTTTCCTCAGTGTCTCTGTTATTCCGACCATGTGTTTGTTTTCCTCTCAACACCATGTGCATACATCCCTTAGTACATCCATCAGTTATTTCAGTGCATATTACTGGTAAGCATTGTATGCAACAACAGCATGTTATGAATATCCCAAGTACCATCATTAGTATTGAAATTAACTTCCATCCCCAAGACCGCAATAATCCCCATAACCAGGATTCTATCCTCCAACCCCCTGCTTCAGTAGAGAGTGTGGAACTTATGACATATAATTTCCGGATTGCTTTAAATATCGTAGGGGAGTAATCATCGATATACACACAGCATGCAGTTTTTACGAGCTTGCAAACTCCCCCACGATCAACTAATATTATATCGAGAGCCATCCTGTTTTGAAGTGCCATCAGTCTTATTCCTTTTTCTTCTAACGTCATATTCAATAAAATATCCATTGTGGAATCTATTGTTTTTTGTAATATTCCAGACAGTGTTCTTATATTGTAAGAGTTTTCTATTTGGGACAAGAACGGTATAAATGATTTGGCTATATCCATTGCTATAATTCCATCCTCACTACTCCTTTGAGTTCTACCTTTTGTTCGTCTGGCTACTTCTGCTGTCTCCAAGAGGAACACTCCTGGAAGCAGCAGACCTAGTTAGCATGTGCCTCCACAGTTCCTAGGTAACCATGGATATGCTTTTTCTCCACATATAAAATAAACAAGGTCTCCCACGTACACGGGTTCTATTTCATGTTTTAAAACCACTGTGTTCAGGCAGTTACTAAACGTTCCTACTTTATAGGAACCCTTTTTCTGTAGACATAGGGGAGCAGTTTTGGGGCAGTGATCCACTGCATAGGCAGGGGGCACAGCATCTTTGTTCCATTCATCCCTCATCCGAAATGTCATTACTGATGCTCTTTCTGCTGGCGGGGTTGGTCTATTCTGCCTATGTAATCTATCTAGTCTTGTTATTTTTCGTGTATTCTTTCTCACGGGTTCTAGTGCAAATACGCGAGCTTTTTGGAATATGGAACAAACCACAGGTCTCGTGATTACTTCCTCAAATTCATTCATATTGGTCTCATCCAGCTGACCCGTATTACTCTTGTTCCATTTCCCAAAGAACATTGCACTTAATGTTACTTCACAGGAATAAATCAATGGCAATGGTTGTGCATACCATCCTATCCCTTTCCCACCGTGCTGTGGTAAATGGGCGCAAACCCAGCAATCTTTTTTCTTTAACACCGCATGGGTCATGTTCATGATGAGCAACAATGTATTGTTGTCGTAACCTTCTCTATGTCTTTCTTCCATTGGGGACAAGGTACCAGTGATTACATGAACCAGGCTTTCAGTAGCTGTTTTTTGCAAAAGTGTTTCTAATGGGTGTACGTACTCCAGGAACCATAATGTAATAGCTGTTATTGTTGGTACTATCATACTTAAGAAACATAGGACCAATGTCCAAATTAGTACCTTATTCTTCTCATCATGCTTTTTCCCTAAATTTACAGTCTCTAAATCTATTATCTTTTCAGCAGGGGTGCAGGAGGAGGCTGAAACCGGTCTTGACTTGTTCTTCATCGTCCTTCTTCTTGCTAGCGAAGTTCGTTGTGAATGTCTCTCGTTCTTGATGCCAGAAAAGTTCAACGAAAAATATCACAGTTCAATTCTCCCAGCCTTTTCACAGCCTGGATCATTTATCCATTCCCGAGCAAGATTAGTTGTTCTTTCTCCCACTGCTAAGACGATTTCTGAACAGTTCTTTATTGATAGAGTACCATGTGCATCCAGCTTGTCCCGCTCTGGCTTAGGACACAGGTACTCTGATAAGCGCACTGAGGAGCCGTGAGTTTTGAATTGTCCAACTTGCACAATTCTCACACTTCTCTCCTCTACGCCCCTGGTTCCTACTCCATCCGTGAGTAGAACCAAAGGCCAAAAAGAAAAGCACCAAAGATCTGTAGATCACTTTGCCTGTCGAGGCCGCAGATTATATCGATTCACTCCTGGTATTGTATGATCCGTGGATTGTGCCCTTGCATTTCCAGTGTCAGGCTCAGTGTCAGCCTGTGGCACAATGATGGACAGCGATGGGCGTCGTGGAAATGATGTATTTTCTTTCTCTGGCTTTGGTGCATTCGCGAGAACTGGTGGGCGCCAAAGAGGTACACGCGTTGTTTCTGCTCGTGTTTGCAATGCAAGGTTTGTGTCGCTCTGCAGTGATGTTGTTTCCGCTGAGCAACGTTGGGGCACTTTTTGCCCTTCCCCCTTACTGGCAGCCTCCTCAAACTCTGTTTCGAGTTTCACTTCTCGTTTGCGCTTTGTTTCAACTTTCACTTCTCGCTCAGGCTGATGCTGTGGCACTGGACTGGCAATAGTTTCTTTCGTTCCAGAGACCGTTGTCTTTTCCTCGTCGTCTGGATCAGGCAAAGTTTTCAGTAACGCTGGGAACCTTTTGGCATGGGTAGCATGGATCCATGCCTTACGTCCGTCCACTCGGATGGCCGTCTGTGTTGCCAAAAGTACTTGATAGGGGCCACGCCACCTGGGTGCTAGTGCTGTCTTCATTTCAAAGTTCTTGATTAGCACCCAGCTCCCAGGC
Source organism: Ambystoma mexicanum (assembly GCF_040938575.1). Lineage (NCBI taxonomy): Eukaryota > Metazoa > Chordata > Amphibia > Caudata > Ambystomatidae > Ambystoma > Ambystoma mexicanum. The sequence continues at coordinate 480,772,092 of NC_090924.1, read as the reverse complement.
TTCAGTGAGTGTCCTGGTCCTGTATATCGCATCGGCAACGCCTCCTGCACCTGCTGATGAATCAAACGCAACTTTTGTATTAAAAGTCCACAGTAAGTGCTTAACATAGGATGCTCGACCTCACATAATTTTCTAGGCTGCGGTGCGCACCATACATTTGCTGGTCTCCCCATTATAATCTCATAAGGGGAGAGCCCAGTCTTAGCCTGCACAGACGTGCGCATAAACAACAGCGCTAGGGGTAATGCATCCACCCAACTCAACTTGCTCCCAACGCAAATTTTCGCTATCTTTGACTTCAGGATTCTGTTGTGTCTCTCCACAAGCCCGGCAGAACTGGGATGCCTGGAACTGTGGAATCGCTTCTCTATTTGCAAACCTGCACAGATCTGTAGCACTACTGCGCCCACAAAGTGGGGGCCGTTGTCTGACCACAGGACACGAGGCAACCCAAACCGGGAGAAATACTCCTTCAGCATTACTTTTGCTGTGGACATGGCAGTACAGTCTTTTAAAGGATATGCCTTCACCCACTTGCTGAATGCACAGATTACCACTAACACGTACTTGTAATTCTGGCACCTTTCCATTTCTATGAAATCAAAATGGACCACCTCAAACGGCATAGAGGGTGGGCCGAAACTACCTGCTGGAGTCACGGTTCCCTTTCCTACATTGTGTTGCAGGCACGTGATGCAATTCTGCACTAGCCTTTCTGCATTCTTTTTTATGTGCTCATTCTTCAATACTGTGGATAAATGCTGTACCATTTTCTTTGCGCAAATGTGGCTAGGGCTATGCGCCATTATAACCATTGCAGTTACGTAACAATTTGGCAACATCCAGTTCTTTGTTTCCTTGTCCACCCAACATCCTTCCAAATCTAACTCAGCAGAGCCCTTGGCCCACCCCTGAATCTCTTCGGTCGTGGCCTCAGCCTGCATTTCTTTGACTGTGGCAACTCCATTCTCTATCATACAAGGTACTTCCTCAGTCTGTACTGTCATCATTTTATTCCTCAAATCTGTGGCTGTTTTCTTTGCAATCCTGTCTGCAAACGCGTTTCCCTCTCCCACTCTGCATGTTACCTTCTTATGCGCCTCGCACTTTACTATAGCTAGGCGTTTTGGAAACGTGAGCGCAGACAACAATCGCACAATCAAAGGGCCATGCTGAATCCTGGCTCCATGTGATGTCAAGAAACCCCTCTCAGCCCAAAGTCGGCCAAAATTGTGAACCACGCCAAAGGCGTACTGTACTGGCTGTCAGTATAAATATTTACGTTCAGATTCTCAGAGAGTTCACAGGCTCAGGTCAGTGCTATTATTTCTGCGGCTTGTGCCGAATTGTAGGGGATCCTTCTGCTCTCTACAACTCTCTTTAGGGTCGTAATTGCATATGCAGCCGTTGATGTGCCATCAGGTAATTTAAAACAAGAGCCATCGCAAAATAACTCCCCATCTGGCTCTTTTTGCGGGATATCGCTCAAATCAATCCTTCCCTTTGTTTCTTCTTCAGTGATCATTAAACAATCATGGGGTGGTGATTCGTTGTCACCAATTTCTACTATGGGCAGTGGCATTAATTCTGCAGGATTCAATGCGCTACACCTCATAATTTGGATGTGGGGTGCAAACAAGATGAGCTCATATCTTGTCAGTCTAGCTGAGGTAAGGTGTTGCGTCTGCGTCCTATTTAATAGAACGTCTATAGCATGTGGCACCATCAGAATTAAAGTGTGCCCCAATACCATTCCTTCCGTTTGTTTCACTGACGCAGCAGCCGCTGCGACGGATCGCAAACATCGTGGTAGTGTGCACGCTACACGGTCCAGTGTGCAAGAAAAATAGCCGCACGGCCTATTTCTTCCACCTTGTTCCTGTGTCAAAACCGCCAATGCACATCCTTCACTCTCACTCACAAATAGTCTGAAGATCTTTTTATAGTTAGGAGTCCCTAAAACTGGCGCAGCACACAATGCAGCTTTCAATTGCTCAAACGCTTTCTGACATTCCTCATCCCACAAGCAACTCTTTTGACATAAATTCCGTCCCTGGTGCATCGTGAGGCCACATCGTGAGGAACACCCCGTCTGCCGTACAATGTATGACTGCCCCCAATTTTCTCAACAAATTTAATCCTAGCAAGTTCTCTCCACAATTCTCTGTCAAAAGAAATGGACACTGTTCCGTAAATGGTCCTATTGTAATTGGGACAGCTTCGGACATGGGGTTAATTACTGGTGTACCTGCGAACCCTAAAGAAACATTCTTCTGTCCAGACAGTGGTATCTCCGGAACCAAGTGGTGGTCTATCGAACATTTCTGTGCCCCTGTATCTACAAGGAAACGGTGCTCCTTATTCACGACTTTCATTTCTACTTAGGGTCCTCTCTGATTCACGGGAATAGACACTGGTTCCGACCCCTGTCGCGGGCTGTCCTATCGCGAAAATAACACATTGTCCGATGTGTAGTCACCGCTAATGCTATAATACGTGTTTGGTTGTGTATCAAAAATATTCCCCCTCAATGTCCTCCACTCTGATCATTTCTCTGTTGGCCCTGCTAGCCCTGATTTTGGTTTCAAACGCTTTGGTTCAATGTCTGATTCTGCTGTGCTTGGTTTTGGCCATATGATTGGGTTTGAGTACCTCCATTGGTATATCCCTGCTGCTGCTGCATGTTACTTCTGCTTGGGCCATTCAACCCCTGATGTCCTCTATGAGGCCTTCTCTGACCAAACCCACTTCTATTCTGTAGGTGGGCATTGCGCTCGCCAGTGTCCTTCCTCCTTACAGTACGCACATTGATTTAATCCCAATGACAGCCCGTGCATATTATTCAAATTTCCCCGGCCTTGTGCATTACCTCTACCTCTATTGTATCCAATGACCTGCTGCAGCAACACCCCTACTATTGTTTGCATTGCTTCCTTCCTCATCTCCAATGGGTACCCATTACATATCTCACTTACTTCTTTTACTGACGTTCTTTTGTTCGACATCCATCCCATTGTTTCCCCTACCCATACCTGCAATCTTTGTTTATCGCCTATCTGTCGCGGTATCGGCAAATGCTTTGTACCACCTGGAAAAACTCTCGGCCATGATTTTTTCATACTCAACCTTGACGCCTCCTTCCTACCTTTCTTAATAAACTCTCTACTATACTCAGGTATAGCAAACATTTCAGCATATCTGTCTTCCATTTCATTCTTTACTTCAATCAGTTTGTGCACATGTTCTCTTACATCCTCATCTCTTTGCTCACTGCGTGCTAACTTATTCAAATCTAACAACCGCTGTGGCGAAAATTCCCAAGTATCTTTTTCCACTCTCCCACCAGAATCTCCCCCATGCATTCCAACACTACATGTCTCTCGTCTCCTCTTCGGTACCCATACAATGAGGCCAATGCTGCCGTCTCATCATTTCCTTCTATGTACATTTCTGCCTTTTGCCGTAATTCAATCTTTCTCTCTTTGCTGATCGCGCTTTGAGTTACCCGTCCAAATCCTGTTCCTTCAGCCCCGCCTCTCGCCTCCCCAGTCTCAATCTCGACTTCGGGAGGGGCGGATGGTGCTGAATCTGTCTCTAGAGCGGGAGGTGCGGATGGGACGGGGAGTGCTTGTGCTGTGGGCGGGGCTTGGGTTAACGCTTGCGTGAGGGGAAGTGCTCGGGCTGCGGGAGAGGGTATGAGAGCTATTGGTTGGGCCCGCGCAGTCACTGCTGGCGTGTTTGGTTTCGATTCTGGTTTTGGGCCTCGACCCGTGTTAGTTAACAAATGTTCCATTAATTCATCTGCTATGTGTAGTTCCCGCTGCGGGTATATTCTGTCTATGTTCATCTGGTCCCGTCTCCCTTCCCATCTTAGACTCTCAGTCCACTCCTCCTCTTCCTTCTCTTCTGCTATCTCAAGCTTCGTTTTATGCCTAGGCGCATGCTTCTCTCTACTCCTTAATCGGAGCATCGCTTCCCTCCTCCAATCTTTGACGGTCTCAAAAGCTGCAGGTCGCGCTTTCTTTCTAATCAGCACCCTCTCTAGGTTATCTATCCTCCCCATCTCAAAACTACCATTAATCGGCCACTGATGGTCGGGTTGCTTTCTAGTTTGCATATGCCAAATTTCACAAAATATTATCGCACCCACACCATATTTCGCATACATATCATAAGCTGGCGTTCCCCCAGGCGGTGCACTTTGGCCATATTCCAAGGACTGTCTACCGCAGCTGAAAAGCCCCGCTACAGTGGACAGTACTCCAGGCATGTTTCTTTAACCTTCCCCTTTGGTTAGCCAACTTTACCTGGACGTTTGAGTTTGCAAAATCAACACTCTACCAAAAATCAGGGTTCTCTTTGAATCGGGAAATGACTCACCTGATAAAACAAGTCGCCTGTTCTAACGCACCCTCTCCCCACGTCGTGTCTGCGCTTCTCTGGCTTCTGCCTCATCTCGGGACCCTCGCCTCCTTTGCCCTCTGACCCGGTACGTCGATCAGGGATCAGATGTGTGCAGATCTGTGGAAGGAATCTCTCCTCTCTTCTACAGGGCGCCCCGTACACTTCTTGATCCCGGCTCGACCGTCCCGTCCTCGCCGTTCTTCCGCCTTTACTCCATTACAACGTATACGATGGGGCAAGTGGGGGAGGGTCCCTATTCTGGCGCCATCTTGAAAGGGGCCCCTAGGGGTCCCTCGTGCTATGGAAACAAGGCAATGACCATACACGAAAAGATGCGCCAGACACAAGGTTTCAAATTCCCAATGCTAGGGTTTACTGCAAGCAAAAGATAGTATCAATTGGCCAATTCTGATCTCACGCCCTGCGACATGAGTTTCCTAGACCTCGAGGGACGCAAGAGAGCGAATTACGTACATCAGTTACATATATACAAAATGCATATCATACAATCAGCAAAGTCATATTCAACACCCCTCTGTATTGAGTTCCTTTGAACTCGGGATGACGATGGACATATCCGACGAGTATGACGATCATAATGTTTTCGATGTCTATTCTAGTAACAATGTGCAATTTAGAAAGTGCGGAGGGATCTTTTAGAACATGGTGGTTCTGTTCTTGGAAGCAATCTGTACACGGGGGAAGAGCCACATTCCAAGCTTTGCTATCTATGAGGTACTATTTGTGTCCTGGGAGCCGACAAGTTCTAAGGGGTTTTGCGAAGGGGGGCCGTAAGAGAAGCATAATTCAAGCCTTTAACTGTATTATTCTAACATATTCTACTATCGTACGAGACTGGCTGGAAGCTGTGAAGTGATTAAATGCCCTGCAGCTTCCTCCCAAGGCTACAGAGAGGGAGCGTGGGCATTCCTTTCTGGGCTACTGTCACAATCACTCCCTGGGTCAATCGACTCCTCACCACTATCCAAAGTGACCCTTATGCCCTCCTGCTCACCTGCCGTCTTCTGTTTGGAGTCCAAATCTCCTTCTTCTCAAAGCCTCTTCTCTGGAATGCAGATGGGGTCTGCCTCGAGAGGAAGCCACCCTGCCCCTCTGACTCGGGGCCTAGGGGGGCCCCCGAAACGGGGCAGACCAATGAAGGGGAAAAAGCCAAAAGGCACAAAAAACCCCTCTTGGTTGAGTACGATGACAGGATGCCAGGCCGAAATGATTGGAATGAGAGGACCCAACAGAATGAAAAGCCTACCCAATGAGGGTAGGATGGGAGTGGTGAGTAACAATCAGACAGGGAAAGAAAGGGAAGAAATGTTGGAGCTAAAATTGTAGCGAAGACGGAAGGACTGCAGAGGAAGAGGGAAGCCAGAGAGGAACGGGAGTAGCCGAGATGGCAAGGCTGGACGGCACAAAACCACAGGAGACAGTAACGGGAGAAGGGCCGAACACAGAGGAAAGGACTGGAGCGTACCAACCCGGAAGCCTAACGCGAGTAGGTTGCAATGCGCGGGCTTCCGGGTTGGCGCTCGTAATAAAGTGCGCCGCTGGTCCGACAGCGGAAAGCTGGACCGCGGCTGGAGAACGTGCAGCGGCATAACGGCCATTTCAATGGCCGCTCCAGCGCCAGCGTCTCCACAACTGCCAGCGGCCGCGGCCGCCGTGCGTGACAGTATGCCCCCCTCCAGATCCGAACCCTCCGGGCTTCCCCGGATGTGTTCGGTGAAAACTCTTAAGCAGTCGAGGAGCATGTACATATGACCTGGGTTCCCAATAATCCTCTGAACTGGGATAGTTCTTCCACGAAACAAGGTATTCCAATCTGCCTCTACGATATCTGGAATCTAAGATAGCAGACACCTCATATTCTTCTGGTATAGACTTGGGATTACTCACTATACTTGTAGCTTTTCTAGCAGGGGTGCTTGAATCAACTGGACGGAGGAGGGAGGAGTGAAAGACGGGGTGTATCCGAGACATGGACTTGGGAAGTTGTAATCTATAAGCCACTGGGTTAATTCTCTTGATTATTTTGAAAGGTCTGATAAACCGGGGGGTTAGTTTGGTCGGGTGTACCCATCTAGGCAAATATCTAGTGGACAACCAGACCCGCTCCCCCTCCTTCCAATCAGGACCTGGTAAACGACCTCGATCAGACAAATCCTTATACCTGCGTCTGGCAGATACCAAACTTTGTTGGGCGGTAGTGTGGGCTGTGGTTATTTGATCTAAGGTGGATTCGATGGTGGGTATATTAGTGGGTGAGGAGAAAACCGGTAGAATACCGCAAGGGTGGAAACCATAAGAACAAAAAAAGGGGCTGAGTCCCGTTGCCGAGTGAACAGCGTTGTTATACGCGAATTCGGCGGTGGGCAGAAGACTCACCCAATTGTCCTGATTCTTATTGACATAACATCGAAGGTATTGCTCCAGGGAGGCATTAAGGCGTTCTGTCTGACCATTAGTCTGAGGATGGAAACCGGATGACAAGGCCCTCTCTATACCTAACCGTTGACATAGGGCGCCCCAAAATCGAGAGGTATATTGAGTGCCCCGGTCAGAAATGATCTTATCAGGCAGACCGTGGAGCCTAAATATGTCCCTAAGGAAAACTTCGGCCATTTCAGTAGTGGATGGCACTCCTTGCAGCGCTGAGAAATGAGCCAGCTTGGTAAATGTATCGATGGTAACCATAAGACATGTCAACCCCTGGGATCGGGGCAGGTCTACTATAAAGTCTGTGGATATTTGGGACCATGGCCGGCTTAGCAAGTCCGGTTGCATCAGCAACCCATAGGGCTTGTGAGTGGAGTTCTTATTTCGGGCGCACACCATACACGACTTACAATGTTGCTTCACGTCGTGAGAAAGAGAAGGCCAAAAAAAAGAGCGAGAAATCAACTCTAATGTACCTTTGACACCTCTATGTCCAGCGGTAACATGGTTGTGACCCCATTCCAGAACCTTCAGTTGTAAGGACTTAGAGGGAATGTACAAACGCTGTCCCACCAGTAAAAGACCTTCAGACCAACGAAGTTGAGGATGTAAGCCACCCGGCACAGTGGTTGCCAATTTAGGTTGGGTTGCTGTCTTAACCTCTTGAAGGAATGACGAGATTATCCCCACTATTCGGTTCTGGGGAAACATAGTATGACTAAGTGAAGAAGAGTGATATTCGGAAGACTGACACCTCGACAGGGCGTCCGCCAAGCTGTTTTGGGTGCCTGGAATGTAGGTGATAGAAAAGTTATACTGGCTGAAGAAATGAGCCCAGCGCACCTGCCTTGAGTTGACACATTCCATATTTCAGAGAATTTTCAAATTCTTATGATCAGTACGTAAAGTGAATGGATGTGAACCGCCTTGAAGCAGGTGTCTCCACTCTTCACATGCCACCTTGAGAGCCAGAAGTTCCTTTTCAATAACAGAGTAATTCTGTTGACTTGTAGATAGAGTCTTAGAAAGATATGCGATAGGATGTTCCAGTCCATCCTTGAGTTGAAGAAGTACTGCTCCTAAGGTGCTAGCAGAAGCATCAGCCTCTACTACAAAGGGCTGATTCTGATCAGGTTGGGATAGAATGGGTGCGGAACAGAATCTCCCCTTTAAATCAATAAAGGCTTGATTGGCTGTTTCCGACCATTGAAATGGCTTGGCATCTTTCTTAAGTAATGAAGTAATGGGCAGCACTATCTGCGAAAAATGTCCGATAAACTTCCTATAGAAGTTGGCTAGTCCCAAGAACCGTTGGACATCTTTCAAAGACGTGGGTGGAGGCCAGTCCAAGATGGCAGACACCTTCCTGGGATCCATGGTTATGCCTTCATGGGATAAGATATAACCCAAATAAGGAACAGAAGACATATAAAAAAGGCACTTCTCAGGTTTAATCAATAGGTGTTGAGATTGTAGCCGATGCAACACTGTCTGAAGATGCGATGTATGTTCGGAGGAGGATTTTGAAAAAACCAAGATGTCATCAAGGTAAACTATGATACAGATGAATAATAGGTCAGAAAACAGGCGATCCATGAAACGCTGGAATATGGCCGGAGCGTTAACCAAGCCAAATGGCATCACTCGATATTCAAAAAGGCCAAACGGTGTCCGAAAGGCAGTCTTCCATTCATCCCCATCTCTTATCCGGAGAAGGTGGTAGGCACTCCGGAGATCTAATTTAGAGAAGATGGTTGAGCCCTGTACAGCTTCCAATATGTCTGCTATCAAAGGCATTGGATAACGGTCGCGTACTGTGACCTTGTTCAGACCCCGATAGTCAATACATGGCCTTAATTCTGAGGAATCCTTTTTTGGTATGAAAAATAAAGAGGCTCCAGCCGGTGATTTGGAGGGACGAATGAGGCCATTGGTCAGATGAGAGTCCAAGTAATTTCGAAGCACCCTCTTCTCCAATAGAGACAAGGAAAACATGCGACTAAACGGAACCAGGGCATCTGGCACCAGCTCGATGGTGCAGTCTTCCGGCCGATGCGAGGGAGATCCAAGACAGGTTTGTCTTTAAAAACTCCTTTGAACTTATCCAATTCTGAGGGAATTTTACAAACTTCATGTACTCCTTCTTGTTGGGGGGTAAGGACTTGTACCAAATCTTCTGAGGAATGGAGTAAACAGTTCTGTTTACAATATGAGGAGGTAAAAGCCAGGGTGTTCTGTGCCCAATCGATGAGCGGGTTATGCCTCCTTAGCCAGGGAATTCCGAGGATAACTGGGAAATGGGCTGCTCGAATTAGGTCAAATTGTATCTGTTCCGAATGCTGGAGAATGCACGCCTTCAAGGAAACAGTGGAATGGGTGATAGGCCCCGATGACAGGGGAGAACCATCAACTCCTTCTACCTTCTGGACCTCTTCCAGTTGCAGCAGAGGGAGACCATGTTTGTGTGCCCACTCGGTATCCATAAATACTCCTGCGGCGCCACAATCCAATAGCGCCATGGTGGTGAAGGCTTTTGTCGGGGTTTCCAACAGGATGGGAACAGCCATAAGGCGAGAGTCCATGGTGGTGGAATGAGAAGCTACAGTCACCGTAACATAGGGACTTGTGGTCGGACCTCGGGTACTCGTCCCCTTCAGTTCCGAGGTCGATCGTTTCCCGAGCGTCTAGGCGGGACTTCAGTACAATTCCGAAGCAAGTGGGAATCGGATCCACAATACATGCAGAGGCCCGCATCCCTCCGACGTCTTCTTTCTTCGGGTGTCAAAGAGGATCGTGCGGACCCAACTTGCATTGGTTCCTCCTTATTACTGGTGTGAGACAGTGAGGGCAGTGGGTAGGCACTAGGTAGAGGGGTGACCGACGCTTTCTGCTTCTTCTTTTCAGCCTTGCGTTCACTAAGGCGGTAGTCGATCTGTGTTACAATGGAGAATAAGTCCGACAGGGTAGTAGGACGGGCTATCCTGGCCAGCTCATCCTTTATCTCCTCCTTCAATCCTCGACGGAAAATTGTATACTGGGCCCTTTCTGGCCAACCTGCCTCAGAGGCCAAACGTTTAAAGGTGGAGAGGCATGTCAGCAGGTCACTGGAACCCTGTTGCACATCCAATAGTTCTTCTGCCGCCACATGTGTTATCTCGGGTTGTTCAAAAGTCTGGCGCAGTAAGGTCAGAAAACCCCCATAATCTCTGATAATAGGGTTATTGTTGGTCACAAATGGGGTGGCCCAAGCCAAGGCATTTCCGATCATGTTAGATATCATATACCCCACTTTGGCTTGATCATTAGAGAACATCAGAGGTCTGAAGGCAAAATAAATGGAACAGGCTTCCAAGAATTCTTTTAAGCGCTTTGGGGTGCCGTCATATTTGCCTGCGGATAAGGTCATAGGCGGTAAATCGGAATCTCTAGCTTCCCGATTAGAGATCATCTGCCTCAGGACCGCATTATCTGCCTTTACGTTCTGCAATTCAACATTCATGGCCTGGACCGCAGCCACTAATTCTTGTATCTGCTCGGGGGAGGCCATACTTCTTCTTTGGCGTTGCAAACTGTCACAATCACTCCCTGGGTCAATCGACTCCTCACCACTATCCAAAGTGACCCTTATGCCCTCCTGCTCACCTGCCGTCTCTTCTTCTGTTTGGAGTCCAAATCTCCTTCTTCTCAAAGCCTCTTCTCTGGAATGCAGATGGGGTCTGCCTCGAGAGGAAGCCACCCTGCCCCTCTGACTCGGGGCCTAGGGGGGCCCCCGAAACGGGGCAGACCAATGAAGGGGAAAAAGCCAAGGCACAAAAAACCCCTCTTGGTTGAGTACGATGACAGGATGCCAGGCCGAAATGATTGGAATGAGAGGACCCAACAGAATGAAAAGCCTACCCAATGAGGGTAGGATGGGAGTGGTGAGTAACAATCAGACAGGGAAAGAAAGGGAAGAAATGTTGGAGCTAAAATTGTAGCGAAGACGGAAGGACTGCAGAGGAAGCGGGAAGCCAGAGAGGAACGGGAGTAGCCGAGATGGCAAGGCTGGACGGCACAAAACCACAGGAGAAGGTAACGGGAGAAGGGCCGAACACAGAGGAAAGGACTGGAGCGTACCAACCCGGAAGCCTAACGCGAGTAGGTTGCAACGCGCGGGCTTCCGGGTTGGCGCTCGTAATAAAGTGCGCCGCTGGTCCGACAGCGGAAAGCTGGACCGCGGCTGGAGAACGTGCAGCGGCGTAACGGCCATTTCAATGGCCGCTCCAGCGCCAGCGTCTCCACAACTGCCAGCGGCCGCGGCCGCCGTGCGTGACAGCTACTCATGAGGAGTTCAGCAAACTCTTCAGTCCCCCGACCTTGTCCTTTCATATTCAGACAACAATGTTAACAGTTGAGCAGAGTAAGCAGAATCCGCAAGAATTGCAAGCTGCAAAGCAGTTTTTAGACAGAAAGCAATGGTTAACAAGCAAAATGGTGATTCTGCTACGTTTAAAATGGCCGCTTGTTGGTCAAGCATGACAGTCTATATTTCTATAATTCGGTGCATAAGACGGTTGGCCCACGGCCATCAAGTTACGTCTGTCATTCAAATGAAGGGTATTCATTTTTCCAGATTGACAATGCTGGCCCCAAGGGGTCAGTGAAAGTGAAAACAGGGAGGCAAACTGATTTAACATAAACTTGCACCCATTCTGTTGTTCAGATGTCAGATTAGAAGAGAGATTAACTCCTCCTTCTCATCTAAAGGTTGGCCTCTGAATAGGTCAGGTAGAGGTTCACTCTCCTCCTCCTCTTGAGCTGAAGCTAGAAGCAATGCTCCCACTTCTGCTCTCGAGACATATGCCTTCAAACGGTTGGTGTGAAGGTCCACCAGATAGTTCACCTTTCCAAGTTTGCCCACAACCTTGAAGGGTCCTATCCATCTGTCCTGCAAGGCCCTCTGCCTTGTTGGCACCATAACTAGTAAAAGCTGGTTTTGAGTAAACTCAACCATGTTGGCCTTCTGGTCATGCCAATGTTTGACCAGAGCCTGACCTGCTTTCAAGTTATCACTTTCTTCTGCCATCATGTGTGACATTCTCCTACGGAGACCTATCACATAGTCAGCCACTCTGACTGGCTTGCTTGGGGGAAGGAGCACTCTCCAACCCCTCCTTAATCAGGGCCAATGGACCTCTGACTGGATGGCAGTTCAAAGTTCAGAGAAGAGAAGTTCAAAGGGACTGTAACCAACTCCCCCCTGAGGGACTTCTCTATAAGCAAAGAGGTGGCATGGCAGTAGAAGGTCCCACTTTCTTTTAAGGGGTTCCTCTAAAGCACCTATCATGCATAGTATGATTAAACCTCTCTACCAGTCCATTTGTCTGTGGATGGTAGGCTGTACAGAACTTGTAAGTGGCACCACAGTTTTTCCACATGGCTTGCATGTAGTGGGACATAAAATTGGATCCCGTGTCGATTATCACTTCCTTAGGAAACCATACTCTGGTAAAAAATACCAAGTAGAGCCTTAGCCACAGCCTGAGCCGTAACAGTCCTCATAGGTATTGCTTCAGGATACCTAGTAGCATGGTCTACTACAACCAGGATAAACCTGCTTCCTGAAGACGTGGGAGGGTCAAGGGGACCAACAATGTCGATGCCCACCCTCTCCAAAGGAACTCCCACCACTGGGAGAGGCACCAAGGTGCCACATTCTTGGCTCCACTCCTGCCAAACGTTTGGCAAGTGTGACAGTTCCTACAGAATTTGTCAACTTCTGAACCCATTTTAGGCCAATAGAAGTATAAAGAGAGCCTTTCCTTGGTCTTTTTGAAGCTCAAATGACCAACCAAAGGTATCTCATGGGCCAACTGTAGGAACTGGAGTCTGTTTTCTAGGGGCACTACAAGTCTTATGCAGCCCCCAGGGATAGACTCGGTCAGTTCACTGTAGAAGAGGCCATCTTCCCAGTGCAACCTATGCTTTCCAGCTTCTTGCCCATAAAGCTGAGAAGCTGCCTGTAGGCGAAGACCTTCAAGAGTAGGACACTCTCTTTGTCCTCTGCTGAAGTCTGGCCTGTTGGGTTCACCTTCTGTCAGTAAAGACTGTAGCTCAGGATGGTTAACAGGATCCAGATCTCCAACTAGAGTTATGTCTTCTTCCAGATCTGACTCTTCAGAAGCTGGCTCAACCACACAGGGTTGTACCTCAAACTCAGCCTCAGCAGGTGAAGGAGTCAGAGGTGTGATTTTGGACAATCTTGGGGATGTCCTTGTTGGTAGCACAGGGGTGCTATCTGCTTTCTTCTTGGAGGTCTTGGGTTTCCACTTTGCCTCTTTCTTTCCTGAAATAGCAGTGAGCAATTCCTGTGGACTGAGGGTGATAGCCTTCTCTATCAATTCCCCTGGAAAGCCTCTCAAGGTTTTACTGGGAGGCCTGGGGGTACTGGACACAACTCCAAGAGTTTCCAGGTCATTTCCCAACAGGACTCTCCCAGGCACTTCACTCTGCACACGAACAGGTATCTTGACAGTCATGTCATTGCACTGGATGAGAGCTGGTAACTGGGGAAGCATTTGCACAAGGCCTCCAGCTAACTTGGTTAGGTGTTTGGGTGCCTTAGCAACATCCTCTACCTTGAAAAATGATTCATCAACTACAGTTATGCTGGCTCCAGTGTCTCAGATTGCAGGGGTCCCCTGGCCATTCACAAGAACACTATCTTTATAAAAGCTGCTGAGGGACTCAGTAGGTAAGGGAAATTAGCCATTCTGGAGAATTCTCTCTAACATCATCCACATCATATACATCTAAATTAATTGCCTTAAGCTGCCAGTTCCTCACACCCACAAATGCATTACTTTGGCTAGGGCCTTGATTTTATTGAAGTTGGACTGTTGCAACGCTCTCTTACTAGGGACGTCCAACACCAATCTAAGTAAACTACAATTAATGCAAAATAAAGCATTACATGCAGCGTTAGGAATAAAAAAGTCTGACCATATTTCCAACATCAGGAGGGAGACCCACTGGCCACCTATTAAGGCCAGAATCATCTTTAAAACATTATGTGTCACCTACAAATGCTTTGCCAAAAAAGCCCCTGTCTACATGAATAACGCCATAAGCAAAAAAAAATCCATCAGAACGCTTAAATCCAATAATAACTCACTCCTTGTGGTTCCTCGCTACAAAAGTACTAGAGCAGGGCGTAGCAGCTTCCAAGTTATGGCCCCCAAAAACTGGAATTACCTCCCATTAAGCATCAAAAAGGAGGAATCCTTCCATTGCTTCAAAAAACAACTAAAAACCTGGTTATTTAACCAATTTTAGCTAACTGACACAATGACCAACATCTGTCTGCCTCCTTAGGTCTAGATAGACGCCTACCGAACAGAGGCTCGCTCCAGAATATGTAAATAATGAGGACTCCTGTATTGTTTTATTCTATGTATGCTAAAAGTCTATACAACAATATCTTTTTCTATCACTGTCCATCGTGGGCGTAGGAAATGGGGGGGGGGTACAGGGAGGACAAATCCCCCCGCACAATTTTAAACAGGGGGGATATAATGTCATGTATCCCCCCCACACAATCTTTCCACAGTTAAAATTGAGGGTAAAGCAGGGGTTTATTGTTCCTAGTGAAGCAGGGCAGACGGCCCACCACCACATGTCCTGGGAGGGGGCCCCACTTGAAGTAAAAAAAAAAAAAAAAAATACAAAAATAAAATTGTTTTCACATTTTATTTTAAATGTTTCTTTTTTAATTCACTCTGCATTCATAAAGAAATTATTTCTGTATTTTTGTCTTACTGAGCCTTCAGCCCCAGGTTGAGAAGGTTCCTTCTGTACAGAAATAATTTCTTTATGAAGGCAGAGTGAATGCAAAAAGAAACTTTCTTTTTGAAGTGTGGGGGCTACATGAAGACCGTAGGCTGGAGGCCTCCATGTCATGGGGTGGGGGAGCCCTATGACTTGTTATGGTTCGGTCCTTTACGGAAATAAATTTTTTTATGAAGTCAGAGTAACTTCAAAAAGAACAATTTCTTTTTTTTTTTTTTTAGTATTATGGCTCCGCTCAACCCCATGACGTGTGCGTCTGTGAGTGTATGGTGAAAGGGTGCAAACTTAAATATATAGGTGGCTGCTTGTGTGCGAGTATGGTGATGGGTGCACACAAATGTATGGGTGGCTGGGTGTGCGTGTACGGTGAAAGGGTGCACACTAAAATGTACAGGTGGCTGCCTGTGTGAGTGTATGGTATAAGGGTGCACACTTAAATGAATGGGTGGCAGCCTAGGTGTGTGTGCCTGTATGGTGAAAGGGTGCACACTTGTATGGGTGGCTGCCTGGGTGTGCCTGTATGGTGAAAGAGTGCACACCTAAATGTAAGGATGGCTGGGTGTGCGTGTATATATATGGTGAAAGGTGTGTGTGCTTGTGTTCAGGGGCGCAACGAAACCTACATTTCCGGGGGCTAACCCTTCAAATGTTGGGAGAGGCGCTAACTTCACATGCAGTGGGGGAGGAGCAAACATATTTGTTTGGGGGCATCTAACTTCTTTACGCATTTTAATTAGACTATTCTAGTGCAGCTTCAATGTTACAAGCAGTTAACTCTCTCTTTTAAGTATGAAAGCACCCACTTATGGACTGATGTGAGAATGACCGGCCTCCTGTTGCCTCTCTACACTTCCAATCACTCCCCTGGCATGCAAGTACTAAACCCACATCATGATTTCAATTGCCTAAAAAATGTGGCATTTGAATGCAGTGAAAAGTTAGTAATTGCTGGGCCGGGCCCTTGTTTACAGCAAAACCCAGGTGCCGTTTAACATATGTGTCCTTTTCTGTCCAGCAACTGCTCTGTAGGTCAGCCAGGTCGAGTCAACATAGCCCACAATTTCAGGGAGGGGGAGCGCTAAAGCCCAGTCAGCTCAATGGTGTTGCGGCACTACTTGTGTTTAATGCCTTGATTACCTATTGGTAATCTTCATTACTCATATCCCTATTCTTCCTCATCCCAGAACTTGTGTATGAGGCAAACCTTGTGCACTCTGCCTCATACACACAAGTACTGGGATGAGGTAGAGGTACATGGAGGTAATGCCTTACTTAGCTACCTGTAATCTTCAATACTCCTCATCCCACTCTTCCTCATCCCAGTACTTACCTATGAGGCAAAGAGCCTCATACGTAAGCACTGTGACAAAGAAGAGGGACATGGAGGTAATTCTGGGCAAGGAGCTGATTTTGGAGGTTGGGGTAGGGGATGGGAGGGAGAGTGTGGAGGGGTGGGATTGTGCAATAAATCATAATTGTTCATCCATGTCCAGGCTAAGCAGGCATGATATGTGGTATTAGTGGCTAGAGAGGCATTTTGGTGCAGCTAGTCTAGTCATTCCCCAGTTTGGTATGACTTTTTTTTTAACTGGGCATTTCTGATAAAGCAGTACTGCTAAGTGTAATTACCTGGCTAGACTGGCATTTGGGTTCTGCCAGTCTAGCCGTTTCTTACTGTGGCATTGTATATTTTTCTGGGCATCTGTGATAAAATTATATGACAAGTCATATATAACGTGCCTATACACAAGTGTTTCTAGGCGTGACAAGAGGGAGGACAAGACAAACGATTTTACTAGGCCTTGTGTCATTCAGATTGTGCAAGTGCGAGAACGACAAGTGCAAGCAGGGACCGGGGAAGTGCAAGGGTAACTGATCAAGAAAGAGCCTGGACTCAGTGAGACTGAGGGTAGCCAAGCAACCCGTTGGTACAGCAGTTGGGTAGGTCAGCAGGGGATGGAGAGAGAGAAAGCAGAGGAGAAGAGGGACATTTTGAGCTGCTTCCGGAACTTGAGGCTGTCCGGCTCAAGTTTGAGAGGGGTGGGGAGGCCATTCCAGAGGGAGGCACCTGCAGAGGAGAGAGATCTAACCTCCACTCTCTGCCTGGAGAAGCATCTAAAGCTTAGGGCTTGAGAAAGAAGGTATTTTGGAAGAGAGCGTTGGATGTAGTGCGGGTCCCGGCCCCAGAAAACCTTGTGGACAATGCAAAGGGTCTTGAACTTGATTCTTGCAGCCACCGGGAGCCAGTGGAGAGATTTCATGGCTGGAGAGATACAGTCCCTGGGAATGAAGTCAAGGATAAGTCTTGCAGTCATGTTCTGGATTAGTAGCAGAGGGCAGAGAGTAGAGGAAGGCAACTTGAGAACGAGGCTGTTGCAGTAGTCCAGCCTAGAGAGAACAAGGGCTCTGGAGAAAGTGAGCTTCTGGGGAAAAAGTGACAAAGGGAAGAGTCCCTTTGAAGAGGTGCAGTTGGTAGTGGGATTTCTTGGCGACGTCCAAGATTTGAGGAGAGAAAGAGAGAAGGATTTTTGCCTCACAGGAAGAAGGAAGAGGGCCCGATGCGGGTGGCCAGAGTGAGAGAGGGGAAAACAGGCGCAGGGGTCCCAATGAGAAGAAGCTCCGTCTTACTGGCATTAAGGCAGACATTGTTGGAGGCGCACCAATCCTGAATCGTGGATAGACAGTCAGGAATGAGCGAGAGAGGAGAGGAGGCTGAGGAGAGCCTGAAGAAAAGCGTAGTGTCATCCGCATAACACTGAAAGTTAGAGGAGAAGGTAGTGATCAGGTGGACCAAAGGGGCCAAGTAGAGGTTGAAAAACCAGGGTGAGAGGATAACGCCCTGGGGAACACCACAGATAGAGAGGTGACAGAGAGAAACGACCAAGTTGAACCTAGGAGGGGCAGTCCAAAAGGAAGGAGGTCAGCTACTCCAGAGTTTGGCCTTGTTGTTAGAGGCTGCAGAGACGCAGGCTTGAATGTGTGCTCTTTTCTTGATGAGTGTTATTGATTCGACTGGCATTTTGGTGCAACCAGCCTAGGTATGTCTAAATGTGGCCTGGCATGTTTTACTGTAATAGATTTATTACATGTCGAGACTGGTACATTGTGCAGCCAGTTGTACATGTTTTCATTGTGGCATGGCATTTTTAATAGCAAAGCATTAATGTTCCTGTGCACTGTTAGCCAATGTTTCTCAGAAAGTGTGCTGTATATTGCATCAAAACACATAATTATATCTTTCTCCTAGTGCAGTGTGCGGCATATCCCTTCAGCAGCATGTTTGTATGTATTGCGTAAGCGTGGTAATCTAGGCCGGCCCAGAGTGTGGTGCGACCCGTGATTTGTGGCTGGGTTGGGGGGGGGCTCAGCATTGGTCGCAGGGGCCCCCCCCATTTTGTGTTATACCATTGAATGGGGCCTCTTTTTGTGGAGAAGGATACATGAATGAGCTATGGTTGGCTGCGCTTGCATTCTGTGATCACATTTTTCTTGTTGTTCGTCGTGTTGCCTAATTGAATAATAAACATTCAACTAATGGCCTTGACTTGCCCAGCCCACTTCCTCACTCACTCTCTTCTTAAGCTTATTCAGGCCTGCACAAAAATGCTTGCCCTGGACAGGGTGTCATTATGCCAGCACCTGCGCATTCCATTGGAGCATTTGGACGCACATGCCGTGGCTGACTGTTCTAACAATGCTCAGGCGCTGCTCTTGGCCCATGAGCTGCAGCCTTCTCGAGACGAGACATATGTGACAGGTAGTGGAAGGAGAGCTTTTCTCAGCGATGAAAGTTTGAGGTGAGTCAGGTGACATATAGCTGATCTGGTCATCTATTCTCTCTGTGTGTGAAGCAGAGCTAAAGACATGGTTTCTGCCTTATACTACATGTGAAGACAGAATTATAAGGCAGAACTTTATACATTATGAGAAGTACAATGAATGAGAAGACAACATGGGTAAAACACTCAAACTCTGAATGTTTCATCGTCCAAGCCATTTCGTTTTGGTTCTCAAAGTGCTTGTTTATAATAAAACGTAGTAACTGGCCTGCAGTTCAAAAAAATAAAATGTGTAATTCTGCTTTTGCCAACTGTGGTAGTTCAAGACCGGCGAGACAGTTGCAGGCAATGTGTGTGTTTAGCACTCTCCCACAAACACGTGCAGAAAATTGCAACATGTCATCAAATGTCTGGTTATTATGAGGGGCCCGATTGTGCAGGCGAGTGTCCATGTAGAGCAAGGCTCTTGTGGAGTCGTTGGGAAGTTAAAGTCTATAGCTGGTAACATAAATATTTTCTTTCAGATAGTTAACAAACTTCTTTGAAATATTTAGATGTTTATAGAGTTGCATAATTAATTTTAAAGAGTACTACTGTCGAGTAGTGGTGGGTGTCCATCGCCCAAACAAATTAAATAGGTAGTAGCACAATATGGTAAATTGAAAGGGTGAAAAATCTGAAAGTTAAAAAGTAAACGTTTGTGAAATGGCCACACGTTTACTCTACTTAGCACCTTATTACTTGGTGACATCCGATAACGACATTTCAAGTAACACAATCCACATTGTTTAAAACTTTTGTCTACGCTACCAACAAGTACCACATTTCAATTCTTCTAAAACCGTGATAAACTCAACATGGCACATGTGGTGGACATGACATCATGTTTGCACTGCCTCTTTGACATGTTAGGTCTGCACATCAACTGAGTCCCCGTTTACTGAATCAAATCAGCCACCTCGCATTACATAAAGTTACTTATGCAGCTGTTAACAACTTATTCTTGCCTGCTTCTGTGCTCATGGCAAACTTATGACTCCCACAGGGCAATTATTGTCAGCAATCAGAAAACTCTGTAAGTCCTGGGCAGATGTGCCTACCTTCAAATACATAGGGGACTCAAAGTAGCCACAGCTGGGACCAGCACAAACAATACAAACAAAACACATGTTTGTAGGCTGGATAGTAAAATTGTATACATCTAAACTACTAGAAACATTAATTCAGGGAAAAATGTCATGTTCGAAAGATAGTGGGTCCACAGAGTTCATGCACATGACAGTGTAGCACAGTTAGTGTAAATCTGTAACAATACAAATCTTTTTATATCACAGCAAAATACCTCTGTCACAAATGCTTTGTCCTGTTTTGCTTTTGTCAGTGTGATGCAGCTGAACTGCGTTAAAAGTTATGAAGCTCAATTGATGTAGCAGGTAAAACAAAATAAAAGACCCTGCCATCCACTTTCACAAGCGATGGAAAAGATGCATTCACTCGTAACAATCTTTTCACTCATACAACTGTCTGTCTGCATGGAGCCCTTTACTGGGGATCCCACCATCAATAAAGTGCGAGCAGTGGCAATGACAACAGTTTTGGCATATTTATAGGCATTGCATATGCATTTGCCAAGCACAGCCATACTGGTACTACCTATCAATAACACAGCAACCGCTGGCAAATGGTCTCAGTACCTGGACATATTATAGTGTCTGGCAAACGGCTAGTTAATGCCTATAAAAGAGCCAAAGTTGGTGGCTTTTCCAGAGCTTGTTTTAAGAGGGATTTAGTGCCTGGAATAGATGAAAGAATGTGCCAATTTGTTTATAAATCAAGTGACTGTAAGCACGTTAGGTTAAGGCATTTGTATTACATTGAGATCCAATGTACAGCTCCCATTATGCCAGTAGCTCTCAGAGGACTGACTGATTGGATTAAACAACGGCAGCCCAGTAAAAGCCCATAGTTTGATTTTACTGAGCAATAGAGCTAAAAGTGATCCCAGGAGGATGTGTTTTGTGCAGTGAGGGTAGTGTAGTCAGTGGGAATGACCAGAGGAAATGAGTCTATACTACCCCCCTAGGCGCTTTAAGGTGAGGCACATCCTGTATGAAGTTATGTGGTGTACAAGGGGGGAGAGAACCGCGCTGTGAAACTCAGCACAGATTTAATATTGTGAGAACGATAGCTGCATAGAGTCAGTGTGCGCATAGAAAGAAACACCATTTTGTAGTTGTGGTGGATGCATAGCCTGGCAGGGCCGCGCAGCACAACTTCAGCTCCCTGGAAGGACTCAACTAGGCCCATATCATTAAGACGAGATGTCTGCATAGCCAGTTCTCACTGAAGCTTCCCCTTGTCCCTTCATTGTTGCAATTACTTAGTATCATTCATCACAGCCAAGCTGCCAACAGACCTCTAACCCACCACCCAACCTACTCAGAGCCATGGCCCACACCACTGACCCTATCCTCACACCCCTGCATTCTATTATAGCGAGTGACCCCAGTCATAAACCAAATGGTCATAAAAGATCCAAGCATGTGCGACTGTTTCACCTCTCCGCATAAATACGTCCTTTGTAACACGAGGTACAGGGAAGGATAAATTATAGATCAAAAAGAGGGTGGAGGCCTTGGGTCCAAGGGGTACGGTATCAACAAAGCACAGAATGTGTGGGTCAGTATGACTGTATTTCTTCCTCCCTTCCCCATGGCACTAGTCCTCGAGACTCCCAGGTGCATGCCACAGTGATGTAGTAGTAGGCTTAGTGTATCATAGCGACTTTTGATAATGTAACTTATGAGAGACCTGACCTTCACTCTGCAGAGAGATGCACCCAGCTGACCCACGTGGGGACTGACAGACGGCGAAGTGAACCAATTGTAGCCTGGCATCCCCTATGGAGCAGGCCCATGTATATGGTCTCGCCAATCAGTGATGCCAGTGTTTACTGTATACAAATGACATTTTCTCCCCTTTTAAACCACTGCTTGTACTACGTGAAGCCAGAACGTTCTCGAGCAGCAGAGTCCTTTGTATTTTGTACAATTAAACCCTGTTATCCTTGCCAGCCATTTCTTGGCCTTGTTTCCCTAGAGAGTTGTATTCATTCTGGTATGAGCGTAAACAGGGACTTGCCTTCAGGGATAAGCATTTGCATGGTGGTCAATAGGTGGGTAAAGAGTTGCACAAAATGTACTAGCTTTCTGTCCTTCCTCACATTCCATTGCCCTCCTTTCTCTACTGGTATGCCAATAGTGTTGACTTTACACAGATAAAATGATAATTTTATTCTCAATGTGGCACAAACACTTTTTTACAATTTGTAAAGTCCAGCATCCAATTCTCTGTATTAAGACAGTGTCAGAGTCTGCAACCTGTGGATCCACAGATGTTTTGGACTATAACTCCCATGATTCCTCGCCATTGACTATACTGGCAAGGGTTGATGAGAGATGTGGACCAAAACATCATAAGAGAGAAAGGTTGCAGACACCTGGTTATTACTTTGCCAGCTAAGGACAAGCATCTAAAAAATATTCAGCATTCACAGACATTTTACTCTGCCTGGAACTCATTAGTGTGCTGGAGTTATCAATGAACAAGAAACCAAACCTTTATTCCAGATAAAATCACAAAGTTCCCTACTCTAAAGGCAGTATGTATTCCCTGAGACTGTATAGAATCCGGTTCTGCCCCAACTAGACTCTACTTTCATTCACCATGTCCTTTCCAGCTCTAGCTTGAACTGATAGCTCCTTCTCTATCACTTGCATGCTCTTTCTCCCTGTCACAGACCCTGCTACCCATCACTACCCACCTCCTTCCCAAATGGTCATATGACATCCTTTCAGTATATTTTGCCCCTCCAGTCTCTTGCTTAGTGTCTGTGCATTCTCCCTTTCCTCCTCAGTTTTTCCATTTTACGTTCCTTATCTCCTTCTCTTTGTTTTTTCATTGTATCTCCACAGTTCCTAATGTTTCCCCACCTATCTGCTCATGCCCAGGTTTTCTTGGCTTTCCTTTCCATCTACTGTTGTTACTTTTTCTGTGGGTATTTACTCCCTCCCCTTTTATGCACTAATCAGATACCTCCCATTGAGGTTTTTTGCTGCTTCATCTTCTATGCCAGTGAAAGGATCTTCCATGAACTATCACATTACTTTTTTTCAAACATACATTTTCTTGTATAGCTCACACTACTAATTAAATCACTTCTAGACACTTTAGTTATTTTTACATTGCTGTTTCACTTCTGTGCATGTTTAGTTTAAGTTTCTACATGTTTCCAGATTGAGGAATAGCAATATTCAAAACATGTTATCAAAAACTGTCTTTACAGAGGTCATTTATTTTTCTAGTGATGTCATTTCCTGCGGTGTCATCATATACACATTAGAGGCGTCCCACACTTGAATTGCTGCACTTGGCCCCACAAATCATAGGAAGGGTCCTACATGCAGGGACATAGAAACCACATCTTTCTGGGAAGCCACTCACACATATAACACACATTGACATATACTATCAGGGTAATTTATGGAATTAAATGTGCGCTGAAAACGGTGGCGCAAGCGTGAAAATAGCAATGCATGCGTGCAAAAGCCACGCAAGCAGCCATTTGTCGATTCATGGAAGGCGCTGCGCGTGGCTTACCTGAGATCTGCGCTGAATCCACGTGTGGCACACACATCATTGCGACATCCCAAAGGCTGAGCGCGATATGGCCAGTGAATGCGCACACAGGGCAGCACACACACATAAAAGGGGGCGGAATACGCAGAATGGGGAACAGCACGTGAAAATGTGGGTGTTACGGGGGAAGTACCACTGCTAAATCCTTGCAATGCCCACACCCGCGCTAACAACATGTATGCGTGGAATCGAACAGGGCAAACCTGCACGCCACAAAAGACGTGATAATCCGGAAACACGTACGGCAGGCGGAAGCAGGCGGAAGCGTCCCCGCTCAGCATAAAAGTGTGCGCAAACAACAAACAAGCTCATACGCTACGATGAATATACCGTTCCTCGCAGCAGTGGTCGTGGGACACCGCAGGAGGAGGAGGCTAGCCAGGCCCTGCATTTTTTTTAACCCAGGACCAGCCTTTTTGGGTCTATGGCAGGTACAGGTTTCCGCACCATATCCTAGACCTGGTTGCTGAGTGGGAGGATGACCTCACATCACCCACCCTCTGCTCCCAAGCACTGAGCCCCTTGGAAAAGGTGCTCAATGTACTGCATTTCTTGGCCACTGGGTCATTTCAGCGGACAAGTGCAATAGTTGGGGTGTTTCACAGGCCACGCAGTCACGCTGCCTACACAAGGTGTTGGCGATCATGACTGCACGCCCCTCAGTCCGCAGGCACATATACATGCCAGAACACCCGCAGAAAGGCAGGCCGTGGTCCAGGACTTTTACGGGGTGGCACACTTCGCCAAAGTGCTAGGTGCCATTGATTGCACCCATGTGGCTCTACATCCTCCTAGGGCCACTGAGCACTTCTATCGCAACCGCAAGCACTGGCATCCCATCAACGTGCAGGTTGTATGTGATGCCAAGGGAATCATCATCTCTGTATATGCCAACTATCCGTGGTCCAGCCATGCTAGTTTCCTATTCAGAATGTCACCCCTAAACCAGGACCTGGAAGCTGAGAGGCATGGCAACACATGGGTCATTGGTGAGTACAAATGCCTCTGCACATTCATGCATGTCACACGCGGAGAAATGGCAAAACCCAACTAATGAGAACCATTATCAACTCCCCAAGGGACAGTGCCTACCCTCTGAGCACCTACATGATGACGCCCATACGGAACTCCACCACACTACCCGAGGTAAGATACAGCGCAGCCCATATTGCAACCTGGGGCATAGTGGAGTGCACATTCAGAGTGCTGAAGTCACGTTTCCGCTCCCTTGACCACTCTGGCCGCCAGCTGCTGTATGCGCCCCAAGTAGTGTGCAGGATTATAGTGGCAGCATGTGTCCTGCACAACATTGCAACCCGGTGGGGCGTGCCGGTGGACATGGTGGTGCCCCCACATCCCCAACCACATGCACGGCCGCTGCGCATGGGAGGGGAAAGGGCACGTGGTGAGGTAGCCCGTATCCAGCTTGTGGCAACATTTGTCACCTAAAATCCCACCCCTGCGGAATGCACACAGGTCTGGCACATACCAGCTGACAATTGATGACAAAGGGACAGTCAACTGTCACAACAATACCACCCTGAGATTGTTTCCCTGGAAGTGGTACATTGTGTGCATCCCTAGCTACTTAAACAGACCCAATGCTGTGTCAGTAAAAGGCACACATTCATGCTGCATGAAGGACTACCCCCTTGCAAAACATCACACCCAAATACTGGTATGTCACCCAACCCCTCCCAAACCCCATCTCACCCGCCCAAGACACCATGGCATGGCATGCAATGTGAAAGCAACCAAATTAATGCACAACACATTACACAACTGTCACAAAGTGCACCGTCACAAATGGACCAGGCCACAGTCAAATCCCTCTCACCTATGAAAAAGAAACAGCACACATGGACATATACTTACCAGCATGACAAAACATGAATACAGGACCCAACAGTGGCAAAGTCTGACAGTAACCAATCACAATAGGGCAAGTGTGACAACCTGACAAAGGCAGCACTTCGACGCCTTCCATCTCCAGTGTGTTGCTGGTAGGTAAATGTGGCAGGGTACTGCATACAACATGAACTGCAATGGAGACAGGCAAGGTAAGACAGGAAGAAGCTACATGCAAATATGCATAATGAGCAATATGGAATACAATATACAAATCAACCATGCAGTGGAGAAATCATCAGTAATCCCCACTAGGGGTGTATACACAGTTTGGACTACAGACTGGCCACACAACTGATGGAAGCCCAATGCCTCTGTGTAAGCTACTGTCACACGGTGCCACCCTTGCGAGCCCATGGAAATGGGAAGCAGGAGTGGCATATGTGTCTGGACCCCAAGCTTCAAACACAAACACAAGACAAGCCTGCATGGGCCCAGCTGGAACACACACTGGATGCCTACGGGTGCCACAGAAAGCAACACACTGTAACATGAATGCACATTAGGCAAAAAAAGAGGAAAAAAATAAAATTAAAATTAAAATCTAAATCTAAAAAGCCATGGGTCGACCAGGGGGTGGGGGAGACCACCCAGGAGGGAGGAGGTACATGCGTGGATGTTGAGAAAAAGAAAATACACTCCATGGGCTCATGGCCTGCACGGCTACCCGGTAGTGGGAGAACTGCAGTCGCTGTCGTCACCCTCTGGTGCTACATTAGAAGGTGTGCGTGGTATTGGAGGCAGACCACGCAAAGCCCTGGCATGCTCCGCCATGGCAGCAAGCATGCAGGTTTGAAAGGTTTGGTTCTGCAGGATGATGTTCCGGTTACCCCCATGCAGCACCTCACAGGTAGCACGGTCTTCTGCCTGCAAGGTCTCACGTGATACATGGATCTCCTCACGGGTTAAATGGAGCTCAGCTGAGATTGTGCGTGTTGGCTGCTCCAGCTGCTGTTCTGACCTTGTACTCTGGGACACCGCAAGTGCTTCCAGAGTAGTTCTGAGGGAGCGGTTTTCTTCAGGGCATGCCTGTGGGCCCCTGCCTCTGCCGATATGGCTGTGCGCAGAGCTTCCAGTTCAGCCCATCGGTCCCTGTTGGCGGCCAACATGTCCTCCCTGTGTGAGCGGCACGTGGCCTCTGGTGCCTGCAGCTCCACCTGCCTTTCAGGCGGGCGGGGGGGGAGAATGGAAGTGGCCACCCTAGCCACGGCCTGAACCATTATCTCACATGATGCCCTCTGTTGTGCTGCAATTGCATAAATGGAGTTCTCCCACACAGTATTGCCCGGTGGCGCACGGCCACCGTGTTGCCGGACACGACACCTGTTGACCCCAAGGTGATGTGCACCTTGCTGTGCTGGCACTGCCTGAGGCTGCAGGACTACATTCCTCCTTTGATCTGCTGCCCCAGGAACAGGAGCAAATATTGGGGAGTGTGACCCTGCATCTGTAACCTACACAGGCGGACATTTCAACACTGAATGGGCCATTGAGTGGTCTACCCCCAGTGCAGGTGCGTTGGACAGAACAGCATCCCTGCCAGAAACACTCACCTGCGACGGGACATTTGTCTCAATGTCTGATTCAGCACCTGAGCCATAGAGATCATCGGAGGTGTACCCAGAGACACACGTGGACAGGATGGTATGTAGGACAAATGGATTTTCGTGCACCACCACCCCACGTCATCCAGTGGTGCTTGGTTGGGGCTCTGAGTACTCCTGCCCCTGCGCCATCTCCTCCTCCACAGCATCTAGTGCCTCATCACCTGCACAAAATGAAAAGAAAAGTAATGAAGACACGCATGAAAAGCATAGCCGACACAAAGGCATCACAATGTACACATCCAATACATTAATCGGACATGTCAAACGACACAAACTCAGTCATGCATGCAGTGGCAATGAAGTGGAAGGGGACCCTGAAAGCAGACACTCATGACTCCAAAATGGAAAAGCAACACATGTGCTGCATGGTGCATAGCACCTGCATCACACATTAGCCTGTGAGTGGCATGGACCATCCACAAACATGACACATGCAGCACGCAGATGGCACATAGCATAGCTATGCGAGAACTGACAAGGACACCCAGATGGGAGTTCATCACTACTGTCCCCCATCCATATCAAACGCATATCATCAAACAGAACAGGCAAAAGAGTGGGACAAAGCACACGTGTCACACGCTGCAACAACGCCAGTGTGTTCAAATACAGTGATGGGAGGCACATGGATACATCAATGGTAGGTCACTTGGACATGACACATGTCAATTGTCACGTTCAATATTCAAACAGGGCTCAGAAGTGATCGGGTGCAGTGCATGTGTAGGTGCACAGCAGTCAATCAGCCTGATTGAAGAAATCATTTGTGTAAAAAGTAACATATGTGGGGCTTTGTGGGATTAAATCCCTGTCTGAAGTATGGTGATTTTGGGGCCGAACGGAACACAAATCTGCATTTATCATGCAAATGGTTCCATCAATCAGGCAGAATAAAAAGAAAAACTGTATTAACAATGTGTGGCATGATGGCAGTTTAAGGGCAAGTGCAGTCATCATGTGCAAAGTGTTTGCAGCGTTTGGTAGGGATACAGTGAAACCCAAACCCAAGGGCGGGGGATGTGTTGGAGGAACTACATGGGTCACATATAGCAGTTATGACTACACAGCCTGACCTGGCACTCAATCAGAACACATCACCCAAGCAACATACACATGGTCTGGGCACACACGCATGGGCACTCACCGGACATGCTCTCAAGATCTGGTAGGTCTCCCACGCCTTGCATCTGATCCTCTGCGATGAAACCTCCAGCAGTTGCCTCATGTTCTGTGAGTTCATCCTCCTCTGGTGGTGGCCCACCGCCAGTCACCAGAGTAGAGGCGGAATTGGAAGCCAGCTTGGTTTTGCTCTGCGTTTGAGGTCATTCCAACGCTTTGAGCAATCATCAGCTGTGCGCTTCACAAATCCAAAGGAACTAATCTGGTCCACGATGCACTGTCAGTGGGCCCTACGCTGAGCAGTCATAGTCTTGCACCCTGCCGTCACCATCATGTCGCGGCCATGTGCCCACATGTAGTCCACAAGGGCGCCTAGTTCCACATCATTGAAACTCTGCTTCCTTGATGTGCCGGAGGGGCGAGCCGTGTCTGGGGTCCTAGCCTGTTCCGCAAGAGCATGCTTCTTCCTCCTGAGAGGTGGTGCGGACCCTGAGTGGCTTACGCCGCTCTGGTCTGTAGGGGCTGAAGCGCAGGTGGACTGGCTACTGGAAGCAGGCAATGGCACGATTACCAAAGGTCTCACTGAAGGCATTGGCTGCTGGGTGCTGTTGCCAGGACCAAGCAGCACAACTGCCTTGGTGTGAGGGTCCGGGACCAACACTCTCCCGGCTGGGTGACTCAGAGCCGGGGTGGAGTGAGCTGCAGCTGCCCCTGCAGCCTCCTGACCCTGGCTACTCGGGGCAGCAGATGACATTGCTGCCCCAGATCCACATGGCCTGGTGACAGCAACTTTCACTGCCACACATGGCTTGGACTTCGTGACACGGAAGTCGGCCTGTGAGTCATCCCGTGCCAGTTTGGTGACCAATCCGGGCTGGGCTAGCAGGGCCCGAGCTGGGATGGTGTCAGATGCATCTCCCTGACCCACTAGGGGGGGGGGGGCATAGGTGTCCCTGAATGGTCCTGGACACACTGCCCTCTTGGGCCACCCTGCCCACGTTGGCCACCACTGCCACCTTGGCCACTCTGCTCATCCTGGCCCCGTCCCCTACCGTGGCCACCTCTTGGAGGTCGGCCACCTTTTCCTCCCTTACTACTTGGTCACCTCCCAACCATGGCACTGATGTTCTTGTGTGAATGGGAGGTGCAGAAAACAATTGTCCTGGGCAATTGGGGTGAAGAGGGCAGGGTACTAGATGGAATACGTACCCCTGTGCTCTCGCAAGGCTGTCTGTGATGTGTCACGCAACGTTCAGGCACCCCAAAAACAAAAACAAACGTGCACACAACACCTCGGTAGCCCACATGTGTGGAATGAAGGACCCGCAGTACGCTGTGGCACCCAGAAACACAATAAATGCGTATGCGTGGTACACGCAGGCTACAATGACCTCTGAATGGGTACGCGACACACGGGGGCAACCACAGTGGAAAAAAACATGCGCGACTCACCGTCTTCCTCAAAAATGAACAAAAAAAGGACGCGCGTGTGTGCGTTGGCAACACCCCCGCCAAAAGAAGAATTGAGCTCTGCCTCAGTAAACAAGGAGTACGCACTGTAACCGTTGTGAAGTAATCGCGTGTGAACCGACAAGGTGTACAAGAATCACTTGCTCGCTCTCCACAAAAAGTACGTACAAGAGAATGGCGTCCTACACTGACCTTTAACCCCTGCGCACAGCAACGCCTATGTGTGCCATGTCAGTTACGCGCTTAAGGCCTTTCCTCGATTTTCATGCAAACGTGCAGAATTCTTCACATGCGGATTCACTTTGCATCAAGCTGGCCACGCGACAACACACGGAAGACCACACTCCTGCCCAGAAGGCCATTTTCCTGCCCTCCAGAGCCCTGAGCAGCTTCCCACGAGCCACCTGCTGCTGCCTGCCTGCTGGCCACGTGCCCCGCTATTTGGTGCCTGCACATCAGCCATCTGCAGGGGTCCAGTTGCTGCGACCACCCCTGTTGGAACAGAAGACTCCCAACTGCTGTTCCATCGCTCCACAGCCCACCCCAGGACCCAGTTGCACACCCACACCTGCCTCAGAGGTTGCCATGTCGGGGCAAACACCATCTGAGACCACTGGCAACCCCCAGCCAGATAGGCAGAGGGCTGTCAGCTTCTCAGCCACAGAAGTCGGCATCCTTTTGGAGCAAGTCCTGGGGCATTATGATGCCCTGTTCAGATGACCGTGCCCCGACAAGGATAGACAGAAGAGGACCTGGTTGGACAGCGTGGTTGCCATCAACGCGGAGGGCGTGGCAACCCGTGACTTCAAACACGTCCAGAAGTGCTGGGAGGACTTCAGATCCAGGACCCTCATGAAGGCCCTGAGCCTCTTGCGTGCCTTCGGATGCATGGGGGCGCCAGGTCCAACTTTCCATCGACCAGATGAGGGTCCTGGAACGCATCGACCCAGTGCTTCACCACCAGGTCCTGGAGAGGCAGACCCATCTGGAGTCGAGCAGTGAGTGTCTGGCCTATCCCATTACACACAGTGCATGTTGAGGTGTGGCAGGAGTGTGCAGCTTGGACATATGTCTGACATGGCCCATGTATGGATGTGTGTGTGTGCAGGGACATGCCCGTCCTGCATGTGAGTGCAGTTATGTGTGATTCACATCAATGGTGTATGTGTTCCAATGCATGATGCCCAACTGCATGTGGAGGTCACACATGTTTGCATTTCTGTGTATGTACTATGTACTAATATGTTGGGGTGTGACACATGGATGTTGGTTCCACCTTCATGTACGTGCACGGTGTACATGTGCGTGTGTGTGTTTGACATGTGTGCCGGTGTTCTATCTCTCCCTGTCTGCAGCATCGACTGATGAAGAGGGTGGAGACGGTGCTGTGGAGCACAGCAGCAGGAAAGCCACCGTCAGCCAGAGACGCAAGACCCAGCTCCCCTCCCAGGTACCGATATCTTCCGGAAGTAAGGAGTCTGGTGCCGCATCCACGGCCACAGCTGCCGAGGGAAGGTCCAAGAGGCGGAGGTTGGAGGTGACTCCTCGGCAGCGGAAGGGGCAGCTGGGCCCCCACAGGGCCCTATGGAGGAAGACGGCACAGAGTCTTCCAGGTTGGTGGTGGGTTTGGTTGAGGAGGAGGCCGTGACAGCCCCACGCACAGGGCCTGGAAGGGGGAATTCCACTGTTGCTAGTGGTGCAGTCCAGGGGCAGGGACAGGAGGCAGCACAGGCCGCCGCTGAGGTGCCTATGTGTAATCCTGTCCTCGATCATGTGACTGCATCATCCGGCACCAGAAGGGATGCCTTCATCCAGACCCGTTTTCAGGGAGGGGATGCGTGAACAACAACTGGCCTTCTTCTCCCTGCGGATGTGGCAATCAGTGACCGGTTTGAGCCTGTCCTAGCTGGTTTGGCGTTGCGCGCACGTGGTATTCGGGGTGACGTGCAGGGTTCTCGTCAGGACAATGCACGTCATTTTGAATACCTGTTCGGGCACGTCAAACTACTAGGACAGGTCATCGGCACTGGGTTTCTCCGTGTGCTGGATCTTCTTGCGACCCCCTCCTCAACCGAACCCCCTATATGCCAGTCATCCTTCGTGCCATCTTCCCGCCCAAGTATCACCTGGGCCCCCTGTGGAGTTGCCCCTGAGCCAGCGGCCAGGCTGGTAGAGGACAGATCCCTACCACAGTCGGGAGTCGGAGGTCCAGCAGAGGTGGCCACCCCACCAACTGGACCCCAGGCATCAACAAGCAGGGCACGTGTACAGCTGCACCAGAGGATTCCATCAGCCTGGATGCTGTTGTGGTGCCAGAGGCAGTTGCATTGGAGGCAGCAGCAGGCTCAGCGTGGGAGCCATCATGGCTCAGGCCCATCAACATCCCGGGGGCAGGCATCGGCCGGCGGGCAGGAGGACCCAGGATTGGGAGTGTCTTCCGTGTGGCAGCAGTTGGGCCAGATGCAGAGCGGTGGCAGGCAGAGAGGGCACGGCTCACAATGGCCAGGGCGGAGAACTCCATGCACCGGTGTAACGCTCACCTGATTCCCGTAGAGGCGCCGGTCTTGACTGGGCGTATACCGTATCTTCAAAGGTGATGTGTAACACACGGCTGGCTCTTTGGGCTGGACCTCTGTGCACTGTATGTCTGGCTCGAAGGGTAAGATGTCTGCAGATAGAAAATGTGGGATTAATGAACTGGGTTATTGAATGTCTCTCTCTTCTTCCCTTTCTCTTCTCCTGTAGAACCCCAAAGGTTAACGCTCTCACCTTAGGTAAGTGAACGCCGTGCTCTCCATCTGCCTCGAGGCAGGGTGCTGTAACCAGTTTCTTCACTGGATAAGGGGAGCAGGCCTCTTGACTTCAGAGGACTGCTGTCCGTCGTTTACTGCACGAACGGTAAGTTTCGAGTAATTCTAATGTCTTTAAAGTCTTTAGTAATGATGTCTCTTGTTTTGCAGGGTTCCGGCGATGGCGGATGGCGGGCTGAAGTGAGTTGAAGATGGAGCCCGTGTGATGAATAGAAGCGCCTGGAAGCACGTAAGTAAGCGCTTGTTGCCTGCTTCACGATGCGCTCTAACTGTCTTTTAATTTTGCAGGTACAAGTTCGGGGCGGCTGCAGGGTGCCGGAATACCCACTGGGTTAGATGTGGAAAGGAGTAATGGCACGTGAGTATTAAAGTTCCCCAATGTCTTTAAACGCACCTTGTTTTGTCTTTCAGATGCGGGATGCAGCGCCGAAGGCCTCCGGAGCGTGCAAAGAGTTGGTAAGCTTTTGTCTTTCAGATGCCGGAATGCAGTGTGAAGACCTCCGGAGCGCACGAAGAGTAGGTAAGCCTTTGTCTTTCAGATGCCGGAATGCAGCGCGAGGCGTTGGTGACAGCCGATGGACCAGGCAAGTGAAGAGCTGTCACTGAAGACCGTAATGCTAACCTGTTCTTTCTTGTCTTTATAGGTGTTGCTGAAGACTGGATTCAGAATGGTAAGCCTTTTTCCTTAGGCCCAGGATCAGATGTAGAAGACACGATGAGCGTTCTGCTGCTGAGGATGCAGAATAACGCAAAGCAAGATTCATCCATCGGGTGTGGTTTAAATAGCCTCCTGTAGTGCTTAGGTGTCTCCTTCCACAGCCACGCCTAGGTAAGAAAAGAGTTCCTGCTTTCCAGAAGAGTTCCATTGTTCTGAATCTAGGGAGTGGCTCCTGCCCCACCCAACAGGAAAAGTAGTTCCAAACAGAAGAGGATCAGAGACTCAACTGGCAGGCAAGTAAGCAGCATGGTCTGCTGCAGGTAAGTCCACCCAAGCATTATGAGCCCGGCGCTTCCAGCGCTGGGACTGGGCATATTTATGAGCCTGGTGCCACTGGCGCCAGGACTGGGTCCAAAAGGTCCCAATTGGGACTGGTTGGCACTCGGAACCTGGGTTATGGATCTGCTTCCAAGGGAGTTGGGAAAACCCTGACCTTTTGGAAGCAGAGATCATGACAGTACCCCCCCTCAAGGCCCCTCCCAAACCGGGCTTCTCCGGGGGTTTTGGCTTGTCAGGAAATGTTCGGTGAAATCTTTTGATTAGGCGAGGAGCGTGGACATATTCAGCAGGTTCCCAGGATCTCTCTTGGGGGCCGTAGCCTTTCCAGTCAATTAGGTAGAATAGTTTAGATTTGGAGATCTTGGAGTCCAGAATGCTTTTGACTTCAAACTCGAGTTCTCCATCAACTAGGATAGGTTTTGGAGATTTGGTTAGTCGGGTTTGAGGTTGCACGGGTTTTAATAGAGAGACGTGGAAGACCGGATGTATCTTGATGTGCGGGGGCAAGTCCAACTTGACCGCTACTGGGTTTACTATGGTAGTGATGGAATAGGGACCAAGGTATCTTGGGTTGAATGTGCGTGGCCCTTTTAGAGGTAGATATTTGGTGGATAACCAGACTTGATCCCCTACTTGATATTGAGGGGCTTCCTTCCGATGTTGATCTGCTCCTTTCTTGTATTGTTCTTTAGCCCTTTGAAGGTGAGAAACAGCTTCCTTAAAGGCTTGGGTGATTGTAGAATGCAGGTAGTCTACTGCTGGTGTTTCAAGATCTTGGAGGGGATCCAACTCCGAGGGTGACTGCCGTACAAAAGAAAAAACGGGGTTTTCCCAGTTCCCGAATGGACAGAGTTATTGTAGGCATATTCGGCTATCCAAAGGATGTCTTTCCAAGT
Source organism: Ambystoma mexicanum (assembly GCF_040938575.1). Classification (NCBI taxonomy): domain Eukaryota; kingdom Metazoa; phylum Chordata; class Amphibia; order Caudata; family Ambystomatidae; genus Ambystoma; species Ambystoma mexicanum. The sequence continues at coordinate 480,738,129 of NC_090924.1, read as the reverse complement.
TTTTTCAGTTTGTTGCAGCATGCAGCGTAAATACTGTTCCAGAGTTTGATTGGTCCTCTCGGTTTGTCCGTCGGTCTGAGGGTGGTGACTGGTCGATAGTCTCACATCAATTTGAGCCGACCGACAGCAACTTCGCCAAAAATGAGAAATAAATTGACTACCTCGATCCGAAATTAGAACCGAAGGAAAACCGTGCAGTCGGACGATGTTTTCGAGAAATTCTCGGGCCAGAGTTGCTGCTGTTGGCAAGCCTTTGAGCGGAATGAAATGCGCCATCTTGGAGAATAAGTCCACGATTACTAGAATCGTATTGTATCCGGAGCATGGAGGTAGATCGGTGATGAAGTCCATAGAAAGCGTATGCCAAGGGCGAGGTGGGATGTCAATAGGGCGTAAGAGGCCTGCTGGTCTTTCCTTTTGACTCTTGTTTTGGGCGCATACTCCACAGGACATTATAAAGTCTCTGATATCTTTTTTCCAAGACGGCCACCAGAAGTAGCGCTTGATCTTTTCTGAGGTCTTGGCCATACCGGGATGTCCTTCCATTAAAGAATCGTGATAACAAGAGATTACTTTTTTCTGTAAATCTGTGCTGGGTAGGTATAATCGTTCTTGGAAATACAATAAGTTGTCCTTTACTGCAAAGTCCTTTCCCTGCAGATGCCAATTCTGTATGTCTGCTGGAGTTACAAGTTGCCTGGCTTTATCCTTAACTTCCTCTATGGATTCTGTGGCGATTACACCCAGAATTCTTTGTTCGGGAATGATTGGTACAGGTTTAGGGTTGATCAAGTGTTCTTCCACTCCCATCCGAGAAAGGGCATCAGCTTTACTGTTTTTTGTACCAGGTCGATAGGTAATTATGAAGTCAAACTCGGCAAAGAATAATGCCCAACGGAGTTGTCTAGAGGATTGGGCTTTTGCGGTTTTCAAATATTGCAGGTTTCGGTGATCCGTAATCACAGTAACGGTGTGTTGGGCCCCCAGCAGATAATGCCGCCAAGCCTTAAAGGCAGACTTGATAGCCAGAAGTTCCTTGTCAGTAATCGTGTAATTGATTTCAGGAGGCGAGAATTTGCGGGACCAAAATGCCACGGGATGCAACTGATTGGTTACCGGGTCCTTTTGTGATAGAACTGCCCCCATGGCAAGGCTTGAAGCATCAGTTTCCACGATGTAGGGGAGTTCGGGGCGAGGGTGTTTTAAGATTGGTGCAGAGATAAATTTAGTCTTCAAATCCTGGAAAGCTTGTTCCGCCTCGGTAGACCATTCAAAACGTTTGTTTTTCTTTAACAAGGCAGTGATGGGCTGGACTATTCGAGAGAATTCGGGGATAAACCTGCGGTAAAAGTTAGCGAAGCCTAACATGCTTTGCACACCTTTTACGGAGGATGGTGATGGCCATTTGAGAACTGCATCGACCTTCTTTGAATCCATACGCACTCCGCCAGGTGATAATATGAATCCCAAGAATTCAACTTCAGTCACGTTGAAAACACATTTTTCCAACTTAGCGAAAAGTTTGTGTTGACGCAATCTTTCGAGGACCATTTTCACGTGTTTCCGATGTTCAGATTCCGATGAAGAATAAACGAGGATGTCGTCAATGTAAACAACAACACACACATCTATGAGCTCTCTGAGGACATCGTTCATAAAATATTGAAAGGCGGCCGGGGCATTACAAAGTCCGAAGGGCATGACCTGATATTCAAATAGCCCATACTTGGTGCGGAAGGCCGTCTTCCATTCATCGCCCTCTTTTACTCGTACCAAGTGGTAAGCTCCTCTAAGATCCAGCTTTGTATATATGCATGCTTTTCTGACTTGGTCCAGGAGTTCAGGGATCAAAGGTAACGGATATCTATTCTTAACGGTGATCTGGTTCAGGGAGCGATAATCTATACAAGTTCTAAGGTCTCCTTCCTTTTTTGGAACGAAGAACAAAGCTGAAGAAGCAGGGGACTTGGAAGGACGAATAAACCCATTTGCCAGGTATTGATCCAGGTATTTTCGAAGGTGAAGGTTCTCAGGCTCGGTGAGGGCATAAATTCTACTACAAGGAGGAGTAGATCCAGGTATCAGGTCGATCTGGCAGTCATAAGACCTATGAGGAGGTAGAGAGTTAGCCTGATCCTTCCGGAAAACATCTTGGTATTCTAGGTATTCGGGAGGTAACTGGGGAGTCTCTGAAGAAATTGCTGCCAGTGCAACACCAGGTGGAGGGTGACAAGTAGAGACACATTCTGGAAACTGGACCGTTCTTGCTCGCCAATCGATTAGAGGATTGTGTTCCTCTAACCAAGGTATTCCTAGAATAATCTGAAACTGAGGGGCCTTGATCACATCGAACACAATCTTCTCATGGTGTCCATCTTGACTTACTAGCGTCACTTCTTGAGTGGTATGCGTTACTGGCCCGGAGGCTATCTCCGTACCATCCACCGTAGTAATGACGTCCTTTACAGCCTTGGGACAAAGAGTTAGATTCATCCTCAAAACCATTTCATGATCCACATAATTGCCGATGGCACCGCTGTCGACGTAAGCTTCAATTGCATGTAATCGATCCGGATTATCAGGGCTAATGAGGACCGTAGGTATCACGAAATGCAAGGTCACGGAACTGGTTTTCACGCTCGGCAAGAGGACCTCTATTCTTGTCGGGTGAGGTCGTTTCCCTGCTCAGAGTTTGTAACTTTGGTAACTGCAGCTCCTACTGCCTTCTTGGCAGGTTTCACCCGACAGTCTCGAAGAAAGTGCCCTGAGTTTCCGCAATAGAGGCATAATTGCAACTGTTTTCTCCTTTCCCACTCCTTTTGTGTTAGAGGACCTTTCAGACCCCCTATTTGCATGGGTTCCCCGGAGTCTACTCCTTTGGAAGGAGTTGGCGGTTTGGAAAATACTCGAGCATCAAACTTGGAACGATCGGCCTTCCTGTTCTGCAGTCTGTGATCTATTTGAACGACTAAGTCTATATAGTCCGAACAATCTTGTGGGGGATTCACTACTTGGGCTAACACATCTTTGAGCTCTCCGCGTAGACCTCTATAAAACAGCGTAATCCTTTTGTCCTCAGGCCAGTGAGTTTCCACTACCAGTCTGTTGAAAGACGCAATATAAGCCAAAAGGTCTTGATTACCTTGTCGCAACGAAAGAAGCTCATTGTCCAAGGCCTGCCCCTGTGAATGTCGTGCGAACAGTTTTTCCATACTGAGCTGAAAAGCTTGAAAATCATGGAGGACCGGATCGTCTTGATTTACTAGAGGGATCGACCAGTCTGCCGCATTGCCACTAAGGTACGAAAGCACGAAAGCTACTTTAGCTTGATCAGTTGGAAAGGCTGCTGGCCGGCATAAGAAGTGCAACCGGCACTGATTGATAAATACTCCAAACCTCTTTGGGTCACCAGAAAATCGTTCGGGCGGAGCCAGAGGTACATTCCCAGGTAGGTTGATCTGCACTGGATTCATAGAGGATGTAGAAGGAAGATTTCCCCAGATGCGGGTAACGGGGTCTGTCCGGCTTGTGACTGTAGCAATTGTCTAGCGAGGTCATCTGTTCGCTCCTTGGAAATAATCAGTTCCCTTCTTAGAGCGTTCGTTTCCTGACGAGCTGCATGCACTTCTGCCCTTAGTTCCCCAAGTAACTGGGCTAGCTGGTCGGTATCCGAGGTTTCCATAGCGCCTGGACGGGAGTTTTGTGGTAGGCTTTGCGTTCTGTAACGCTCACCTGATTCCCGTAGAGGCGCCGGTCTTGACTGGGCGTATACCGTATCTTCAAAGGTGATGTGTAACACACGGCTGGCTCTTTGGGCTGGACCTCTGTGCACTGTATGTCTGGCTCGAAGGGTAAGATGTCTGCAGATAGAAAATGTGGGATTAATGAACTGGGTTATTGAATGTCTCTCTCTTCTTCCCTTTCTCTTCTCCTGTAGAACCCCAAAGGTTAACGCTCTCACCTTAGGTAAGTGAACGCCGTGCTCTCCATCTGCCTCGAGGCAGGGTGCTGTAACCAGTTTCTTCACTGGATAAGGGGAGCAGGCCTCTTGACTTCAGAGGACTGCTGTCCGTCGTTTACTGCACGAACGGTAAGTTTCGAGTAATTCTAATGTCTTTAAAGTCTTTAGTAATGATGTCTCTTGTTTTGCAGGGTTCCGGCGATGGCGGATGGCGGGCTGAAGTGAGTTGAAGATGGAGCCCGTGTGATGAATAGAAGCGCCTGGAAGCACGTAAGTAAGCGCTTGTTGCCTGCTTCACAATGCGCTCTAACTGTCTTTTTATTTTGCAGGTACAAGTTCGGGGCGGCTGCAGGGTGCCGGAATACCCACTGGGTTATATGTGGAAAGGAGTAATGGCACGTGAGTATTAAAGTTCCCCAATGTCTTTAAACGCACCTTGTTTTGTCTTTCAGATGCGGGATGCAGTGCCGAAGGCCTCCGGAGCGTGCGAAGAGTTGGTAAGCTTTTGTCTTTCAGATGCCGGAATGCAGTGTGAAGACCTCCGGAGCGCACGAAGAGTAGGTAAGCCTTTGTCTTTCAGATGCCAGAATGCAGCGCGAGGCGTTGGTGACAGCCGATGGACCAGGCAAGTGAAGAGCTGTCACTGAAGACCGTAATGCTAACCTGTTCTTTCTTGTCTTTATAGGTGTTGCTGAAGACTGGATTCAGAATGGTAAGCCTTTTTCCTTAGGCCCAGGATCAGATGCAGAAGACACGATGAGCGTTCTGCTGCTGAGGATGCAGAATAACGCAAAGCAAGATTCATCCATCGGGTGTGGTTTAAATAGCCTCCTGTAGTGCTTAGGTGTCTCCTTCCACAGCCACGCCTAGGTAAGAAAAGAGTTCCTGCTTTCCAGAAGAGTTCCAGTGTTCTGAATCTAGGGAGTGGCTCCTGCCCCACCCAACAGGAAAAGTAGTTCCAAACAGAAGAGGATCAGAGACTCAACTGGCAGGCAAGTAAGCAGCATGGTCTGCTGCAGGTAAGTCCACCCAAGCATTATGAGCCCGGCGCTTCCAGCGCTGGGACTGGGCATATTTATGAGCCTGGTGCCACTGGCGCCAGGACTGGGTCCAAAAGGTCCCAATTGGGACTGGTTGGCACTCTGAACCTGGGTTATGGATCTGCTTCCAAGGGAGTTGGGAAAACCCTGACCTTTTGGAAGCAGAGATCATGACAACCGGGCTTTGAGGGTGGCTGAGTGCCCGCCTCTGGAACATCGACATGGACCATGGACCACCCTGACCATGCCCTGCAGGCAGCCCACACCACGGGGGACCACCCTACACCCCTGGGAATGCCCCGCAGGCAGCCCACACCACAGGGGCCCCCCTACACCTCTGTCCATGCCCTGTAGCCAGCCCATCACCCCTGACCATGCCCTGCAGGCAACCCACACCACACGGGACCACCCTACACCCCTGATCATGACCCGCAGGCAGCCCACACCACAGGGAGGACTTTTTCCACGCAATTTGCCTGGCGCAGGCAGAGTACGTGTATTCTAGGGGGTGCGCAAGTTGATTTTCACGTGTTATGTCAGCCGCGAGCAGGGGACGCGTATTGAAGGGGGTACGCAGGGAGATTTTCACGCATTTTGTCTTTAGCGAGCGGCGTACGCATAGTTATTCATGCGATTACAGTGTAGGGCACCTGTAAGCTGGTCCAGGGTTAGCGTGGCCTTTTGCGCCATATTGGGGATTTCTATGGCTTTTCCTTGCGCAAGGGGCGTAACTGGCGCTGCGGGATGTTCGCTGCACCACGGCTGGAAATGGCTTGGGAAATCAATGAATGCGCAGTGCGCCAGAATGCACGCTCCCTCTCTGCGCTGCCCGCGTGTGCTACTTCTGCGCTGAATTCTATGAATTACACCCTATATGTTTATGGTCCTAAAAGAAATAGATCAACCTCTCTGTGCGAGTGTATGTTTTTGTCTAACACTGTTCTGATAAAAACGTGTTTATAATCAGCTTCACATTTTGTGGCATATTTGAGAAATCTGCAACTTGTTAGAAGCGTGACAGTTTTTAAAACTGCCCTTATTGCAGGGGTTTTCTTTTAAAATGTATCAAACATATGTGTTTATCAGAGATATAAGGCTTCAGCACTCGGCTGGCCTTGCCTTATGTTAGTTTGAATATGGATTGGTTTGTGTCTGTAGCAAAGTCCCCAAGGTGTCTGCTGTCCCCCCAGATTGTATGTGTCTCCTACGCCCCTGCTGTCCATTCACATGTATGTACTTGTATTCCTAATCTATGCCAAAATGTCTGTAACTACGCAGTGATACCCCAGGGTTTGGGCGTGTAACAAATGTAATAAATAAATAAATGAATAACATTTAAGGGGAAGCTACGCCTATGCATATGAGCATGCCAATTAAACATTTAAAATCAGGACTGTGCCTCCCAAAGTGGTTCAGCTGAGGGGTATGAACAAGTATATGGAGGGAAAGTGAGATACACCACAAAAATACAAGGATGGTTTCACGTTTTTTTCCTTGGCTTTCATCACCCAAAACAACACAAAAGCTAGCTTTGCCCAAAAGACAAACAGTACAAAAAGAGTATGCGCACAACTGGAATATTAATGGGAGCACTTTTGTAATCCAAACCATTAGAAATTCCTAGTCAGCAAAAGTAAGGAAAAAATCAAACAGAGCTGCAAAGAGTGCCTTCGCAGGAGTGGCAATTCCTATTCAGCGAGACAAACGAAAATCAAAAAGAAAAGGAAGACGAGCTCAGTTGAGAAAAAATAGACCTCGCGTTTTCTGGATCATGGTTCTTATATTACAATAGTTGCAAATGACTCAATTACAGAAATAGGTATAAAATGGAATGAACATATCTGGTTAAAAATGACACTTTTCCTGCAGCCCACCCCAGATAGTTTATTATTATTTTTTTAGCTCTAAATGACGTACTAGAGGGGTCATTTATAAGTGTACTCACATGCTCCTTACTGCGAAGTTGACTCTCCAAGTGCACAGTTCAAATCCTGGCTCTCTTTGTTTCTCCTCTAATCTAAGACAGACAGGTACATTGCGGTCTCTGCTGCCTCTTAGCTGAACACTGTGCTCCAGGTGGCAACTGGCTAAGTCATTGGCAGATCTTCAGCCTTTGGAAACACAACCTTTTTTACTGCGTGCACTTTCGTGATTTATACGCTCTAACCACACACCTTGTGCTTTGTATTGTATCAACAATACCAGGCTTTAAGGGATCTCTAAGTTTCAAGTTTAATGCCAGGAAACGTGTCGAGTTTAGATGCCACGTCACCAGCAGTACTTACCTTCGATTCTATGTCAAGACGGAGGCGAGCATCATAAACAAAAAGAGCTGGAGGGCTGTGACAACGCTAACCCATTTGCAAATAGGTACAACAGTAAAATGGTTGGAAGGTCCTTCTAAAATTGTATTTTAATTTTAATGGATTTGTTGCATAGAGTTTAATACTGCTAAATGGCTGATAGAAAGTGGCTAGTCTGCAGACAGGCATTGCTTCAAGATGTACCATCCTTTTATTGATTCAGGACTACAGCGGTAGGGAATAAGAATCTCCAGGTGCCAGACCCTAGAATATAGGGAGAAATAGGATTGCTGGACCCACTTGATAGTAGCAGGGCCGCTACTCCATTTTTAACAGTTACTTTAGGTTCTCGTACCTCCAGTGTATACTTTGCATCATTTGGAGACAAGCAGTGAGTGGCCATGTCGACACGGGCAATCCTGAAGGATCCAATGTATTGCGGGCTGTATCGGCCTGTTGCATGCACCCAATACCACCGGCGAGGGGAGGATCGTGTAGTGTCCAAACAGTCTATCTCTGGCGAGGCGGAGGGCACCATCCTTATCCATTGATAGTGCTAATGCCTACTACCACAGTGTGTTAGCAACTGCACAACTTGCTTCTTTTGGGCCATTATCGGTCCTCTGTCAATAGCCTGGCATCCAAACAAGCTATTTTTCAGCTTCTGCAATGCCAGTGTGGAACACATGCAGCCATTGTAGATTGTGTGCAGATAGCAGGCACAGCCTGCTCTTTCCTTAGCCCTTCGCCAACACCATTTCAAAACCATGGACCCATCCACAGTATCAGCACTTAACTCCTTAGACATGCAAATCCTGCTCAAGACTACACTGCTGCACCACCAGCCTCAAGAGTCCAGCATGTGAGCCTTAACACATGTCCTTCTGTTCCTGGTCTTGGAGATTGTGATGTCAGAGAGAGGCCTGGCAGCATGCATCATCATCATCATCTGTTTTTTTCTGATATCGGAATAGTCAACAAAGTGGTAGTCAGTAATCTTCAGTAGGCACTAGTCTGCAAGGCTGCACAGATTTCAGAAGAGAGTTACAGGCGAGTGATAATGTTGTTAGCCCCATCACAGTCCACCCAATACATTCCTATGACAATCAGGAAATTACTCTGTATTTATTTAAGTGCAGGCAGTGATGGTTCAATCAACAGAAAACTTCCTTGCAACATGAGGGGAACTGGCAATTCCCTGGACTGAATGCAGGGAATACTGGAAAAGCTGTCTCAATGTCGTGGATCAAGAAACGTAACACTCAGGAAGAAAAAGCCACTGTTCTTGCACAGGCTAGACTCAGAGGAGCAAAGGAAATACTGCAAGACCCCATCTTTGAGAAGAGCTAAATTAGCTGGTGGGAAAGTAAACGTACTTAATAAAGCTTCGAAAACTAGATAATTACTATTTTCCCAAGATCAACATGGCTATCAATTATCACAATTTCTATTCTATGATGGTAAATGTGTAGAGGATGATGGTGGCGGCAGTGCAGTAATTGGCTGTCTCATGTCATTTTCTATCTTGATGAACTTGTCAGGGATCGAGTAATTGTCTATTGAAACTGCAGGGTTTTGATGTAGAAATAATTATGCTTTTGTGTTCCCCCTAAAAGATAATTACAGAAAAGTTAAAGGAGGATCAACAAAGAAGAGGTTTAAAGGAACATTAGAAGAAACCAGACCATAACATTCTAGGAGGGATTAACAAAGTTACTCACAATAGTGACCACCTTACTCCTAGTCCATAGTCCCCTTTCCTCTATACTTTTGTGACATTCCGTCCATCAGTGCGGGACTGGAGCACTTTCGAAGCATCAAAAATTATTTTTTTGTCCTTATTATTCTTATGCGGGGCCACCACACGTGACCATAGCCACGCCTTCCTGAGCTCCAACCCACGCATCCCCCTTCAGTCCAAATAGAGTATATTTATTAGAGACGAGAGCAGGTGGGCATATGGAGGAAAGGGCACTATGGACTAGGGGTAAGGTAGTCACTACAGCAAGTAACTTTGTTATACTCCTATGTCCCGTCCCCTTTCCTCCATACTTTGGGAGATTCCCAAGCACTGACCAAAGAAACAGGAGTATGGAAATTTCCCTTACTGAAACAGGTAGTTAACAGGTAGTTAAGAACTGCCTGGCCCAACTGTGCATCAATAGTGTCTGCAAAAAGCCGATGGGGAAGCCCACATAGAGGCCTTGGCTATGGACTTCCAAGGGACTTATTTCTGGAAGGCAACAGCGACTGCTTTGCCACAAACCAAATGTGCATGAATGCATTTTGGGGGCTGAAGGCCTAAAATTGTGTAGGCCTCTGAGATGCATGAAGCGATCCAGCGTGAGATGACGTCTTCGAAGCCGGTCTGCCTTTTGGGTCACCAAAAGTAACAAAGAGTTGTGAAGAACTTCTAAGTTCACGAGTTCTGTCAAGGTAAAATTTCAGAGCGCGTCTGACGTCTAGGTTATGAATAACCCTCTCTGTATCCGACACCGGATTCAGAAAGAAAACCGGCAAGGATATGAATTGATTCATGTGGAACTCAAGAGACAAATTCTGGGTGGAAAGAAGGATGAGAGCGAAGCACAACCTTATCCTTGTGGAAAGTTAAGAACGGATGTTCAATAAAACGAGCTTGAAGCGCACTTATTTTTCTCGCATTTGTTGCCGCACTCAAGAAGAGCACTTTCCAAGAAAGGAACTTGAGCTCGGTAGTGGCCATAGGTGCAAATGGCTTGTGACACAAAGCGGTAAGCAGAAGAAGAGGAGTGTAGGGGTGCACTGGCTTGTCTGGTCTCAAATTGAGAAACTTGTATAGCTCTGTAAATATTTGGGATGCTAACATTAAATTAAACATGTGTGTGGCATACAGTATCCACTTCCGGTGCAGACGGCTATAGTCACAAGGCCACTTGGGACAATGAGTAGGACAGAAACAGAATTATGTATCACTACACAGTAGGCCCATGTACTCTTAGGGGACAATAGTCCCAATATGGTTAGGTAGAAATGAGAATAGGATACCTCACTATAGGTGAGGACAATACTTAACATTAGTAATAATTTAGTTTCAATTTAAGCAAGGTTAAACTTCAATACATGTTTATCTATAGTTATTCAATAACAAATCACTGTCAGCATTGCAGTTGACAACAGCATTTATTGTCGATCACACAAGGTTTTGAATGTCCATCCCCCCAATTGAACCATCCAATTGGAGTCAAGGACAATAGGGTAATCATACATTATCAACCATCTACATTGTTATCACAAATTTCCTTGTTCATGTATGATGTTATCACAAATGTCCTCATTCGTGATGGGGTATAATCTGAAACAACAATTGCATCAAAGTATGTACAGGTTCATGTGTGTCTCAGTATTAACACATCAACTTTCCACATTATATCATACAGTCCTTGTAGCTTGTAGCTCCAAAAATAGCTCAATAGCGGTGTTTTCTTTCACCAACGCATTTCGGATCCTAGATCCATCCCCAGGGTGTGAGCTACATGTTCCTGGTTATCATGAATTTCATTGGAGTGGCCTTATAGGGTAATCCAGAATAAACACTTAGTCTCGGAATCAGTAAGGTCCTAATAGTGAACTTCTAGAAAAAAGAAAGGTAACACTAACCTCTACAATTCTTTACACAGAACCAACTTCAAAACCTGTAAGGGTAAACAAATATAGTATAGCCATGAAGGCGCTAAAGTACTAGCTGACATTTGCTCAAAGCTAAGGGCAGAGAGAGACTCACCCAGTCCTCAGTGAGAGTCAAGAGGGGATGCTGGGCACAGTGGAGGTGCGGTCCCAAGATAGTCTATAACACAATAGAGAGGCGGTGTAGGTCACGAGGATGTTAGTAACTGTCAACTATCTCAGAGGTAAAGTGAACTAGGTACTCCTAACTATAGCTCCTGTAGAGCAGTGATTCATAGGTATATCTGTGTTACAAAAAGCGTGCTGCTACCCATGAAAATACAGAAAGAGGTATCATAACTTCTTAATCTAGGCGTAATCTCAACCATTGAGTCAAGCCAGTCTGAAGTCTGGATGGAAAAAATGTATATACGACTTAACGGGAGTCGAATCAACAAAGAATATTCAACCAGCAGTATGTGATTTAAATATGTGCATCCGCACTTCGCGTGTAACCAGCAAGCAATTAACCTACATATTAAAACACATGTAGCAGCATACCGTGTGTGTCCAGCATATACTAAAGTGCATATTGGTATTAAGATATATCAAACCGGCACTACCTATGCAGCAGATGTCCTTGTGAATCCGACCGCACAAACACTGGCGGCTTGACTGACGAGCTGTTAGTAACGGTGCCGTGGTGATCGTGCGCATGCGCGCAACACACCACGGCCGCGTCATCCATGTTGGTGTGAGCCTCGGCATAACATTGCCAAGGCAACCTCCCCGGAGTCAGGAATCGCCAAGTGAGAGACCGATTCAACTAATAGAGGGGAAGGGGGGGGAATAAGGGGCAAATATAGTGGAAAATACTGAGCTGAGGAGCAAGACTGGGGGCACAACCACGGTCAAAAATTTGCTGTGGTGTGCCCCCATATCTACGCTCTCAAGCTGAATTAATGTTGTTAATTGTGACACATGCCTAATGTCTGGTCCACTGGTGGGGAGACCTGAGTGTTCACTCTGCACCACTCTGCAGGGTAAGATAAACCGCTCAATGGGTTACAATGATGCCACAGAGGGGACATCACCATTGTCACAATAGACCTCATTCATGACAAATACAAAATATTTTGACCGCAATATAGAGGTGAATACAGTGAAGACAAAGAGTGGGTCACAATTTGATATAGTTTGGATAGATGGTGTATCACAGAGCATAAAGTTTAAACAAAACACATAAGGTCCAAATCAGTATTCATGCCCCTTGGGCTTAAGGAGTCCAGTAGATCTACCCACAAGATTTCTCGCTGCAGTAATTTCCGTAGTATGTCACCACCCCTGCTGCCTAATGATACCTGTTCGAGAATAACACATTTTAATTGTGCGATGGTATGTTGCGCTTCCAAAAAGTGCATAGACACAGATGATTTTTGATTTTTAGTACGTTTGTCGGACTTGTTTTTTTGTCCATCTTATCTTGGCCTTCCTGGTGGTCATCCCTACATAATAGTACCCACACGGGCACTTCAATGCATAGACAACATTTTGTGCATCGCATGTGCATGAATGCATCAATTGAATTGGTTTCCCTGAGTGGAGGTGTGTGATACTATTCCCCACAATGACATTACCACAGTGTTGGCAGTTATGACATGGTATCGTGCCTTTGTACTGAATCGAGACTGGGGGTGGTAGCACTTCAGCTTTCACTAGGCTCTTGCGCAATGATCTTCTGTTTCGATACGCAAAAGTCGGGAGTTTTGGAAATAATTGTTGTAGTTGTGGGTCCATTCCCAACATCGGCCAGTTCTTTTGTATGACCTTCTTAATCCTCATGTGCTGTACCATGTGCGTTGTGACATACACCAAGGAATCACTGGGTTTTGGTGGTTTTGGTACAAGAAGTGTCTCACGGTCGACATGTCTTACTTTCTCCGCAACCTCCGAGGTGAGGGTGGGACTGTAGCCTCTGGATGTGAATTTGGTCCGTAGCAAGGATGATTGACGTTCATACTCAGAATTGTCGGAAATATTCCTTCTGTAGCATAAGAACTGACTGAGTGGGAAACTACCAATTGTTCTTTGCGGGTGGAAACTGGTTACCAGTAATAAGCTATTCCAATCAGTTTGTTTGGTATAAATTCTTGATTCTAATGAATGCTCCACTGCTTATATCTCCACATCCGTTCAGATCCTAATTCAGGTGAGGAGGCCTAACCGGCGGAAATAGGTGAAAAGTGGCTCTTGATTACTTGTTTGCCAGTCAGAAAGAGCAACTGTCTGTAGACAAATAAGCTGCAATGGCTGATAGGTATGTTCTGCACGATAGAATGTGAATGCCAGAGGCCTCCAGGTAAGATATAAAAGACAAAATACAGTCAATAGAAGCCTGTCGAGGATGAAGCTGTTTAGCTAGACACCAATGACAAAACCAAAGCCATTTACCTTTGTACTGAGCCCTCGTAGAAGGTTTATGTGCCACCTGAATTATGCGCATGTTATCCTCTGAAAGATTAAACTGCGCTAAGGACCTGAACTCAGGTACCAGGCCGCCAAGCTGAAGGATTGTGGGGAGGGGTACCACACCCTGGTGATTGCTCTGGTGGAGGAGGTCGGGAATCTGCGGCAACCTGATCGGGTTGCAAATTGAGATGTGCTGCAGCTCCGATAACCAAAACCTGGCTGGCCACCAAGGAGCTATGAAGAGGAGGCTGCAGGTGTAAGCGCTCCTGAGTTTCCAGAGCGACCAATGAATCAACGGCAAAGGCAGGAAGGCATAAGCCTACATTTAGTCCCAAGGAATCTCAAGGGCATCCCCTAAAGAAGATGCTCCGAGACCGTCCCTGGAAGCATAAAGAGGCAGTTTCCTCTTCGTTGACGTCGCAAACAGGTCCACCATTGGAGAACCCAATTGCTGGAACATCTTGGTAGGAACATTGCTGTTCATCTCCCACTTGTAACTCACCACAGACTGGCGGCTCAGGGAATCTGCTGCAACAATGATCTGACCCGGAATGTGCACGGCCTGTAGCCAGACATTGTGCTGGACTGCCCAATTCCAAATCTGGATAGCTAGATCCACCAGAGGAGGGGACCTGGTGCACCCCTGCTTGTTGATGTAGAACATTGCTACGGAATTGTCTTTGAGAAATCGCACCACTCTGTTGATGATAGAGGGCTGGAAAGCATTCAATGATAGAAAAACTGCCAGGAGTTCAAGGTAATTGATATGAGAAATTCTGTCCTGGGGCATCCACAGATCGAAAACAGTGAAAACGTTAGGCTTTCATCTAGATTCAGCCTTGTCTCTAAAGAAACAAGTAAACTCACTAGCATCCTCTACCTCCTACACATGCAAGCTAATCAGGGCAAGTAGAGCTTTCCTCACCCAAGCTAGCTGCATCATCATCGCTAATGGCCTAATACTCTCCACTGTAGAAAAAGGGGGGTGAATTCAGGCTACCTCTTCTTCTGAGACACTTACAGGTGTCGCACAACCATACATGTGAACAGATCCTAATACATGAGATCTGTGTTTTAGTTATAGTAGAACACAAACTTTTCAAGGGTGCACAAACTTATTTATTTACACACAAAAAATGGTTTCTTTTTCTTAACATATAGACATCAAAACTAAAAGTCCATGTTTACATTTTTCGTTTGCATTATATTGTATCATCATATAATGTAGATTATCTCATAGACATAAGCAAAGTGATTGTTAGTACAACATGATTGAGAGTGCAATGTTACTCCACATGCACCTATCGAGGCACCTGAAAGTGTCTCGGAGGAAGAGGTAGCCTGAATTCACCCCCCTTTTTTTACAGTATAGATTCCTCCTCCAGATTCAGGCCCCTCTATAAAACAAAAAGAAGTAACCCCCTTTCCCTCCCTTTACAAACCTAATACTCTCCAGACTTCATTATTGTAATGCCATGTACCTAGGAGCCAACAAATACATAACCGACAAACTTCAGACACTACAAAACAACGCACTCAGAACAGCCCTTAACCTACCTTCCAAGGAACACATCTCCAACAAAAGAAGAGAACACAAATGGCTCAAAGTCTGTGACCGCATCTCACTCAAAACGGCATCACTCACTTTCAAATGTTTAAACAATGCAGCCCCCCCTATCTTGCAGCCAGAATAGTCAAAAAAAAAACTCCACCCGCCCCACCAGAATGATTAACTCTTACTGCCTGCAGGTACCCAAATTCAGACAAAAGAAAGCCGGCGGCAGTAGCTTCCCTGTCATGGCAGCCCAACACTGGAACGCCCTCCCACTCAACATCAGGACAGACAAATCCTACTACAGCTTTAGGCGAAACACCCTCACCTGGCTACGATCCAATGATCCCCATGACTAAACCATGCCATCTCACAATAACAGACCATAGCCAACCTGACTGCATTTATGTACACCATTAACTGACCGTCCGAAATGTAATTAACTGTATGTATATATATATAAATATGTCCTTTCACCAGATACTACGTAATGTAATGCTATGCGAAATGTAATTAACTTTATGTATATATGTAACATGCCCTCTCATCAGATTCTATGTAATGTAATGCTATGCTTTATACTCATGTGTTCCTTATCCTGCAACTAAGTATTTATGTAATCTTACCTTCCTGTTCTCTGTTGCGCCCTGTTACCTCTGGGTTTTGCGCGCCATACTAAATAAATAAACAAAACAAACAAACAAACCTCGAGGCAACGCAGAGTCGCACCCCACCCTAGGAGGGAGGAGTCTGTTGTAACCGTAACCTGTGGGCACGGCTCCTGGAAGGAGGTTCCCACTGAAAGTTTGCTGGCGGATGACCACCATTGAAGATCCGCCATCATGGAGGATGGAATCGGAATCATTTTGGATTCCGGGTCCACAGCCTGGGACCAGTAGTCCCAAAGAGCAAGTTGGGTGCGTCTCATCTTCAGTCTCGCAAAGGAGTAGGGCTAACATGCATGAAGCTATCAAGCCCAGGAGGATCTGGAACCACCAGGCCGACATGTGGGAGGATTCCAGGAAAAGCTGGCATGTGGCCGATAAATCTGCAATTCTGTCCTCCATTAGGAACACTCTGGCATTGACAGTGTCCCAACGGAAACCTAGAAAAATCAGGTCCTGAGCAACCGTCATAGACCATTTCCACCAGTTCACTGACAGTCCCATTTAGAACAGAAGCTGGAGGAGTGACTGAAGATTGGACGTTGCAGCCCATGGGCAAGCACTCAGCAGAAGCCAATCGTCCAAATATGGATAGACATGAACTCTTTGCAGTCTGAGGAATGCTACTAGGACCGCCATCATCTCCGTAAAGACACGCAGTGTCGGGCTGAGACTAAACGGCAGCACGGATACTGGAAGTGTCAGTTCCCACGGAAAACCGAAGGTATTTCCGATGTTGGCCCCAGACCAAGATATGCATGTAAGCGTCCTGAAAATCTAACACACTGAGCCAATCACCCTTCCGGAGAGGGGACCTTATCTGGCTGTGCGTGATCATCTTGAATTTCTCTTGGGATAGGAAAAGATTGAAGTTGGAGAGGTCGAGGATAGTGCGCAGACCAGCCGGTTGGGTTTGAGCACTGTAAACAGACGGGAGTAATTTCCCACCCCTGGCTGCCGCAAGGGAACAGGTTCCACCACTCTGTGAGGTCCATACGTTTCTGTAGCTCGGCTCTGCAGGAGGGTGACCCCATCTGCGTAAGAGGAGGGTGAGAGGGTGGATTGTGAGGGAGGGACAAGCAAAAGCCCACTTGGAAGACAGACAAAACCCATCAGTCTGATGAGATGGTCTGCCACGCCTGCAGTTGAGATCAAATTCGTCCTCCCACCGGAGTCTTAAGAGACAGAAGAAAAACATCATTTAGATAGTTTGTCAGCAGCAGGACCACCTGTTGTCGAAGAGGAGGCTGATGACAGAGAGAAAAACCAGCCACTTTGCCGTTGCTGCTTGCAGCAAGGTCCACCAGAGGAACCTTCTGCCCGGCATGCACTGCACTGCTGGACCATCTGAAACCTGAGAAGGACCTTCTCTGGGTCCACAACCTCTGCGTATAGGTCACTTTAGCTGGGGGTTTGGCAAGGACCGACCAAGATTTCACCGTTTGGGTGCTTGCCCTTTGTTTTATTGAGTTCCTCATCAGTGGAGGAGTGGAACAGCTCGTTACCTCCGAAGGGAAGATCAAGTACTTTGCCCTGAACCTCCAATGAGAACTTTGTAGCATTCAACCACGATTGGTGGGAAATGTCTACTCCAACCATAAGGTCCGAGCAGAAGTATCTACATGATGGGCCGCAGCCTCCAGCAGGTCCTGAGCCAGCACTGGTATACATTCCTGGAATTCAGAAAGCTCCTTCCACAGCTTGAGATTTGCTGCTGCAAGAATGACTTTGGTATTCGCCTGGCGCAGCAGAAGAGCAGAATTGGAAAATACTTCTTTCCCAATGATGTCAAGAAGTTTGTCCTCTTTGGACAGGACCTGAGATGCAGCCATAGAGGATGTTGAGGACAGCTTAGACTGGAGCATAGCTGCTTCCACCATTGTGGACGAGAGGAGGGGACATGGAGTCAAAGGTATGTATTCTGACGAGTGTAGCTCGTAGCGAGCGTCAATTTTCCCATTTACGTGCTGCCCGGAATGAGGTTTTTCCCAGACCTTTCAGGTTTCAGATAGCACATCCTTTTGAAGGAAAAGGCCTGTGTGCACCTGTGTCGAAAGTGTTAAGGCTCCTGAAAGAACACCTTCATGTGGAGCTGGAGGCCCGGGTATCGGAATATCCAGCAACGCCATCATATCCACGCCCGGTCAAGAAAGGCTCTGACAGAGTGGGGAGGGTCCTCGCTATCCTGGTCTGCTTGGTGTTCGTGCGCTGTGGCAGGAACACAAAACTGATCCACCGCACGTGGGACCTCAGACCCTGTGGGCATACTTGACTGCATAACGGGCATCTTAAGCACAGGTGAAAGTGGAGGCAGTGGTGGCAGTGTAGGAGGGGGCCCCACGGGAAGAGGATGGGGCGGCACTACCGAAACCTGCTGAGGGGTTGTAGGAGTAGACTACATCTCGAGAAGCTTAGGATACATTTCTTTGAATAGATCCTTAAAGTATGCCTTCATCGGGTCAGAGTGCAAAAGGGCCGGTAATTTGCCAAAGAACACGTCCTCAGAGGAAGGTCTAAACAGAGGAATGGGTAGAGGCCGCTCTGGAGGGGCATACCCCCAGGATCGTAAAGAGGCTGGTTGCCAGGATGGCCCTCCACCAACTGGATCCCCATAGACTAAGGGAACAAATGCAGGAGGGAGCGAGACTGTGTGTGGCAGCGGAAACCGAGCATGCCAATCCATTGGAGGGCGGAAAGGATTCATATTGTCCACATTCCGTGGAAAATGCTGCTCGGCCCCAAATATAGGCCCCGTTGAGAACGTTGGTGTGAAAGAGCTCGTCAAAATGGCCACCTCAGACCACGTCGGTTGAACCGCCATTTTGCCACTGTCACAGGTGTCAGTGAGGCCATAGTCACCACAGGCGTTTTAGGTTTTTTCAAATCCATTTTAGCCTTGTGACAGGGAACCTCGGCAGAGCCGGTACTGGCAGATTTAGAGAGCTTTTGAGCTCCTTTGTATTCTGCAGAAGAATTAGCCCTCAGGGAGGGAACCTTGGCAGGGCCGGTACTTGAAGACTTGGGGCCTTTGCCCTCCTTCTTTGTCCCCTCAGCAGGATCGGTTCGACGACAAGACTGTTTGTGGGAAGGCTTAGGGTCACCCCCCCGTAGCCAGAGCCCTCGGAGGAGGCCACTCGATCTTGCCGGTTTTAAGTATGGTCCTTATTGGGGATCCTCAGGAATAACCCCAGTGCCTATAGTCACTGTACAGGAAACCTCGAGACTAGGCTCGGTATGTTTAGTTCCAGACTTGGAAACCTCAGCAATAACCCCAGTCAAAACAGCCCCAGAAATGTTGGGCTTAACCTTAGCCCCCAGATGGGGAACCTCTGAATAATATCCGGTCTTGACAGGGGGCCTGTGAGCACATTCTGGAATCCAGGTTATATCCCTTTCGGGACACCTCAAGGAGAACCCTGGTACCAGAGCCCTTGGGCCCCTCCTAGAACCAGAAGACTGTGGGAAGGAGTCTTCTGAAGGGGGTGCCCTAAAAAGGAAGGAACTTACCGGACGCTTCCTTTTTTTAGTCAATGAACTGTAAATGTGGAGGAGGAATACATTGCAGCACCTCCTCCCACCTGACGAGCTGACGCAGGAGTGCCCGAACGGAGAGGGAGTTGAAGTAGAAGCAAGAGTCCCATCGATGTTCCAGGCCCAAGCACTCCAGACAGAGAGAATGGGGATCCGCCCATTCACATGAAGAAAAGGACAAGATTCCCAGACGCTCTGGCATAGAAGAACCGGAGCAGGAAGATGAAGGACAAAGGAACAAAAAATAAAATTTCCCTACAATGCAAGTGCGTCCGACCCAGACCTCATGGAGAAAAGGACTGAAGGGTGATCCGTGGGGCAGAGCCCAGGAAGGCAGGGCTACAGTGACGTGCGGTGGCCCCGCGTAAAATTAAAAGAAGGACAGAAGAAATATTTTTGATGCTTCTAAAGTGCTCCTGATGGACGGAATGTCCCAAAAATATGGAGGACAGGGGACGGGACGTAGGAGCATGAAAGGTCTAAAATTATAATTCTGGGTCACCCCCAAGCAATGATGGTGTTTAAGGGACGCATGGCTATAGCGATAATACTGTGGGTGGAGGGATCAGGCAAGACAGAACATTAAACTGGACCCTAGCAGTGAAGAACAAGTACAGTGCTGGCCATACATCCATCAAAGTAAGGAAGGGAAGTACCTAGAAATGTTCAGCAATAAGATTGGCATGATGAAGGGGTATGTTCACAGGATTATCTTAAGGGAAGGGGGTTTGTATGTAAGTCAAGTAAGAGTTTTTCCTCTTGCCATGAAGAAAGCAGGTGACAAAAAATTTGAACGATTGGTGAATGAAGGGATTTTTGAACAGGCAGAGTCTGCAGCATGGGTGAGTTTCATTGTGGGGGTGCATAAAGTAATGGCAAGTTCAGGGTCTGTGTAGATTCCAGGGATGTGAATAAGCACTTTATATCAGATTCAGGCCTTGCCCTGCTTTTCTTTGTATGCAGAAAACTGAAGAGGTAAGGCCGTCCTTTGTCCATAGTCACCTTGTCTTCCCAGGTATCACTGGATGATAGGCCGCTAGAGCCAAGGCTGCCTCAGGGAAAACAAATAGAATGGTGAAAACCCCACATGTAAGATAGGGAACAGCCAATAGAAGGGAAGTTCCATAGTAGCTGGCGAGTGCTCAAGCTGTTAATCGAGGAAAGTTGAAAGCCAGGATCCGAGTTGGAGTCAGCAGCGAGACAAGAAATTAAGAGAACAGGATCAAGGCAAAGAAATAAGAAGCAACAGGAATGGAGCAAGAAAGGAAGCAGGCAGGTAGAAGCAAAACCAGGAGAGAAGAAACAAGGAGCCAGAGAAATAGGCAGTAAGAAAGCGTCCACATTGGGAAGGCTTACTGGCTACTTTGTGATGCAGAGACAACAAAAACTCAGTAACAGAAAAGGACTTCAATTTGCGCGCAGGAGACAACACTAGACTGCTATTGCAAGCAGAGCTAATGCGGGTTGGTTCAGCACTGCCTCCACCTTCCTGCTGCACGCCGCCAGCGTCTCCACAAGAGATGCCCGACAGTATGCCCTCCTCCAAGTGGTTGAGGTGCCGGCTTTCAGGGCTCAAGCCTGCAAAAGCGACGAAGAATAAGAGCATGAATGTGCAACACTAGTTCACATATACGATTGCAGTATCCTTTCCAGTGAACCAGGTACTGCAGCTTCCCCCTATGATAACGTGAATCACAAATCCTTCCCACTTCATGCTCATGTCCAGCATCTCCCAAAACCGGAGGTGGCGGGGCAGACACCCTGCTAGGAAAACAGCCAGGAACATGTTGCTTTAAAAGGGACAGATGGAATACAGGGCAAATCATGTGCTATGATTGAAAAAGAAGCAACTTCTCTTTGTACACAGAGCAGTGAAGAGGTAAGGCCGGCCTTTGTTCGTAGCCACCTTGTCTTCCCACGTATCACAGGATGTTAAGCCGCTACAGCCAAGGCTGCCTAAAGGAAAAAAATGAGGATGTGGAAAAACCCAGAAGATAAGGATGTCAACACAGAAGTGGTGGGGTCTGAACCAGGTAATGGGGGCGCTTGGGTTGTTAATCAGAGTGTTACAACAGTGAGAGATGGGAACAGCTGCAGACCCTGGCACCAATTAGGCTAACCCCTGCCTAAGACTTTGAACAAGTTTACAAAACACATGTCAAGTTCAAATGCACTTGTTCCAAATTGAGAAGTACATTGATATTGCCACATTATACAAGAAAACAGTAGGTTATTTAAGTGTTAACCTATTTTATTACACACATTCCTGGTTACTCCAGTTTGCCAACACGTGTTTCGACCAGCTCTGTCTTTGTCAACGACGAAATTCTTAAAGTAACCGAATGACCTAATCAGACAGAAGGGAGGCAGGGGGGGAAAAGGGAGGGATATCCTTCTTGTCATTGCAGCAAGAGGAAGGAGAGGAAGCAGAGATGGTGGAGTACATCTGCGCCTATTGTAGGAGAGCCTGAGAGAAGAACAGCCAAGAGAGAGAGAGAGAGCGAAAAGGACCCCAGGTCCAGGACATTGGGAAATGGGTGCATCCGCAATGCTGTAAACGTGGCCGTCCTGACTCATGTAATAAACAGACCATGACCAGAGAGGTGTGGAGTGATCATTACTGACACAAAGCGCTACAAGTGGTGTCAGAAGTTGGATTGCGACAAAGCCATGGAGAACCTGATAAAGACACTCACAGGGGGCCAAAAGCAACTCCAACAGGATTTTCAGCTGCGAAACCAGCAAGCCAAAGCTGACCGAGAGGCCTTACAATGAGCCAAGAAATTGCAGCAGGCACAACTGTTGGATGCCACGACCTTAAGAAGACAATCACAAGTGCCTACTACGGTTTTGCAGAGGTACAGCTAGGGCGAAGACCCATCAAACTTCTTTGAAAGGATGGAACGGAATGCGCTATGGCCACCGGAGAGATGGGTACAGTATATAGCACCAATGATGACCGTAGAGATGCAGAGCGCCTACTACATGTGTGTAATGTGAGAAAGTTACCTTTTTGGTCTGAGTGCATGTTAAATTGTTTGACCTGTGTGTATACTGCCATATTGATTGTGCATTGTATTTGGAGCATTTTGAACATCTAATTTTGTTCTGTGTGTAAACTGCCATATTGTTTATTCACTGTACCCTGAGCATTTTGTACATCTAATTCTGTTAATCTGCACTGTTGGGCAGTTGCAGCATTTCTAAACCTTTTTAGTGATCGCCAGACTGAATGGTCAGCAGCAGCAGCAAAACGCTGCTTGCCTTACATCTGTCAACAAAGAAATCATCATATCCATCTAGATACGAATTATAGTCAGATCACTTGATCAGCTTACCATCTACTTCAGTAACTGACTATTCACACGCATTTATTCTGTTCTTTACTGAACGCAATTCATCTGCGTCTTGATTCACACACTTAGTATCCTCGTGCTTCTGTAGTTAATTGGAACTAAAAGTCCTGGCACAACCAGCCTTAAACGACGTCTAGCGCTGGCCCGTTTGCAATGCCGGTTATCACCGGTTTGCATCAGGGTTGCCAGGGCAGACATCTCCTCCAACAAAGGTACAACCTGGCTGATATTGGCATATATCTTACGCCTTAGCGATGCAAGTGGTCATGAGCACCTTCAAAAAAATACTTATTACAAACAAATATCCACAACACAGGCTGACTCGGAGCGTGAGTGTCATTATAGACCACACACTAGGGGTTGGACCTGTTTCTCTGATCAGTTGGCTATCAGTGGGCTACAGGGTCTCTGAGTCATTTGGCCCTGTGCAAATGTCTGAGATCTTACCCACTTGCATGGGTGAAATGACCAGCACTGAAAGGCCCTGCCAATTGTTAGTGATGAACAACATCCTGACATCACAGAAGTCATGCCGGGTCTAATTAAAATGGATTTAAACATGGCTCATTTCCCTCTGATTTGTACATATATAACCCCCGAAGATCTGGTAAATAGCGGTACTACTGGCTCTACTGGAAATTCCATTACGCTCAACGATGTCGTGTACTCACTACTCATGATTGCCCCCATTATCTCCCCCAACTTCCACACACAAGAAAAGACGGTATGTCTACCAACTAAGCGCTCCAAAGACCAGCTAACTACCAGTACCATCATTATTGGTTCTAGTCAGCAGGTTTCTACAGAGAACTCTCGAAATCTAGATTTAGATTATTACATCCCTGGTCAGTCTGGTACATCCACAGTCAGTGGTGTGGAAAATCTGGAGGAAGGAAAACAGGTAAAAGTGCTCACATACTTACTACTAAACACTAGATCACTATTAAAACACTTGACTGAAGTCGCTGACTTCTTGATTGAGCACAATATTGACATCTGCGCCATAACACATTCATGGCTACAATATGCAGCAGAGCCCTCCTTGATGCTTGCCCTTCCCCAGGACTATATACAATATTAAGAGCAGACAGACCCTCTGGAAGGGAGGAGGCGTGGCGTTCATCTTCCGCAAGTCTCTGAACATCTGCCTTATTAATACCTTGGGTATTGTAGACTGCAAAACTTTGCATACGAAAATGCTGACTGATCCTAATACTACGGTTAATATCTTCTTGATATACCACCCCCCACCCATAGCGTGCCAGACTTTTTAACCCAATTCAGTGATTGGATTTCAGCATCACTGAAACCTCAATCGAATATGGGGTTTAATGACCCTAACAGCCTCTCAGCAAGATCTATGCAAGCGAACCTCAAAGGGTTGAATTTCCTGCAACACATTCTGCAACCATCCCATATTGGTGGTAGAATTCTAGACTGGGTGGCATCCCATGGTTTATCAGTGGATAATGTTACTATTAATCCCTGTCCATGGTCTGACCACGCCCTCATTTTTTTCAGCTGCCCAAGTTAATGCCTCCTGAAAAAAAGAGAAGTACTGTTAGGCAGAAACCTGTGCAGTTCCCTTGGGGAACACTGCAAAAGATTTAAGACTACAGGTAGAGCAGTAAACCCCTTTGGTAGCAGTCTGTACCACCCAGATTTACCTGGTAGCTGTGGCTGAGCAGTCAGACCTCTCTCAAGAAGAGTTAGGCAGTATGTAAAGTATACACAATATGTACCAAAACACAATAGCACAAGCAAACACTGACCAGAGCTTGGTTTCAAAAGTATATAGTTATTTATTTAAAATACACATAAGTTAAAAACACTCTAGCAAAAATATAGTAAAAGTACTTCAACACAGTTATAATGAAAGTAGATTCAATCCTTTCTCCTATCTAGACAACTCTAGGTAAAACACCACTTAATTAAAACAGAGGTGAGTGCTTAACGTTAGATGACACTCTAGTAGTTTCCAAGAAAGGGAGAGAAAAAGTAGAAATGGGTTAGACACACCACTCTAAGGTCCAGAGCACTTGCAATAGGCTTACAGAAGAATAAAGTCACAGGTGAGCAAAAGTCACTAGGCAGGGCCCACTCTTAGAGTAGCCGGAGCGAAAATGTGCCCAAGATCACACTGTTAGTTAGAGATTCAAAGTCTTGCAAAGAGTCAAAAAGAGGTTAGAGTGGCTCAGAAAGTTTAGCCAAAGTGTCCCAGGCACTCCCAGGTTCGAAAGCCGGGGACTAAATCTACCCCGTACAGTCGGTAGCAAGGGAAGCCAGGCAGAACACAGTACCTTAAGCGGAAAGGATCCTCCAGCGGTGGCAGTTGTTCCAGGCAGTGGCAGCAGGGCTCGACGTCGGTCAGGGGAGAAGAAGTTCTCGCTGAAGAGCAGAAGAAGAGGGTCGTTGCACTGCCCGGGAAGAAACCAGCCGCGGAGTCCTCCGGTTAAAGGGTTGGTGCCGACTTTCGCGGTATGGGGGTAAAGTGTGGTATTCCGGTTGCCGGGGTGCTTGGCACAGGCAAGGCGGCCACGAGATACCTCAAAGAACGGAAAGAAGGCGAAAACTGGTTGTCCCCACCAGTCAAGGGAAGGAGCCACTCCGTTAAGAGTTCTCCTCGGTCGTCGGGAAAAAGTGGTGAGACGGTTCAGCAGGGCTCCACCGGGTGGTGTCGTCGAAGCAGGTCGGCTCAGCTCTTCCCTCGTCGGATTCTTGGTCCTGTGGCGACTTCTGAAGTCCCAGTCCCCAAAGCCCTGCTTTTATGCAACAAGCCCCCATTCACCCAGCCTAGCTGTCACTCAAACATGCTAAGTGGTGAGCCGGGCGGCTCACCACTTGGGCCAATCAGGACGGAGTGCGACTTGAGTTACCAAGGTAACTCAGTCCAGGGTGCCTAAATCCCCCTCCACCCCTCCTAAGTACCCCAGACAGAGTGGCACCACTTTGGAGGGCTTCTGTGGAGAAGCCCGCCAAAAGTGGAACAAAGGGCTCCACTTTGGGTCAGAGTTACAGAGGCGAACACCAACGCCATTTTAGAATCAAGTTTTGGCAAAAAGTCCCAACCGGAGTTATAAAAATAAATATATAAACCGGTGGTATGTTTAAGGCTACCGTAAATAAATAATTAAATGTGTTAGCCTAAAACAATGGGAAATCCCATAGGGAAATATTCGCGGTCGAATATAAAAAGTAGTTTCCACTGCCACCAGCCAAAACTCGATCAGGGGGGACGGAGACGTGCCCCCTCGACTAACAGACCCTGGGGCAATCGAATTGCCCCAGCCAGTACGTCCACAATATGATGGTTTGTACTGGTTCTGTTCAGGATTCAAGACTAGCAAAGTCTTTGGTGACTTTACATGCCCTGGGAGACAGTAGTCAGTCCCAGGGTATGGAGTCTATGTTGGGGAGTCCCTAGGACACCCCTGGGTCACGGCACAGAGGGTGCTGTGTGACCCACATCACAAAAATACATGAGGCCCTATGGAGTAAAAGACCCCATAGCCCATTCAACACAAGGTTTAACCAAGAAAACACACTTCAACATGTCCAAGAGTGAGGGTAAAAGAGTCTCACTCTTGGCAGGAGAAAAAAATTAAACCCCAGAAATCCAGCAAAGCTGCTGGGGGACTCACTAGGTAGGGAAATTCAGCCTAAACAGAGAATTCTCCCTAACACTCGCCCCCCCCAGACTAAGGGACAGGAGGATTTAATCCACTCCTGGATGAACCTCATACCTCTAGTCGATGATATACATCCTAGAGAGTCCATCAGCATTTTGATGGTGACACCTTGACCTATGTTCAATGGAGAACTCAAAGGTTTTCTTTTGCAAGCTAACGGACCTACAGACCCTTTGAGGAACATCAGTCTTTTTGTTATAGGGGATCTGGTTGACCAGTCCCTCAGAAGTTGGTACAACTTCTGAACCTATGTTAGGCTTTTTCAAGGGGTCCTTATAAAGGATTCCCTGAGATCTAGAGGGGCCTCCAAGGTTCCTCACCACCTCTCTTGTGGGAGCAGGTTGGGTCTTAGGCCTCTTGGTTGGAGGGGTTGGGGTTAGGCAATGTACCTGCTTCCCCTTCCTCTTAGATCTACCCTTACCTATTTTAGGAGTTTCCCCCCTAATATTAGGATTTGAGTTGGGGTCTTCAGTAGAAGGTCCAACAGTCTGAAGGTTTTTGGCCTTAGACTTTTCTTTTCTGGTTTTCCACCAGCACTGAGAATTACCAGTTCTCTCAGGTCCAGATAGGGGCCTAGTTGGTCTATCCACCTCTTCCTCAGAAGCAGGGGGAGTCAGAGACTCTGAGACTAGGGGAACAATGATGGAGCTTGGTTGGGGCGCCCATGTTCCTAGCATACTATCCTGAAATGTGCCTGGGTTAGAGGTCAACTTACTAACACCAGGGCTTGTAGTGGGGTTCTCAGTAGAGGGTCCCACAGGCTTAGAAGGGTCCTTCAAGGTAGCCTGTCTAGCCAATTTGGTTAAGTTCTGCTTCTCCATACTGGGAGGCCTGGGGGTATGTGACACTACTCCTAGAGTTCTTAGGTCATTCCCTAACAGGACCTTCCCAGGTACCTCAGTCTGAACACTGACAGGGATCCTCACTGTCATGTTGTTACACTGAATGAGGGCTGGTAGGATAGGAACCATTTGGACAGGGCCTCCAGACATCTTAGTGGGACCTTTGGGTGCTTTGGCCACATCCTCAGGTTGAAAGAAGCTTTCATCCACTACTGTTCTGCTGGCCCCAGTGTCTCTCCTGGCAGGAGTATCCTGGCCATTGACAAGAACACTGTCCACATAATACACCTTAGAGTTAACAGGTAGGGAGTTATACACAACCCTATTCTGGGGACTAACCAGACCCATAGGCTCTAAGTTTACAGTTGCTTGAAGACCCAAGGGTTCTTCAGCAAAGAGTTCAAAGTGGGCACTAGCCATCTGTACTTCATCCTCAGGAGTGAAGGCTAAGGAGACTGTGCTGATCCCTGCAGGTTTACCCTTGCACTTGGGATCTCCTTTGATATGGTCAGTACCCTGACAGACATAGCATTGTCCAAATGCTCTCTGGAAGGGTGGCTTGTTCTGACCTCCTTCTGGCTTGTGGCCAGAAGGTACAGTAGCCTGACTAGGTTTCCCATGTGGCTTACCCTGGTTATTTTGTGGTTTGGGGCCCTCTTTGGGATAGGAATTATTAGAATTCTCTTTGGAGTCCTTTTTGGGCTGTTTCTCCCCATCCTTCTTCTGAGTGACCCCAGAATCCTTGTGAGTGGCCCTGTTGGCAACCCACAAGTCAGCAGCCTTAGCTAGTTTCCGGGAATCTAATTCCCTGGAATCAGCCAAGTGTTGTCTGAGCTCAGGAGAGCAGGCATCATAAATAGTCTCCAACATAAACAAATTCTTCATACCTTCATAAGTGTTCACCTTGTAACCCTTAATCCATCCCTCTAAGTTTTTCAAACATTCACTCACCCAGGTAGCCCAAGGGGTACCATCATGCTTTTTGAGGCTCCTAAACCTCTTAAGATACTGGGAAGGGGTCTTCCCAAACCTAGCTATCAAAGCTAGTTTCACACATTCATAGTCCTTCCTATCCTCCTCCCCCATCTCCATTACCACATCAGTTGCAACAGGGGGAAGCCTAGAGAACAACCAGGTGAGTAAGTCATTTCCTGTGATGTTCTGGAGCCCATGATTATATTCAAACAGAGACAACCAATCCAACACATCCAACTTAGGCTCATACATACCAACCAATTCTTTAGGCATCCGGGGTCTTTTAGGACTGGAACTTCTAGAGGAGCCAGAGAGAGAAACATTCTCAACAGATAATTTCTTCATTTCTAAGTCATACTTGAGCTCCATTTCCCTTAGCCTTAGTTCTTTGTCAGTTTGAGCATTAAGTTTCTTATACTCCAATTCTAGCTTCATTTTCTCCAGTTCAAAGTACTGAGGACTAAATGTGGGACCTGGTAAAGGTCCAGTAGGTACAGCAGGTAGAGCAGGCAGAGGCCTAGGGGGGACAGTTACAACAGCCTCACCCTCCTCTTCTGACTCTTCCTCAGAAACATCAACATTTTGCTCCATGTTAACTTCAACACTGTCATCTACAGTCGCTGGAGTGGTAGGTTCCTCTGAACCATCACCCAGACTTTGGTTAGCTAACAATCTTTCAATCAGCTCCATTTTCTTGCCCTTAGTCAGGAGATCCTTATGTTTACAGAGCACTCTTAAACAATCAGCAGTTTTGGCTGCAAGGGACTCTTGACTATAGCTTTCTATAACTGACATGTTAGAGGTTTTACTTTTTCAGTGCTAAGCTTTGTGGTTAGTTGCACTAAGGTATCTAAAGCACAATAAAATGTATACTCAATACAAATCCCACCGCTGTACACCAGTGTTAGGCAGAAACCTGTGCAGTTCCCTTGGGGAACACTGCAAAAGATTTAAGACTACAGGTAGAGCAGTAAACCCCTTTGGTAGCAGTCTGTACCACCCAGATTTACCTGGTAGCTGTGGCTGAGCAGTCAGACCTCTCTCAAGAAGAGTTAGGCAGTATGTAAAGTATACACAATATGTACCAAAACACAATAGCACAAGCAAACACTGACCAGAGCTTGGTTTCAAAAGTATATAGTTATTTATTTAAAATACACATAAGTTAAAAACACTCTAGCAAAAATATAGTAAAAGTACTTCAACACAGTTATAATGAAAGTAGATTCAATCCTTTCTCCTATCTAGACAACTCTAGGTAAAACACCACTTAATTAAAACAGAGGTGAGTGCTTAACGTTAGATGACACTCTAGTAGTTTCCAAGAAAGGGAGAGAAAAAGTAGAAATGGGTTAGACACACCACTCTAAGGTCCAGAGCACTTGCAATAGGCTTACAGAAGAATAAAGTCACAGGTGAGCAAAAGTCACTAGGCAGGGCCCACTCTTAGAGTAGCCGGAGCGAAAATGTGCCCAAGATCACACTGTTAGTTAGAGATTCAA
Organism: Ambystoma mexicanum; assembly: GCF_040938575.1. NCBI lineage: Eukaryota > Metazoa > Chordata > Amphibia > Caudata > Ambystomatidae > Ambystoma > Ambystoma mexicanum. The sequence continues at coordinate 480,708,599 of NC_090924.1, read as the reverse complement.
AGTCTTGCAAAGAGTCAAAAAGAGGTTAGAGTGGCTCAGAAAGTTTAGCCAAAGTGTCCCAGGCACTCCCAGGTTCGAAAGCCGGGGACTAAATCTACCCCGTACAGTCGGTAGCAAGGGAAGCCAGGCAGAACACAGTACCTTAAGCGGAAAGGATCCTCCAGCGGTGGCAGTTGTTCCAGGCAGTGGCAGCAGGGCTCGACGTCGGTCAGGGGAGAAGAAGTTCTCGCTGAAGAGCAGAAGAAGAGGGTCGTTGCACTGCCCGGGAAGAAACCAGCCGCGGAGTCCTCCGGTTAAAGGGTTGGTGCCGACTTTCGCGGTATGGGGGTAAAGTGTGGTATTCCGGTTGCCGGGGTGCTTGGCACAGGCAAGGCGGCCACGAGATACCTCAAAGAACGGAAAGAAGGCGAAAACTGGTTGTCCCCACCAGTCAAGGGAAGGAGCCACTCCGTTAAGAGTTCTCCTCGGTCGTCGGGAAAAAGTGGTGAGACGGTTCAGCAGGGCTCCACCGGGTGGTGTCGTCGAAGCAGGTCGGCTCAGCTCTTCCCTCGTCGGATTCTTGGTCCTGTGGCGACTTCTGAAGTCCCAGTCCCCAAAGCCCTGCTTTTATGCAACAAGCCCCCATTCACCCAGCCTAGCTGTCACTCAAACATGCTAAGTGGTGAGCCGGGCGGCTCACCACTTGGGCCAATCAGGACGGAGTGCGACTTGAGTTACCAAGGTAACTCAGTCCAGGGTGCCTAAATCCCCCTCCACCCCTCCTAAGTACCCCAGACAGAGTGGCACCACTTTGGAGGGCTTCTGTGGAGAAGCCCGCCAAAAGTGGAACAAAGGGCTCCACTTTGGGTCAGAGTTACAGAGGCGAACACCAACGCCATTTTAGAATCAAGTTTTGGCAAAAAGTCCCAACCGGAGTTATAAAAATAAATATATAAACCGGTGGTATGTTTAAGGCTACCGTAAATAAATAATTAAATGTGTTAGCCTAAAACAATGGGAAATCCCATAGGGAAATATTCGCGGTCGAATATAAAAAGTAGTTTCCACTGCCACCAGCCAAAACTCGATCAGGGGGGACGGAGACGTGCCCCCTCGACTAACAGACCCTGGGGCAATCGAATTGCCCCAGCCAGTACGTCCACAATATGATGGTTTGTACTGGTTCTGTTCAGGATTCAAGACTAGCAAAGTCTTTGGTGACTTTACATGCCCTGGGAGACAGTAGTCAGTCCCAGGGTATGGAGTCTATGTTGGGGAGTCCCTAGGACACCCCTGGGTCACGGCACAGAGGGTGCTGTGTGACCCACATCACAAAAATACATGAGGCCCTATGGAGTAAAAGACCCCATAGCCCATTCAACACAAGGTTTAACCAAGAAAACACACTTCAACATGTCCAAGAGTGAGGGTAAAAGAGTCTCACTCTTGGCAGGAGAAAAAAATTAAACCCCAGAAATCCAGCAAAGCTGCTGGGGGACTCACTAGGTAGGGAAATTCAGCCTAAACAGAGAATTCTCCCTAACAAGTACACCAGTGAAGATTCTGTGCCGCAATCTGCGCAAACTGACCCCGTGCTCATTGCGCCCCTTCTTCACCCCATAGAGGACAATCTCTCGTATTTTGTCTCTGCATCAAAACTTGCGGCAGCCTGTGAAAATATGATGTCATAGGCAGTTAACAGATTGGCACCTCTCAAGCAAAGGCTGGTAACGGCTCAGATGTCTAAACCATGGTACTCTGTGGAGATCCATAAACTAAAAGCTGTGAAACAAAGCGTTTAAAAGATGGCAAAAATCTCCCACTCTAGAAAATAAGGATAGCTACATAGTTGCAGTTAAAATAGCTATTTGTGTAGCAAAGAAGCGGTTCTATGAGAAAAGGATTAAAAGGGGCCTCCTCTAACTCTTGGAGCTGTTTAGGATCCTAAGAGAATTAAAGGATCCATGCCTACCTTCCTCTTCACTCAAGAAAGACGCACAGTGGTCTCTGAACATACAAAACACCATGCGCCTGAAGGTCGAAAATACTAAAACCGATATTGCAGCTAATCTGACTTCCATACTGGAATATACTCCCGCATGTAGATCTGAAAAACAAACTGTGCATCCACCTCGATTTGATTTTTCTGAAGTGACTGATGCTGTAGTAGTAGAAACACTAGAAAAATAGAAGCCGACCAATTGCAAGGATGACATCTGCCCTGCGGCGACTGTCAAATCCTGTGCTAGTCTCCTTCCCCATGATCACTAAATGTTTTCATCTATCCTTCAAACAAAGCTATGCTCCCATGTCCATTAAACAGGCTTAGATTGCCCCTTTGCTAAAAATAAACCTCCCTGGATCCAACGGTGGATAGCAAATATCACCCCATAACCAACACGCCCATTCTTCTGAAAATCCTGGATAAAATTGCTCACCAACAAATCCAAGATTTTTTGGCCCGCTGTAACATCTTAGGCCCAAAACAGTCAGGGTTCAGAAGCCATCATAGCACGGAATCCACCTTGTTGGACCTGAAAACAACTATCTTGCAACATCTTGCTAAAGGTCACACCACCCTTCTGATGCTTCTGTACCTAACAGCAGCATTTGATCTGGTTGATCATGCTACACTAGTAACCAGACTGCAAGAATCCACCTCTTTTTCCTATGAAGCCTCGAGCTGTGTTCTGCATTTCCTGTCTGATCGAACAGCCAAGGTGTACAGTGACAAGGCAACTGCAGAAGGCTTTGTGCTTACCTGTGGTGTCCCACAGGGATCATGCATGTCACCTATGCCTTTTAAAAAAATATATATATATTTTACTTGATTCAATTGACAGAGATTTTTACAAGAAAATGTTCACAAAATCCTCTTCCGATTAGTAAAACCCTCCTTTTACCGAAAGTATCGTCATCTCCAGAAGAATCACCAACTTTCAAACGAATTAACGAGTCCCGGTCAGGGAAGGAATAAGTGGAGCGGAAGAAAGGGGAGGAGGCCGTAACGATCCTCTTGGTCGCGGCTTGAATAGTGAAGTGCAGGATGGAGCAAGGAGAGGAAGGAAGGCAAGAGGGGAGATAGTAACGACATATGCCTGGATCCTACTAGATGTCCACACACTCGTTAAGCGATGTCAAAAGGATTCTTCCGTTTCAGTTTTTGTCCTGAAGCTTGTGAGACCGCTATTGTGTACAAGGTGTTATCTCCCTCGATTAGGCGGCGCCACCAGTCATCTTCATCACATATCCTCAAGTCTGTGAATATGTGGCCGATGTAAGTCGTTCTTAGCACAGTCAGTACCGTGCATGACAACAGGAGGTGTCTAATTGTCTCTTGTTGTTCTTTACTTCTGCAAAAATGACAGGAATTATCAGTTGTTAGCTTTCTTATGGCTCTGATCTCGTTGGTCATTAGTAAATTCCGTCAAATTCGTAGGAAAGTATTTCTCAGAGACTTATTAGGGAATTTTGCCATGTACATTGGTAGTTCATTTAGTCCCCTTGTTGTCGGTGGCAGATGAGTAGTTTGCTTCTTGTATTTAAGGAGATTGTCTGGATCCAGTCCCATTCACTCAGTTTTTGTTTAGATTTTGTTAGGGTTTTGAATGAGTTCCTCCTCTGAGCTAACTATTTCTTTCAAAGATTTCTAGTTTCTTTGAAACCAGTTTGTCAATAAATTACTTTTTTCCCCCTTGATTTCAGTGTGAATGATAGTCATCACATGTATTCGGTTACTGGTAATTATTTTCCTGTAGAGCATCATTGTGTTGCTAACAACCATGGATTGTAGTGTCAATCTGGAAAAGTGAATACCCTTCATTTGAATGACAGACGTATCTTGATGGCCGAAGGCCAACCGTCTTATGCACAGAATTATAGAAATACAGACTGCTATGCTTGACGAACAAGCGGCCATTTTAAACGTAGCAAGAATCGCCATTTTGCTTGTTAACCATTGCTCATTGCTTTCTGTCTAAAACTGCTTTGCAGCTTGCAATTCTTGCGAATTCTGCTTACTCTGCTCAACTGTTAACATTGTTGTCTGAATATGAAAGGGCAAGGTCGCGGGACTGAGGAGTTCGTTGAAACTCCTCATGAGTAGCCCAGAAAGGAATGCCCACGCTCCCTCTCTGTAGCCTTGAGGGAGAGCTGCAGGGCATTTAATCATTTCACAGCTGCCAGCCAGTCTCGTACTGTGGTAGAATATGTTAGAATAAAGCAGCTAAAAGCTTGAATTATGCTCTTCTTACGGCCCCCCTCACAAAACCCCTTTAGAGCGTGTCGGCTCCCAGGACACGAATAGCACCTCATAGATAGGAAAGCTTGGAATGTGGCTCTTCCCCCGTGTGCAGCTTGCTTCCAAGAACAGAAGCACCGTGTTCTGTTCAACAACTAGAAGATGCCTCCGCAGTTTCTAAATTGCACATTGTTACTAGAATAGACATCGAAAGTGTCATAATTGTCATACTCGTCGGAAATGTCCATCATCATCCCGAGTTCAAAGAAACTTAATAAAAGGGGGGTGTTAAACATGACATAGCTGATTGTATGATATGCATTTTGTATATATGTAACTGATGTACGTAATTCGCTCTCTTGCGTCCCTCGAGGTCTAGAAAACTCACGTCGCGGGGCGTGAGACCACAGTTGGCCAATTGGGACTATTTTGCTTGCAATAAACCGTAGCATTGGGAATTTGAACCTTGTGTCTGGCGCATCCTTTCGTGTATGGTTATTGCCTTGTTTCCATATCGCGAGGGACCCCTAGGGAACCCTTTCAGTAGTGACTGGAGGCACAATTCATGGCATATTGATGATGCTGGTGTTGACGCCAGCAGGTTCAACGTTATTCTCCAAAAGAGACCTTCTAGGCGTTGCCAACAAGATGCTGGCAGCGTCGGCAATGCATCTGCACCCTAGATTAGAGAGGGTACCACCTTTCCTTTGTAAAATTGTACAAGTGGTATTGTTGTGAAACAGCAGTACTTTCTGTCTATGGCTCTTGCCTGTAGTGCTATTCTCTTTGTTCTTTCCATCAAATAGTTTTGCATGGGGCTTTTTTGTTTGTAGTTGCTTAGAATCACCCCCAGGTATTTAGATTATTTGACCTGATCAATCTTGTATCCTTCCAAGGTCCAACAAAAGGTCTCCTGTCATTTTGTTTGTGTTTCCATAATCATAACCTTTGTTTTTGCCTTTTTAATTTGAGGTTGCTTTTCTTAATGTAGACTACCAGTTCGTTTAATTACAGCTGCAGGCCAATTGGGGTGTAATCCAGCAGAATTAGGTAATCTGCATAGAGGAGTCTCGAAATCGCTGTCTTGCCTACAGTTGGAGGAAACGATCGGACTTTCAGTCTGAGTCTTTGATATCCCACAGATAAGAGTTGAACAGAGTAGGTGCAAGGGGGCACCCCTGTTTGACTCCTCTGGCTGTTGGAATTTGGTCTGACAGCATGCCCCCTCTATTTAAACGGACCCTTACTGATGTGTCTTGATGAAGGGCTCTAATTGGCCCCAATATAATTTCCAGGCAATTCCATGCTGTTAGTTTCTCCCACAGTATTTCCCGGTTGACCTGGTCGAAAGCCTGGACCAGGTCAACAAATGCGAGGTAAATTTTAGGACTGCCTTCATGTATCTTGCCCTTTAGAGTACTCAGTAAGAGGATGTTTGGCGATGTTCCTGCATCTTTAACAAATCCAGATTGTATAGGATCTTCGAGTCTGGTGGTTCTTGCCCAGTTTAGAAAGTTGTCAAGTAAAAGTGACCCAAAGACTTTCCCGATGACGCCTAATAGTGCTATCGGGCGGTAGTTTTTGGCTTGGTCTCTTGGGCCGCTTTTGTAAATAGGCACGATTGTTGCTGTTGTCCATGAAGTGGGTATTGCTCTTGCATCCATGCAGTTAGTTATTACTTCATGTCTGAACGCTGCCCATTCTAGTGGATGTTCCTTGAGATCCGCGTTTGTGATGCCATCAGGGCCCGGAGCCTAGAGGTATTCAGGTGCAATATTTTCTTTTTGATATGTTCCATATCCCAGTTTGGAGTCCATGGGTTGTTTAAGTTAATCTGGTTAACAAAGATCTCGTCTCCGGGTTTCTGAAATAGAAAAGTTAAGTAATCAGTCCATACTCTTTCTCCCACATTGTTATTTATGGGATTGTTCTGATTTCGAGATGTGCTTTTGATTAGGGTCCAAAATTCTCTGGATTTTCTGCTACACACTATCCTTAGCATTGCAGCAGCATCAGCCTGATATAAAATTGCTCTTGCTATCTTATAGGTCTTTGTTGCTGCTTTTGCCTGTTCCATGAGCACACAGGAGTTAAACTTTTTCGCTTGCCGTTTTATCTTTCTTAGTTTTTTCCTAGAGTTTGTTGAATTCGTGTTGGTGAGTTTTTAAATCACAGTTGGTCCAGTCTTTTTTTTTGGTTTTGTATATTGTTAGAAGTGGTTGGTAATCAATGGCACATTTCGTGCCTGGGTCTTGAGTTTTTTACAGATGTCGCTGTAAGTACCAGTCAGTTCCACAATTGATTTTGAGTCAATCTGAGTTTGGTGCCCCCTTTGGAGGCCTCCACCTCTGCAGCTATTCTGGACCTGGTCCCCTAAATTGAGGACCACGTTACCTTTAAGCGATTATTGTCGCTGTTATTTGTTCTAATTATCTCAAAGTCAATCACGTTCTCCAACATCTCTCTCGAGACGTAAATGTGATCCAAGTTTGCTCTTTGGTTATTTCTTTCCCAAGTTGGAATTATGAGGGTAGGATTGGATACTGATGTTTGTAGATTTTGTAGGTCCCGAGAGGCCATCAACGACATTCATAGGTGTCCACGGACCATATTCAGCAGGATATTTTTGGGGATTTCCTTGAAATCTTTAGTTTTAGGACAAACAGCATTCAGGTTATGATAAATTTCAGACGGCAGTCTGCATATCCTTCTTCTAAGATGTTTTCTGCTATTTTCAGATAATCCTCCTTTGTAATTACTGCGGGGTTCCAGCATGTGTTCATCAAAATCATGGCATCGCCCTTGTCTTTTTTGTTTTCTGGGTGTTGCTGGATCCAGTTCAAGAGAGACACTTGGAGGTCGATATTCGCTGTCAATGGTTTTATGCATTGAAATTCACTTGCAGATCTAATGGCAGTCAGCAGGCCTGAGAAAGGACATCTTCTCCCACCCCATACTGCCGGTGAGAGATGGGTTTCAAAACCATTCAGGAGTGGCTTTTTAGTGAGCCACGTCTCCTGGAGACATAGGATGTCAAAAGCTCCCAAATTGACATCACTTAGTTCCAGGAGGTGACCAAAGCCTCTTGTATGGGTGTATCCTCTCCTTTGTCGATAGGCCCTTTAAGTGGCTAACTTTTTGTGGCTAGGGCTTTCGAGAACCATGTCCATCTAGAATGGTCGTTTTTTTCACTTTCTCCAGTTTTCCTCGATACCAGCTCCTTGGTTTCTGTGTCTGAATCCTCTCGAGCAAAGGTGATTGTCAACTTCTGGAGAGGGTCTGTCGGGACGCGTCCAATGTCCAGAGGGTCCAAGTATGTGTTCCCATCTTTCCCCACAGGTTCTGCCTCTGGCCTTTGCTCCATCCTCTGTAGACTTCGGTGTGTCTCAGTGTCCAAGAACCCGTCCCCATTTAGTTATTCTTCGTCGTATAGAGGGTTCTTTGGTGCGGTCCGTCGCTGGAGGTCGTTTTGACCTAGGGATGTCCCCGAGTTCCAATCAGTTCTTTAACATTTCTTTCCTATGGTTTTAATTGGAATTCTTTTCTCTGGGCACCACCCCTCCTCCCGTACAACAATCAAGCAAGTCATATCCCATCATTTGGAAACTTTCCTGGTCTGTAATCAGCATGGTTCGAATTATTGGTGATGGAATATGTACGTACATGCAATTCTTTTTGCCACTGGTTCTGAATTCCACAATTTTGATATCTTCCGAGCAGATCTGCCTTAGGTTGGGAATACAGTGGATCAGGGCAATTATGTTTTTTCTGTTCAAGATCAACTTGTCTTGAACATCACCTACACATTCCAGTTTGAAAGTCCTCTCGCTGCCCAGCTTTTTACTGTAGGGAATGTAAGTGTCCTTTTCATTTTCATAGTTTTGACTGCACCCTTCTTTGGAGTTCCAGCCAGTTCTAGTGTTGGATTGGTTTTTCATCCTGTACTCAGGTTCTCAGAGGTTGGATTTGGGTCTTTCTTCGGGCTTGGTTGCCTTTGTGTTCCTTTTCTATGTGGATGGTCTACCCTTGTTGTTTGGAGTGTGAGGAAATGACTTTTTTCAAAAAATTCCTTTTCCTCCACTACTCGTTCTGGTAGGTACTTGCTGTCCATGGCTCTCGAATGAGAATACCTTAATACTTTCTTTCGTCTGTCTTTTAAAGTCCAGTAATGGCTTTCTTGCTTCCCCTCAACGTTTTTCCGTTTTTTTGGAGGTGTTTCCTTGCTCGGCCTCTCTGACGAGTGTGGTAATGGCACGAGTTCTGATTCCGAGTTTTTCTCTGAGTACTCCGACATTTCCATAAGATCAATGCTGGGTTCGGAGTCCTCAATCACAATTTGTTGTTGGTCTAGTGGAGCGTTCTGTCGTGGATTCTCTGGGAGACTCAGCTCTAAGATTGTTACAATCCGCTTTCTGTGGTGAGCTTTTGAGCTCCCTTCATTAACCCTGTTGTTCTTGTTCTTGTTTGGCTCGTGATAATTTTGTGGAGCATCTATTGTTATGACTCTGTTCCCTTCCTTTCTATTTTGCCTCTTTCCATTTGCAAAGAGTGGGTACACCACCGACTCCTTGCCCTGAGAGCAGTTGTGTTTTAAGCGGGGCGGCATAGCAATTGGTTTCCCCTTCGTCCCGCTCTGTGTTTCTTCAAGGGAGCCAGCTTTATGCAGAGGCCGGGCTTGGAATGTCATCTTCGAAAGTCAGGACCACACAGCTGTTTGTTGGTTTTCTTTTTGTTGGTTTCTGTGGATGCTCGGTTAGTGCTTTTGATGGTTTTTGTAGGTTGTCCTCCTAGTTTACACTGACTTTCAGTTTTGTGGGGTTTGGCTATCTGAGGAGCTTGATGGCTCCCTTCCCTTTGTGCTACCCCCTGTAACAGGAAGACTGGGGGGAGTTTTAAGTCCTCGTCAGTCTGGGAGGCAATCAAGACGTTTTTCGGTGGTCCACAGGTTGCTCTTGTTGTTGACTTACTTCTGGTTCCTTTGGTTCGTTTGATCGATTTATATAGTTTACTAAAAGGCGCCAGGGCTATTGTTACAGCCGACATTATAGCAAAAATGTCAGGTTTCTTCAATGGAGTCTCTTTCTCATTGTTAGAAAAGAGAGTCGAAGATCTTCTATTCTGTGGTGGTGATCGCGTGGGAGGGAAATCCATGCGACTTGTTGGGATCTTCTTGCACTTGGTTGGCCTTTCAGCAAATTCCCCACTTGTTCGTAACTCTTTTTCTGGTGGAATCCTTAATTCGTGTTCCACGATGGAAGCCTCATGTGGTACATCCAGCACGTTATTCCCGTTTTGTGATGGGATAGTTTCAGGGAAGGTAGGTGAAATGACTTCACAAAAAGTGGGAGGCGGAATTGACTCTTGATGTATTCCCTTATTTTTTACCATACTTGCTCCATTAAGAATCTGAGGGTTCAGTTGCAGCTCTTTAACTTGACTGTCCTTTTCCAGAGTTGAACACTCTCTAGGCTTATCAGGTGTTAGTGAGCTCAGATTGGCCAGTTTCAAATTGTCCTCCTGGAGAGGTTGGTCCGGGTCTTTAAAGTACCGGATTCCAGTCTTTACCATGGCGAGAGGTGTATTTACTCTCAGGCCCGACCAGGTAAACCTGTGGCACGCTTGGGGACTCCTATGTGTGGATAGAGCTGGTCCTTCCAATAGTTCAGCATCTGAGAGTTCGTCTATCGACGGTTGCTCCAAGGCTGATGATTTTTGAAAAAAGCGAGCCACAGAGTTTGACAGTGTTAATTTCGTAAGTTTTCCTGAGATTATCTTTCGTATTACTCTTTTTTCTGGTTGAGGTTTACAAGTAGTCAGATTTGTTTTTTTTTTAACGTGCATTGATTGCATTTTGATTTCTGCACCTTTGTTTCCTTGAGGCGTGTTTTAATCTGCCTCTTGCCGACGGACTCGGTTCTATTGCCTTTCCCCCTGCGAGATCCGGTGGTAATGCATCGCTTGGGAGACAAACCGTATGGCTGATAGATTGTTCCAGAAGGAGGTCCTTTTGGATCTCTATGTCGTCTTCGACAGAGCTGTTTTGGTCTAGAAATCCCGAAATGTTTGTAGTTTGAGTAATGCGTATTGACTCTGAATTCGTAGGGCTCTTCAAATCCGGCCCCATCATTATTGAGTGTATCTCTATAACAAGTTGTTGGGTGGAGTGAATGTTTGGTATAGGAGCCAGTGTAATTAGAGGGCTGCCTTTGTAGTTTGTGAGGGAGGGGGGGGCCGGGACTTACAAGTCATCTCCAACCACCCCAATTTTGGGATGGTTTTGGCCGGTGTTTTGCAGGGCTTCAATTAAGGGTTCCTCAATTCCATTTGCACAAGAGTCCACGGGGTGAGGTGGGTCTGCAGGGCCCAAAGTGGGCCCACATCGCACCTCGGGGGGCCCTCCGGTTAGAAATTATCCAGTTGTTCTCAGTCTGTCGAGGGCACGGTCCGAACCTGTTGACCGGGCACAGCCTCCATCTCCAGCACGAGCACTGGTATTTGGGAGGGGGCCCTGCGTGTCGGACTTCCATCTTGTTTCAGTTCCGAGCGACTCGCCCCGGCAGAATCTTCAGGAGCTCAGAAGTCATCTCCTCAATTCTGCTCGTCCCATCACGTCTTCATCAGCGGTAACAAATCGGCTGCTCCCGCCTCCCCCAGTACCCCTTCCAGATGGTGAGTGGTTCATTAGTAGATCAAGGATGTTATGATTGATGCCGGCACAAGGTGGTGGTGGGGGGGGGGCAGTTACGGGATTCTCGTTGTTTTCGTTCTCTGGGGAATCTATTACCGGACGTGAGAGGGGTAGTAAGGGATGTATGTTGTTGGATATGCATAAGGTTTGCAGCTTGTTAGAATGTACAAGAACACACAAACCCGTACCTGCCTCCGTTGTTGTTGCGTTGCTCGAGTACGCCGGAGCAGATGCAAATCTCTTTTGGCGATAGGAGTTTTTCAAAAGGCTCCGCAGGTCCATGCCCGTATCCTCACGGGATGCCCGCTGACTCCGGAGGCGTCTTCCCATCTCCTCCATTCTAACTTTTTCGCTCCGCTGCCCGGACGGCTGCGGAATGCTGCAGACTGCTTCCACCTCAGCTTCCAGCTTCGCGGCCGCTCCGCAGCGTGAATGACGTTTTAAAGGCTTTCTCCTCCCACAGGCAGCAGAGAGGCAGCAATGAAGGTAGCAATCAGACTACCAGGCACCAGTACACCAGGGACTGCTGCAGACTGCTTCTACCTCAGCTTCACCTTCACTTCATCTTCACTTTCCGCTGTTTGAAATGCTGGACTCAAAAGGAGTAATTTACGCAAACTATGGAGATGACACCCAGTGTCTTATTCCCCTTAAGGGTAACTATGCAAATGACTCCAGGACTATCAACACCACCTATAGCCATATACACAAATGGATGTTGTTAAATGGGCTAGCACTTAACAATTCAAAAACTGAAATTATGATTGTGGGCACAACACATAGGCTTTGTAATCTAGACCCAGCATAACAATCCTTCAAAGGGGCTGAATGCTTACTTAAATGCCTACCTAGATTCAAGACCTTCGGTGTTTCTTAGATTAGGAGCTCAGCATGAAAGCTCATGTTAGTCATCTAGTCTCATGCGCTTCATAATACCTGAAGCTCTTAGCTCTAATTCGTCCTTTTCTGAACACAAGCAGTTTTGCCACGGTGGCTGGAGCCATTATCGGGTCACGCCTAGATTACTATTTAAACCTATTGCAGGGCTTGGGTCAGGGAGAACTTCATTGTCTCCAGGTGGTCCAAAACAATGCAGTTCGCATGGTTTGTGGATTGCAAATATCTGATCACATATCTATGGCTAGGAAGTCCATGCATTGGCTCCCCATTGGGAAACAAATTATGTTTCGTACCCTCCGTATCGCGCATTCCTGTCTCATTGGGAAGAGTCCTGTTCATCTCTCCTCTCTGCTGGATTGGCTCCCAGTGAGATGCACTTAGGTCTACCAAGTCGGCTAAACTTTCACTTGTACTAGAAGGATGTTTTCCAATGACAGCCTCTTACCTCTGTAATGCATTAGCACCAGATTTGAAGTCCAGCCCCTCATTAGCGTCTTTTAAATGCAAACTCAAGACCTTTCTGTTCGAATGAATTGTTTTTTTCCAACTGACTCTCCCTGAAGATTAGTTCTTGATGACAATTCCACTCTGTGTTACTTGTTGTATGTCCTGTCCTGCGCTTTTATGGCCAAGGGTTATGTTCCAGCGCGTTACAAATAAAAAATAAAAAGAATTTTTAAAAAATAATCCCGCGGGTGACACGCCTATTTTGATATAAACAGGCGGACCTGGAGCAATTAGGGTATTGTAATAAAGATGCAAGTTCAACGCGGGATAAAGGTACGCACTTGTCAGCTGCAAGAGTGGCAGTGTAAAAGGGGAGAGGGTTCTTTTTTATATCTGTGAAATAAAATGCTTAATAAAACAAATCCATAAATACAGGGGCATAGGTAAGTATAATCAAACTTAGTGGTAAAACGAAACACGGAAAATAGGCCTTAAAAGCTTGCTTCCACAGAAAACATGTTTTCGCATTTTGTGTACGGCAAAAGCAGCTGTGGCTGGCGATTTAGTGCACAGTCTGCGATCCCAGGCCAGTGCTGAAAGAAGTATATAGTGGTTGTTATTTTTCGAGGTCACAGATTAGAGCTCAAAGGTTCCGCCAACGAATAATGAATACATGATCATTTCATAATTCAGAATCATCTATGAAATACGATTTTCTAATGAAGCCGAAAAGAACCACAGCGGTTTCAAATTGTCCAGTAGAACATTTTCCCTGGGAAAAGGGTTAGAGTGTCCTCGATATGCAACATTTGTATAGCAGTAGGCCCGTGTTTCAAGGCTCGGGCGGTGACATGGTGGTAAGATATTCCCATGAGAATCAGGATGAGGGGACCAGGGCAGTTGATTAAAGCTCCGCTGGTCGTCTCAAATATTACAATGACTTAATGTTGCAATGTCTGAATTGGGGGTGGATTGTGACGTCACAAGTTGTAATTGAGGGCATTGTGGGAAGGTTTGTGAAACCAATTATTTAATGCAATTTATGCTTTTTTATAAGGGTTCAAATTGCAAAATCCAATCAGCTTTGTGCGGGGAGTTTTTTTCATGTAACACGATCACGAATACTAATTACTTGCATTGCATAAAAGTTCTAACTTTAGGGGCGTTTCTTTGACAGCGCCTTTTAATGCAGTTCTGTTCTGCAATCTGTTTAAATGTGCTGTTCCAGTTGTGACTGGAGCCCTGAATAAAACTGTGTTACTTCTTGTAACGGCGTACACTCCCTTTTGACTACTTTTGGAATATTTTGGTGAGTTTTTCGAGGCAACCCCCGATACATTTTTGGGGTCCCCAGCGAGATATCTCTGCCGTTCGACCAAGGCGTGGGAATTCCAGCTGTGTTTCCTCAGGAGTGCAGGACAGCGTCCGTTGGCCAGTACTAAGAGCTTGAGCCAGAAAAGGTCCACGGATGAGAAAGCATTGAAATATTATATGGAGACATCCTTAAACTCCCAGCACCAGACTGTTGCTACAGAGACTTATACTGGAAGAATCTCCTGAAACGTTTTAGAAAGCATCCAGAGCCTGAGCAGGGCATGAAGAGGTTTCAAATAAATGCTAGATCCTGACAGGGGCATTGAGAGGTTTCATGAAGTGCCTAGAAATTTAAATGACACAGACAACTTGATATGGGCATTGAGAAGTTTTTGAAAATGCTTAAAGTATGAGATGAGGCATAGAAGTCCGAAATATGGCTAGAGCCAGAAATGGTTGATGTGAAGTTTAAATGAAGCGTAGATCCGAAGAGATTTGCTGAGAAGCCTGAAAGTATCTGACCCAGAGAAGGACTAAGAATTGTGAAAGATTGTGAAACCAACCTGAGATTGACAATAGCCAAGAAAAAGAGGTGGAAGAGCAGACTGAGAAAATAACTAATACAAACAGAGCAAGTAGGCACATAACTATATGCGAGAATCTTGGATTTATTAATAAAAAAAAGAACACATTGAGACTAAGTAGCAATGTTGTTAATACCACTGCCACAGGACCCGCACATGCATAAGATTTTCAGTCATGGAAAGTGCCGTTTGGGGCTGTACTGTCCCATCACATGTGTGTTCATGTATGCACTAGGCTACTTGAGATCCTAATGTAGGCAATGAAGCTTTAGTCTGATGTAAAATGCACATTATACTGTGTTACAAATGTACTCTAGCGTCTTCTTTTTCACAGTTCCTCGCCGATATCCGACCAGTTAGGTATGACCTGCCTTTTCAGCAAAATTCCAATTGTATACTGTGTAAGATACTACATAGTTCCCTTCCGTATTAAATTAAACAGCACCCTCCACATGATAACGAAAGCAACTTTTGACCTTGTCGTATGCACTGCCATTCTGCCTATGCATTCCAAGGCATTTCATTGTCACACTTGCTGATGACATCTACAGAGCACTGTTAATTCAACCACTCCTGTAGAGACACACATTAGTCCTCCTGACAATGAATAGACAAACACTGACCTGCTCACTAGTTGTTCCCATGTTCTTTGTTCTTCAAGGAATTAAGGGACCAAAAATCAAAATTAAGATTGTTCGAAAGTGAAGGGCAGGAGAGACTACTACAGACACAAAATCAAACTATTTGTTAGGCCTGTGCAGTTACAAAAAAATAATCTGACAAGTGAAAAAACAATTCTATTGAGAAAGCATTACTAAACAGCCTCAGAAGCCTCTGCTGGATAATATTGAAGCAGCTGGTGGAGTCACTCACATGGAAAAAACTAATTTATCACAATTCTCAGACTCTCCCAATAACTCATGTGAACTAACACATTAAAAATGTCTAGTTGCAAAGACAGCTTCCTTGATTAGACAAGCAATTAATCATTCATAGCAGGAAGACACACTTCATAATCCTGTAAGCAGTGACTAAATCACTTTTAAAAAAAATATATTGGATTGGAATATCTATTAGATTTTCTTTCACCAAAATAACTGAAAAGGAGGTTCTTGTTTAACTGTGAACTAAAATAAAGATCATGAAATGTTGGTACCCCTACAGGGAGGATTTCATCGGGTTGGTGGAATTGAAACAGTAGTACTAGCCATTCTGGATGACATCAGACAGTATCTGGACAGGGAAAGTATTGCCACCCTGATCATATTAGACTTGTTGGCAGCATTCGACATAGTACAACATGACATACTTCTTTTTACTCAGATTACAACAAATGGGAATTGAAAATGTAGCTCTAATCTGTTGTCAATCATTTCTGTCTGATCAGTCAGTGGGGATGCCCCCTACTCAACTACACTTTCCTCAACTAGGTGCAGTGTTCCTCAGGGAGCATCTCTGTTCACGCTCCTTTTTAATGTATACATCCTAACTTTGAGCCCAATAATTTCATCCCACGGGCTTGCTTTTCAGAATTACACAGATGAAACTTAAATCCTAATAAGTCTTCAAGGCTCATGAACAACACCCCAGAATCAATAATAAACTGCCTATGTTATGTAGGCCAATGGATTACCATACATTTGTTAAAACGTAACCCTAATAAAACCCAGGTCATAACTTTTTCTAATGAAGCCCAGCAATAAATGCCTGAATACTGGCCAATATCATTAAAGCAAATCCCTGTTCCAAAGGGTAATGTAAGGAAACTAGGTTTAATCATCAACAGTAAATTGTCCTTTAAGCCCCAGATAACTAAAGTAGTACAAACTTGTTGGTCTTATTGTTGGTACTTTAAACACATTTTTAAATACACAGATACACCTCAATGCATTATACCTATTAAAGCACTGGTTGACTCCCGAATAAACTATGCCAATGGAATATATTTAGGACTCCCCAACTATGCAACAGCCAGATTGCAGGGAGTACAATTTGCAAGAACATTTTCCTTAATCAACCCCCATTAAGTGATGCCCCCATCACTTAAGAACTCAACACACTTAATTTGCTTCCTATTAAGAAACTGGCCGTTTTAGGATGTCCCTTTTCATGGGAGATCAATTTAATCAGTATGTACCAATGTGATCTCTTTGATCGTCAAACAGAGACTTTACTTGTAATTCCTACAGTCAAACTCTCACTCTGGAGGAAGAGTGCTCTCCTGTCTAGGGAAAATGACCTGAAAGTCCCAACCAACAGAACTTACAACATTCACTACCTACCTGACATCACAGAAAAAAGTAAAGACTTACTGGTAAACAAAAATATTTTCTAAAACTCATGCTGTGACTTGGGCCACAGATACAAGTGCCAAAATACCCATATTTGGTGATTATTGTCCTTTAGAGGTTCATGGTAACATAACATAACAATATAATAAGCAACACCCTTATTCTTCCACTGTGAACGTAGACAGTAGAGGTTTAGCCTTTGTCTTCATAGCATTTTGGGGGGGAAACCATGGTGGTGGACCTCAAAAGCAGCGAGAGGCTACACGGCAGGATTATACAGACATGCACTTTTTTATTTTGTGTACTCAGCATGATGCAGGATGTGGGGTTTCGGCAAGGTCTGCTTCACAATGATATATGTCTAGATGTTTCATGATTTTCATGGCCAAACAATGGGCCCTATTTTTAATCTTCATCATGTCTGTCTCCCAGCGCAGAAAGAAAACAGACAGCATTTGATGTATTTGTAAATTTTATTTACAACGATTGACTCATTAATGTTACAATAAATAAAGAAATAACATTGCCATTGCTTTAAAACAGCTAAAATCAGTGGGTTTTGTGATGAATCCAGTGGAGCCATCACAAATTCTCTGGCGGTAACCTCCTCCCATATGGCCAGGAGACGGCAGCCGCTACCTTATCCTGACTCTGGTGGTGGCTTTATGATGGAGGATCACATTGGAGGAAACAACTAGCAGGGAGATGTTATGGCTTCATTGGATGAGGCACGGTATTCCCTCTTTACCCATGAGGAAGAACCCCTGATACCCAATATCCTAATGGCCTATTCTCATGTGTTTGTTCCCTCCTGCTGGAAGAATAAAGTCACCAACAAAACCCTTTTCACCTCTGTTGTCCCTTTATGTGGAACTGATCTTTCATGTGGAATCATTGAGAGAAGTTCTTCAAAAGTTGTGCATCAAGTGACATCAATAAACTCCAACTCCCACAACCATGTAAGTACTGAGACGAGGAGGATGAAGGAATTGGTGCAAAGCAACAGGAGCCTCACGCTCAATGAGCATACTAGTTATTTAATGAAAACACCTGTTTGCGGGACATTTAAAAATGGCAACCGCACTGTGAGAAATGGTTCAGGAGAAGACACAGAGGTCAGCAAACACTGGAGGCACGAACCTGTGTGGCAGAGCAGTTGAGCTCACCAGCAGAGAATGAGGGTTCCAGGGCAGCAGCTCGAAGAGGAAGCAGGAAGCACGTCCTGAAGGGAAGCAGCCGTGCAAGAGCGCAGCCACGAGGGAAGCCAGAGAGACGTTTGAGCCACCTAGTGTGGGAAGCAAGCGGCAGAGCTACAGCGCGTAAGCCTGAGCAAGACCAAAGACGCTACACAGAGCCAGTGAGTCAGCCCAAATCCAGTGGGGACCCTAGGCATTTCAGCGACCATGCCAACTCAAAACTGAACATTTTGAGATTGCCAAGACAGAAACAATAAAAAGATTGTTTGAAAGTAAAGAGGGCAGAATGCACACTCAAACCCCAATAGCATATGAGTGCATGAAATGCAAGTACAGGGAAAAGCTTGAACGAATATTGAAACAGACAGAGATGCCGTACCAAGAGCGGTATATGCAATTTTGGATATAAAGAGGCACTGTAACAGAAGAGGGAAGTCCTAGCAAGAGAAATATACCAGTCAGTTGAAATCACATGGGAAGTCCTGGCAAGAGAAAATATACCAGGCAGTTGAAGTGCAAGAGAAGTCCTGGCAGGAGAGTGCACCTGGCAGTTGCAAGTGCATAAAGAGTCCTTGCAGGGGAGTATACTAGTCAAATTGCAAACATCCAATGACACTTAGCTGGACCTCCCCCTCCCACATAGACACTAGATATCTGCAACCAGCTGAATGACATCCGATCAACTAGACTTAACCCTAGCTCCGCACTTTTCCCCTTTTTCTTTTTTTCTTCTTTTCCCGTTGCTTTCTCACTATACCTACCGTTGATCTAAGGTGAACTGTATAAACTGCACTTTCATGATTTAACTGCGAATGTATAACGTGTATTTCTCCTGTAACTAAGTTCTTAAGCAACCTTGTACTGTTTGCGCCCAGCTACCCCTTCGGGTTTGGTTCTGCGCTATACCAAATAAACAAACAAACAAACAAACAAACAAGAAATGTTAAAGGAGAGTGTTTGTTAAACAAAGCAGGAATTTGTGTTAAAGAAAGATCACTACAGGACTTTATACCCAACAGGATTGTTGTGGGCCAAGGAGAGACACAATGAATTGTTAGACGAAGAGACACTGCCATCCTATTGCAGAATACAGAGGAAGGGGACCACCCTCTCTCTGGATCCAAGGTCTTTTCATCTTGGTGAACATTTTCGTTCAAGCACTTCTAATTTTCCTCTATGAACACTTTTTTTTGCCAATACCAGGTTAAAGACATTTCCCTTCTCACAGCTTTTGATTTCTGAAATCCTGACACAGACAGATTCTTAGTTTTTGTTTTTTAGGTAGGGAAACTCCTCTTTAGAATAGGGTCAGAGAGGCATTTCCCCAACCCATTTCAGTTAAATAAAAGTCTTTAACCACAAACAAGACAATTTTGTGTCCGGCTTTCATTTCTGACCCCCTCACAGTTTGTTCAGTTGGTAGAATGCTAATTTGTGCTATAACAGTAATGTTGAGGTAGTCTTTGAATATTGGAGGTATTTGAGTAAAACAGAGGTGAATGAGGCAAAATCTGGCCCGAATAATTGAAGAAAGAGTCAAGGATTCCACCTCCCCATCCTCAATAACTCATTTTTCTTATTCTTGCATGGCTGGGTGTTTTCACCTATTAAGGTTGACTGGAAAAGTACAGAATTATCTTCAGTGCATCAGACAGCAGAGATGCCTTGTTAATGGTCTATCACATGTAGCCTTTTGGAACAATTGTGAATTCTGTTTGAAACAAACCAAATGTTTAATCTCACCCAGTGTGCATTTGTAGATGCCAACAATGATCTGCTCATTTTTTGCAATAACAGCTCTCTTTGGGTAGATGGTTAATGGGACATTTGTGCTCTTCTTCACTGGAACAATGGAGCACTTCGCTCCTCCACCCACAACTCCCTCATGGTTAGTCGCTTCTCCCAAGCAACAAGTTGGTGATTGATGTTTCTTCTGCGGGTGCCTCACTCTGGAACAGCTTCCGAGCCTCTATCATATCATTTCAGTAACACCATGGATAGTCGACCCTATCCGTTGTCCCGTGACGCTCTGGTAGAAATCACATAGTGTAATGAACTGGACAATACATTTTTCTGATCTAGTGATACTCATGTACCACATACAGTACAAACCTATAACTTTTAATCTGGATAACAGTCATTCTCTGGAAGTTGGACCTTTGGGTGAAATATTACGCTTGCTATTCGGTTGACAGACTAGGTGAAGCAATTACTGCAACTTAGTATAGGCTAACACAGTTACACTTGAGATAAGTAAAACCGATACTTTAAACAAATTAAATGCAGGTGTAACCTAAGACTCTTTTTGTGGCTGTCTAAAACAGACCATGCAAAGCAAAACCCAGTCTAACATTGTATAAATGGTCCAAGGTTATGTCGGCATCAGCAAAGGCAGACTTTATCTCGACAGCCTAACAGAATGTCAGAGGAAGCAAGACCAAGAATAATAAACTGAAACCAACAACATTCATTTTGTGGAAGAGGCACAAACAACTCACATGTGGGGAAAATCATCTCATGTATATGTTGGAAAATAGCATAACATTTCAAAAGGTAACTAAAGTAAACTTGTATACACTTTGCAGAAAGGTGGGAGCATGATTTCTGGTGATGCAAGGACAGTTTGAATCCTCTTTTGAAGTTTTGGTGGCCCTTTCATATCATTTGAATTTTTCATCAAATTACTGTCAATTAATTGCAAAAGAGGATACTTTTGAACAGACAATATGGACCCTAAGGAGAGCTATGTACTCACACCCCATAAAAGACTAAAAAAACTCTGAGAGTGTGTAAAATGGTTCCCACTGAAAGAGGTGTTTGAACAACTAATACACCTGTAAAGCAAAATGTTATTGAAGTAATGGGTGTGACACCCGTCAGGCATTTTTTGTCATTAATATGTAAATCTTACCTACCATAGGCCATCATCGCCAGTGCCAAGCTATGCATGTGTGGATGTGGTTCGGGCCTAGCAAAGGGTTTGTCAGACACCAAGCCTCAGTGTACCTTTGACTGATGGCAAATATCCATTTACATATCAGTGTTTATGCCACTAAAATGGGCAGTGCAGCACTGCTGTACTAGGGACATTCTATTCTGAATTTTAGTACCAATAGCAGCCACAGACATGTGTCTATTCTCGATAGAGGACCAGTAATGAAAATGAATGGAAGGTAAAAGATATACATTAATGAATAGTCCACCCGATCAAATCAGCATAATTAAAAACGTTTTAATACTTTCTTTTGCATTAAAGCTGAGAGTGTAATAGCATTCCATTGTTTATGTACAATGTGCAGAAAAATGGGGATCGTTTTACATGTTATTGCGAGCAGATTATGAAGTCAGCCACAAATCATTTAAATCTGGAAGTCAACCTTTCAACAAGTTCTGCTTTAGGTGGACAGGGCTCACTTGCAGTGTTTTGTGGCATTGTATGAGTCCTAGGAACAAAATCTGTATTGTTTCCATGAGTATGCATGGCCAACACAGTCAATGTAAGATCTTTCACAAATTCGAATTCCACTTCCTGGTATATTGGCTTGGCCACCCATTGTTTGCCTCGTTTTGTAAGGGCCATGAGGTAACGAGGCATCCCGAAGGTTCCTGCAGTTTTTGCGTGTTTCCTCCCAACGTCCTCGTTGTGCGCAAGTACAGCTAGTCTTGTTCTGCCTCCATACCGTCTATGCTAAAATGCAACCTTTTGGGCCTGTACTTTAGGCACATATTATGGAACACCTCCAAATCTCCGGTATGACAAAATTCTGCGATCCCTTCAGGTCTCTTGAAAGTATTTTATCGTACACAATCTTCTCAAGTGCTTTGTGTGGAGGGGAACATGTCACCAACCACTTCTTCTTGTGTTCCTGCTCCTTCGATAACGGTCCATGTGCACATTCCTGGAAATCTTGGTTTTCAGTCCATGAGTGTACGTTGGAACAATGATGCATCAATGAACACCATTTTTCAATTATAATTTCTACTAATCCATCACAAGTTTTACAGCTCCACCAAAGATGATTGCTGATTTGGAAACGTGCCATACATCAAATTGATGCCTAATATGTGGCAACCTTTCTCGCATGACCTTGGCTATTGAAAGGTGCCTGTCGGTGGCTATCAGGTCTATTTGCATTCCCCTGGATTCAAGATGTTCGACGGATTGGATGAAACCATGTTTCTCCATGGCCACAGAAGATGTACATTCAGACCTGCACGATCACTGAACTCACAATTTTTGTTACTATCCATGTCTTGAAAGTGGTATGTGCAGTACTTTGAGGAAAATCCAGGAATGTCACACTTTCCGCCGCCAGCTAGCCTGAAATGTTTGCCAGAGAATGTACTTTCCATTGACATCTGTTTGATTTCCCAGGCTTGACTAATAGCGGGGAATAAGAGTTCCCTTTGAAATTTCTAGTACTGGGTTTTAGCAATGAACTCAACTCCCACAAATTGACAGAAACGGGACATTTTACTGAAAGTGGACCCGCTGAAAAGTAAAGCTGCTGAACACAGTATATTTCCAGCAGGCACCTTGCCCAGCATCGGTTGAGCGAACCATGAAAATGTATTATGGTGGTGGACACAGCTGGCATGGATTTTCATGTTAGTGCCTTGTAATACGCAAGATGCATTCACCAATGGCTCCCCATATATGTTCCCTTTTAAAGTATGGACACATTTCAGCATTTGTACAATCTCGAGTAGACCCCTTGCTCACTATTCTTAGAGTGGCACAGCTCCACCCTACTGATGAGGTCCAACCAGACGGAAACACGTGTCTGGGGTTGCTGTTGGTACTCTTCTTCAGAGGAGAATTGCCTAGCAATTCGGTGCTGGACTGCCCCAGGGCAGGGCAAAGACTGATATGTTTGGGATATTTCTCCTCTGTGAAAGATAGTGAGCTAAAGACTCTGGGTAAGGCTCACGTAACCAGGACTAATGTCTGGCAGAGAGACTCCCAGGATCCCCCCTGTTATTTGAATGTTTCAGACCTGCCATACCCGCCCATCCTGCCCCCTTGTGAGCGCACTAGAATCGCCTTGCTCCTACAGCCGATAGGGCAATAGGCCTAGGGTTTAAACACTAACGCTAAATGCTTGTGTTGGTCTTTTATTGTTTTTGACGGTTGCCTACTTTTTTGGGCCATGTGTGCCAGTTTGTTGAGTTACTACATGAATCAGCTAGTAGTAGTTAACACTGCTGGAGGAACACACACTTATGTGGATTGCAGGGGTGGGGACTTGAAGAGGGGAGTCTGGAGACACTGGGTCTGGGGAGGCCGTGTTAAAAATGGTCCTTGTGCGGAAGATACCTTAGAAGTGTACGTGGGGTTTGGAACCCTGTCCGTTTCCATCCTCCCAGCCCCCCTTGTGAGCGCATGGCCAGAGGTGCGAACTGCCATTGATACTGGAGGGGGGATGGATGGGCATGGGGCGGGCGCAAAAGGCCACAAACACTTCTGGAGGGACAAACACTTATGAGGATGGTAGGGGCGGGGTCTTGAAGAGGGGAGTCTGGAGACACTAGGTTGGGGGAGGACATGTGAACAATGGTCCCTGTGCGGATGATACCTTTGAAGCGTACATGGGGGTTGACACCTTGTCCTTTGACACCCACCCACTCAGTACTGGAGAGGGTTATAATGGAGGGGGGATGGTTTGTTGAGGAGGAGGTGAGCGTAAAAGGGCACCAACCATACTTTCATGTCCCTCATAGAGAAGTGAGCGTGTGCTTGATTCACAGAAAAATTTAAACTATTTGTATAAGCGCATTTGTATTTTATTTGGTTGGTGATGTTGATGGCACATATAAACTACAAATTGTATACTTGAGGTTGCAGCACATCGTGTGTAAGTCCCCTGTACTGTCCGCTGTCACTGGGGAATTTGGCGTGAATAGCTCCAACGACACAGGCGGGTATTACTCGTCGAACGCGGAATCCAAGCCTCCTATGAAGCCACCATGTAAACGAACGGTAGGCCACCAGCCTATACCACCCTAACTGTAAAAAGCACTCTGAATTATATGGAATACTTGTCCTTAAAAAAATTACTTCATGGATAAATGATTTCAGGCTTTGAAGTCTCGACACATTACAACAGTGAACACCAATTCAACTTATAACGGTTTGGGCCACAGAGAAATATTGTTTTTGGTTTAAAGTGAAAGTCACATAAGCGATGAACACTCGTCATAGCTTGCGCACAGAGAACGTTGACACGAGACGTGCATTGGCGTTGTGAAAAGAGCCGTACATGTCTGGCGATGTCAGCTTCAGGGGCGGGCGATATGTATTCTTGCTGCAAGCGCCCTTGTAGTAAATGCGATGCATCAACTGATAAGATTATCACAAGATGGCCGGATGTAAAAGTGAGGAAAACTAAGGTAAAATTAATAGGAAAAAATGGTAAGATCGATTCCCGTATGCTTAAAAAAACATGCCCAAACGATCGGACAATAACATTTTTGAGAGCACTTCCCCTTTAACTGTTTTTCTCCTCTGAGTTCAGCATGAGTGGCGTGAGGTGTTGTGACATTAATACGCGCGTGACCTTCTCTTCACATCCCGTAGAAGCACAGCATGAAAAGAGGTAAAGCACTGGCAGCTACAGCGGGCAGGTTGCAGAGTGATGGGCCAAGAGAAAGCAAAGCACAACATGGAAATGTAAGCCATTTCAAACAGTCAATGGCCTCATTACATGGATGGCGGTATTAGCACATGGACCAAGGTGCTATTAGCACCTTGGTCCATGCCGGTAAAATACCGGCACCGCCTTGGTGGAAAGGGGAATTACCGCCCCATTCCAAGGTTGGCGGGGCGGTAATTCCCCCTTCCACCACTGCCCTTCCCCATTCCCATTTTTGCCCCATAGGGCATAATGGGAATGGAGAAGGTGCTAATTACGGCACCGCAATTTTGCGGTGCCGTAATTAGCACCAAGGTCCCTTAGCGGGTTGGTTTTTAACGCCTGCAAAAAGCAGGCGTTAAAGCACCAACCCGCTAAGGGACCTCGTAGTAAGGCGGTAATGGTTAACGGTCACCGTTACCATTAACGGTGACCGTTAACCATTACCGCCATCCGTGTAATGAGGCCCATTGACTCTCTCATCCAAATCATTTATCCTTCGTATTAGTATATTCATATTAATATACATGGCTAGTGCTTACAAAGGTTTTGTTTGGGTGACTTTTTAATTAAATGAGTACCAAGCTCGTTTTTTTTTAATATTTTGGATGCAATCATACACTCCTTTTTATCAATTACTTATTTGAAATAAAGATATGTGGTCATTCCCAAATTCCCCAAATGCTCTTTGATTTTATGCAAAGCAGCAAAGCACGCTCATTCATTAGTTCTATTTTCCCCTCTCTGTCCCCTTTCTCTCTTTTTAATCAACATGCATGTAGTCTGTGCTGTGCAATTGCTTTGCACACACAAACGTTCATGTTCAAATATAAATGACATTATTTTAAAAAGCAGGATTTTCCTTTCAGAAAACAAAAGGTAAAAAAACGATGCATCATTTTACAATATTAAAAACACGCGTATGCTTCAATCAAATGCAAAGTGGTTCTAAAGGTAGGTTCTAAAGTGGTGTTTAGAAGCAAGCACTACTTTCCCTTGCCACATTTCGAAGGTCTGTGGCTACCCAGAAGATGCAATAATTAAACAGATTGTGTACAAGTTAAAAGGCAAATAGAAAATCTGATAGCACCAAGAAGCATGAAAAATGATACGCAAAGCCACAAACAATATTTCAAAGCAGTCCGAAGACGAGCAGTCTGAAGTTACCTGTCAAGAGATCATTCATCTTTACAGATGCCTATTGCTAAGCATGCACATTATATCCTTGCTGGGTTTATGTTCAGCTGCACTGCACAGTACTATAAGGAGAAGACTGGAAACATTTGCCAGACAATACACAACAGTTATGAACATAAGCAACCCTTGTATGAAATAGTAAAGGCTACAGATTACATTACAAGGTGGGGATTTTACCCTCAAACGGTAGCCCAAATGACAGCAGGAATGTTATATCTGTTTATATAGTCAGTGAAAACTTTAGTTAAAACACAGTTAAGAGTATCACAGCAAAATCCATGAAATTCGGCAGTTGTGGGAGGGGATATCCTCTTAACTCTGATCCCTACCCAAGGTGTCATTTTTTTGCATTTCAATGTTGATCCCTGTTGCAATCTCATATGTGCTCATGGGTGGACTTTAAGGTAAGAAGGTTGTCTGTCACTTCGCACACCTATGGCATGTTATGGGTTTTGCTCCTATAAATCGGATCATTCCAATTTTTGTTAAGCTATCTTTTCAGGGCCCACTGGCTGTGGCCTCAGCCATGGCCACTGTCCATGTTGCCCCAATTATTGAAGGCAAAGGCCCACTGACAGTGGGCCAGCAGACCTATCCTATGGCCGAGGCCCACCCTCCTCCTCCTCTCCCCGTGCCTATTAACTAACCAGAACCCACCAGTCATGGCAAACTCTGGGCATCACAGACAACATTAAATAAATAATCACTTGCTTGAACTAATAAAAGGAGGGAAATAACTGTCTAATCCCCTCAGCCTGAAAAGACATCCTTATGTAACTGTGGAGCCAAACTGTGAACAGAGTTTGGATTTGATGCATAAGGAGAGCATGCCTCTATAACATAGGACTCTTAGACTTTGTTTTGGTCCTTAGTAAAAAACGAAAAAACGCCAAAAAACAGGTAGAACGTATATGTAAAGGTAAATAATGCCAGATTTGTGGCACCAACAAAACGAGGGACCAGAAATGAGATTGGGCACCAGGGGGGCAAAGGACAACAAGAGGAGATTGATATGCAGAACAAAGAGTGCTGGAAGGAGACTATAGAGAGATCGAAGGGGAAAGATAAGGAGGAAACAAAGCCATGAATACCTTTAAACACTATAAATAGAAAATGAAAAAGAATATGATAATGAAACAGAAGCATATGGAGAGAAATAAAAGATGAAGTTACAGATGCTATAGATGAACAATATAAACTAAGTAAAAGACAAGAGCATATGCTGGAAAACTGATCAGTAATCAGTTTTGAAAAAGTGGTAATGAGATATTTAGTATCAAAGAAGGAAAGGGACCATCTAATTCTGGAGATATTATATAAGCAGAAATGTGCCGTCCATGCAGAAAAAAGATAACATGAAAGAGGCCCCCAAATTGTGAAGAGACGTAGAAAGGGAAGGAGAAAAGGCTGAAAGAAAACTGATGTAGGATGAGACAAAGAATATGAAAAAGAAGCAGCAAAGTACAACATGCCCATCATAGATCGGTTAAGTTGTAAAGATTGAGCAAGCATCCGTTTCTGGATGGCCAAAGGACAAGATAAGAGCACTCTCTGGAGCAAGTCAGTGAAAGTAGGAAAAGAAAATACATGTTGAGAGTAATCTGCAAAGAAATGACAAGATAAATTAAAAGAAGCAACACATATCAAAAAGTGATGAGGTTTATAGAGAATTAAGTAAAGCACACAGCCCTGAGGCTCCCCATACCGGAAAGGATAGAAAGAGGATCATTTTCCAACCTAAAATACAGATTAACTTTGTTCAGAGAAATACTAAGAAAACCAAAGAAGGCCAGTAGCATTTAGTACCAATGAGGAAAGAATAGACAAGAAAAAAGAATGTCGAAAGAAGCAAAAAGATCCAATAGCAGAAATAAAGAGGATTGCTAGGCATGGTGGACAGAAAGAGAAATCGTTACATGAAGAACATATGCAGCAGAAGGAAGGAAATGGAAAGCCTAACTGAACAATAGGAAGAAAATAAAGGAGATCAAGCTAGGAAGATAATTAGAGTAAACTATAGTTCCAGAATGTTTTAAAGAAAAGTTAGAAGAGTAATAGTACAGACATTAGAAGGCATTGAATTACCAAGATAAGGCTTCTTTAAAAAAAAATAGGAATGATAGTAGCATGTTTTTAGGCAGAAGGGAAAGTGCCAGAAGAAAGAAAAAGATTACAAATACTGTCAGATTACAAAGGTAATCCTCATTACTCCTGGTTCTCCAGACTCGTCACAGCCCTTACCTCTTGAAAACCTGCATCTTCCCAGACAGATCCCTTGCATATCTCACATGCTGTTCTAACCTCTTGGGAAGTAAGACCCACCCCCTTATCTCCTGTGTTTTGCAGACCATGAATGGCCATGCCACTGAAGAGGAAAGTGGGTGGGAATCGGTAGGACTGTGCTGAGTCGGGAGAACGGCAGTAAATGAGGATTACCTATGTAATCTGGCAATACCTCCCACTCACCCATCCTCATCACAGTCCTTACCTCCTGACAATATAACAGCAGTGTCAGACATAAGTCACAGCAAATACTTCAGGACACTCGGGATACGGGCCAAAAAAGTATTTATAGATCATACTGAACAAGCCTGTAGAACCCTTGACCCAAAATCAGCTGACAAGGATCCACTGGCTGCCTCCTTGTAATGGCGGATTAAAACCCACGATACTGCACTGCAGATATCTTGAACTGATGCTCCTTGCACTGCTGCCCAAGATGCAGACACTCTCCTTGTTGAGCGGCCTTGGACAACTCCCAGGGGAGACCTACCAGCATCTTGGTAGGAGACGACAATGGAGTCTTTAATCCAGTGACTGGAGGTTGCAGTGGAAGATGCTTTTTTTCCCCATCGATGATCAACCCATGGAGACAAATAGGGCATATGTAGTTCGAAATGACAAGTTCTTTCCAGGTAAATCTCAGGACCCTGCCGAGGCCCAGTGACTGGGACATTTCCATTGTCTTTGAGGATAGCAGTGGCAGCACTACCTCCTGATTGAGGTGAAAGTGAGAACGCTTCTAAGTAGTGAATGAAGGGCCAGTTCGTAGAATCACCATATCGGTTCTGAATCTCAGGTATCACTTTGCACAAGAGAGCTCCTAGCACCCACACCCTTTGGGCCTAAGTAATTGCCACCAAAAAGAGGGTCTTCCAAGATACAAACTTAAGTGCCACTGTGTCCAACGGTTCAAAGGGAGGGAGCTTACAGCTGGCAGAGAATAAGAGGAACATCCCATTCTGGCAGGATGGACTTTCTCTGAAGTTTCCGTAATGAATGCAAAACTATGAAGCAGGTGATTTACCATAGGTTCAAATGCTGATAAGGCTGAGAGAGGGTCCCTAAAGGCTCTTATGACTACCCATTGTGTTTGAAGGGTGCTCTAAACAAGTCGTAAGATAAAGCCATCTGCCAAGAAGTCCAGAATTCACCAGAAACCCCTGATGTGGGAGCAAGATGTCTGGATGCACAGCATTTGCAGAATGTGTCTTGTTTGCCTCAAGGTCACTGGTCTACGGGACCTGTGAAGTTCTCCGGCAAAAGCCTCTGATATCCCCATTGACAGAACTATCAGAGAGGTTCGAATTGGAAGGCAGAGAATGTTTGCCATACTCATTGTATGGAAAAGAGGAAACCATTAAAAAAAATCAAATCCTGCTCCCCTTCTGACGCCGTCCCCCCCGACAGTCATGAAGAAGATCTCACCAGACCTCCTCATAGAGATCACGGTGGCTATTAACGACTCATGTCAGTCAGGGTTGGTTCCACAGGAATTGAAGGCGGCGAGGGTGATTCCCCTTTTGAAGAAGCCAACTTTGGACCCGGCTGTTCTGTCTAATTTCCGGCCTTTCTCGCTTTTTTCTTTTCTTTCGAAGCTTCTGGAGTCACTTGTGTCACCCCTGCTCCCTATGTTTCTTGAATCATCTCTTCTGTTACATTCTGCACAGTCGGGTTTTAGACCTGGTAGAGGCACTGAGAGCATACTGGTCGCTGTCCAGGATGACATGGTCAGGCTGGTGGACACAGGTGGAGTAGGTGCCCTGATTTTGTTAGACCTATCAGCGGCATTCGACACGGTCGACCACCCCATCTTGCTGTGCTGTCCCGTCTTGCCCAGATGGGAATATCTGGGCAGGTACTAGCCTGGTTCACCTCATTGCTGGCGGATCGTACCAAGACCCTCTATATGCCCCCTTTTCTTTCTGCTCCATGCCACCTCAGTTGTGGAGTCCCACAAGGCTCCTCCATATCTCCGATCCTATTTAATATCTATATTTGGGCCCTTGTGTGTTTGATACGCTCCTTCAGAGTCAGATGCTACTCATACGCCAACGACACTCAGATTCTGATCCGATTAGATCTCAATCAGTCTGAGGTGTCGTCGTGCCTGCGGAAGTGTCTGATGGATGTGGGGGAGTGGATGAACCGCAATTGGCTCAAACTGAACGGAGACAAAACTGAGGTGATGGTGGTGGGCTGCCCCCCTGATCTCACACTTTGGGTGTCCTCTTTCTTTCTGGCCCTCATTCTTGTGTCCTCTCCCCGTGCCGGTGAGCAAGGTGAAAAATCTAGGTGTAGTCCTAAATGCCTCATTATCCATCGACAAGCAAGTTACCACTGTGTGCCAATCCGGCCACTTCCAGCTTAAGGTATTAAAGAAAGTAATCCCCATGAACCCTGCCCCTTTGCGTCCCCGAGTGGTGACAGCCATGGTGATATCCCAGCTGTATTACTGCCACTCCCTCCATTTGGCACTACCGAAGGGTTTGATTCAAAGGCTGCAACGACTGCAAAGCTTAGCTGCGCGCGTGGCAACAGGCACACCCTATGGAGCTCACATATCTCCGATGCTTCGAGCCTTGCATTGGCTCCCGGTCACCCAATGTGTTGACTTGTTCACCGTCCCTCCATGACCAGGGTGCTGAATACCTCCAAACTAAGTTCTCCCGGTACCTTACCAGCCATAGGCTGAGCTCTGCCTCACCCGACTGGCTGGTGGTTCCTATCTATCAACGGGTACGGGTTGGAGGATGAGCTTTCTCCATAGCAGCTGCGGTGCTGTGGAACAAACTCCCACTGACCATTAAGAAAATATCTAACCAAAACATACCTATTTTAGGCTCAGGCCTTCCTATGGTCCTGGCTGCGGACCCTCTCTTTCAGCGCCAAAATACCTCAGGGTGATCGTGCGCTTTAGAAGTTGCCTTAACATAACATAACATGTCATCCTGGTCCAAAATGGCACCATCAACATCAATCGAGCTGATTCCTTGAGCATTTTCTTGAATACTAAGTGAAGCAGTGGAAAAGGGGGGGCAAGGCGTAGAGCAATTCCCTTGGCCATGGTCTTGAGAGCATCCACGAACTGTAACCTGGGGCACAGATAGACGGCTGCACAACAAGGAAGGAGGTGGTTCTCTTCAGACGCGAAGGGGTCGGACATCGGACACCCCCACTGATTCACAATCCAATGGAAGATGCATGCACATAGGCAAAAGCTCACTGATGAGGGGAAAGCCCTGCTTAGACAACATGCAGTTTGTTTCAGTTTCCCAGGGAGATAGGTCGTCCTCATGTCCATCTAATGAATCTCCGACCAGAAGAATATCAGGTTCGCTACCTAAAACCGGGATTGGCATTTGGATCCGCTGTGGCGATTGGCATGAGTCTGCGCCCCCCGATTGTCCGTCCTGACTAGCTTTCAAGATTGCCATTAGCTCCCTCCAGTTCAAAATTCACTGAGTCTCCTTTGGGGAACAACTTTCCTGACCTGTCATATTCATCCGGGTTGCTCCCCACCCTGTATTACTGACTTCCATTGTCAGTAGGACTTGGGCTTCTGGATGTAATGGCACACCTTTCAACAAATTGGTGTTGCTGGTCCACCAGGCAAGATGGTGTATGAGGTCTGTAGATACTGGAATGGTCGTCCTCATAGTATCCAACATTGGTTGTCAAAATCTCTGTAAATGGTATAATAATGGCTTCAGAAAGAAACGTGCCCATTGCTCAGTCGCTGTGCATGCATCATATCTCCCTGCAATCAAAGCCAGGTCCTTGCTGACATGGAGAGATGTTTCTTGAGAATGGTTTTCTTGCTAGAGGCAACATCGCCTGTCAGATGTGCGTCCAGATGATTACCCCAATAAACAGGAGGTCTTGCGATGGATTCAAGGAAGACTTAGTTCAGTTTATGTGGACCCATGTTTCTGTTGGTGTGAAGCCGAGAGATATATTGAGAGGGGACTTGGACTAGCCCATCGCAGAGATAAGGAAAGATTGCAATTCCCTTTGCATGCAGGAGACCCACCACTAGGGCTAGAACCGTGGTGAAAATCTTGGGCGTCGATGCCAACCCAAATGGAAGCAATTGAGCTTGCTGCCCACCAGGAATCAGAGGCTGATTGGAATGTGAAGATAAGCATCTTCCAGATCCAATGATGTTAACCAGTCTGGTATAGGATGGTGGAAATTACCACCCGAAAGTGATGAAACAGTATGAAGTGGTTGAGCCCCTTTAAGTCCAACACTAGTCTGAAATCCCCATGGCTTCCTGACCTGGAAAAGTAGGGAGAGAAAACCAGACACCTGGATTTCCATAATAGCCTTTTTTGGAGCAACTGGTTGATCCCTGATAGCAATTCCCGCTTTCTCAAGGGGTTCCTTGGAATTGGGGTCCGCATTGTGATGCCCTCGGGGGGTGATGAGTGAATTCCAAAGCATATCCTTTATGAACGACCTCCAATACCCAGCTGTCTTGTACATCCTTCCATGCCTTTGTGAAAAGCAGCAGGAGACCTACCGCAGCGGAAGGCCTTCCAGATAGTCATGCCTATGGAGGGGCTGGAGGGGGCGTCGCTGAACTGGTGGTGTGGCTTCTAGTGGCTGAGAATCATTATCATCTACCCCCAAAGGAAGGCTTTGGTAATTGTAATGGAGGTGGAGCTGGCATGCTCCTGGCTCCTGGTCACGCTGTGAAGGAGTGTCGCCCGCCTCTGTAGAATAAGACATGTTTCTGATCATCAAAGGATTTTTCCAGGAAGGAATACAGCGGAGTCTTCTTGCTGAGATGGATGAACTGCCACCTGATGTTGCCCCTCTCATAACATTGTAACTGACGTCTGTTATATACGCACCAGACGTTCCATCATTTCTAGGAATGGGTAAAGATCTCCCTCCTCATAGGCAGAATATAATTTCTGAATATTGAGTAGGAGGGATTGGCCACATACCCACAATAGGTACCTGCTAGAATAATTAGGTTGACTGCGGAATAAGTTCCCCATCAATCTTCTTATCAGCGGCGTCTGGCCGCGTGGCCTCATCCAGCGTGACATTGTGTTGGCCTATTAATTTTCTGAATTAGTCATCCAATTTCACATTTCCCAGATATTTGGAATCAAATCTACCATTGGGTAATGTTTGCACAGACATCTAGAGAAAGATGGACATTCTATGTCCTTCCATTCTTTCTTTAGGAGGTTTTCCATATCTGCATGGAATGGGAAGGCCATTGAAGGGAAGTTCTTGAACTGCCTGAACAGTTTCTTTTCCGTCTGTGGGAGGAGTCGCAGCAAAATCTAGGTTTTGCCTAACGTGTTCTAGAGCTGCCTTTAAATCTTGTTTTTTGTTGTATTTTCCTGCGAAAACTGCCTTCATTTCTTCCTCCACCCCCTCGGGTACTGCAAAGTCCTTATCTATGTCCGAGGTCCCTTTAGCCTTGTCCTCCTGTAATTGCTCAACCCCTAAAGTTCTTTCAGGAAAGGCGGCTGGAGCCATCACAATGCTTCTGGGTAATGGCCTGGCTGGGACGGCCAGAGCCATAGGAGCCATGTTGGCCTTGATGGCTTCTGCTACCGAAGTCTGAACTAGCTGCACTATTTCAGCTTCTGACATCAATTTGGGAGAAACAGATCGTCTTGCCCTGGGGGATGAGGGACTCGAAGAGCCAGAAGATTAGGATGGAGAAACATGCTACCGCTTCTCTGAGGCCTTCATTAACTCCATGGTCTCTAGACTGCAGGATACAAGAAGGCAAGTAGGCACTCCTTTTATATAGGCCCCAACATGTGGAACCAATCACTTAAGACCCAGCAACGTCCCTCCTCTTTCTCCTTGATTAGGGGAGGCTATCCCTGCCTCTTCCCCTTTGCAAATACATAAATATTCTTAGATATACCCATTTTCCCCCCCCTTTAAAAAAAATGAAAAATGAGAAGGTGGACCTCTATGCCCATATGCTCCCACATTAGCATTAGGCTTTGTGAGGACAACCCTCCCGGCACTGACACCCGCAATAGTGCAGCATTGCAGCCCCAGGACAACCTTGTTTAACTGGACTCTCCCATGCCTAACGTCTGCAACAGTTTCAAAAAAGGTAGCAGGCGCTCCTCTCCAGAAAGAACATGGCATGATAACCTGTTCTGAGATGAGAGTTTGCAGCACACGCTTTTTGCTCACTGTACCTTTCACAGATGGGAAATATCCATTTGCATATTAGTCCTTGTCCCGCCCACATGGGCAGTCCAGCACCGAAATGCTATGGCAATTCCTCTCTGTACATGAGTACCAACAGCAACCCCATACACATGTTTCAGCCTTGTTGGGCCTCATCAGTGAGGTGAAGCTGTGCCTCTCTGAGCACAGTGAGCAGGGAGTCCACGTCTGGTTGCCTCCAGGTAACTCAGGGTGACCAACCCCAGGTTCCTTGCAAATATTTCAAAAAAGGTAGCAGGCACTCCTCTCCAGAAAGAACATGTCCCTGCTCACTGTGCTCTGAGAGGCACAGCTTCACCTCACTGATCAGGCCCAACAAGGCTGAAACACGTCTATGGGGGTGCTGTTGGTACTCTTGTTCAGAGAGGAATTGCAATGGTGCAACGACATCCAACATGCACTGCTCAACAAAATGGACCAAAATCAAAGCCAACCTCAACAACATACCCACTGCCATGCTCCCAATACATAACGATCCAGAACCAGTCTTACCCACACCTCAAAACCTACAACAACCAACACCTTTTACTTTTAGGGAGGTAACCATACCTTAGGTCCTTCTAATCATGAAACGCATAAAACCATCACTGTGCAAGGGTGACATCTGCCCAGCAAGTGTAGTCAAAGACTGTGCAGCAACATTACCGCCATCATTAATCACAGCCTTCATTAACGCCTCCTTCACCTCTGGCATTGTACCCGCCTCCCTGAAGGAAGCCTGGGTCCGGCCTCTCCTGAAAAAACCTACACTAGACCCAGACTCCCCAAACAACTACATGCCAATCCCCACGGTGCCTTTCTTGTTGAAGATCTTGGACAAGGCGGCATACCTACAAATTCAGTCCTACCTTGAAATGCATAACATTTTAGGAAAAAGGCAATCTGGCTTTCGCCCACGGCACAGCACAGAGTCAGCTCTACTAGACCTACAAAATCAACTTTTAGAAAACATGGACAAAGGCAAGGCCCACTCCTCCTGCTCCTCGACCTCTCTGCAGCATTTGACCTGGTCGACCATGAGATCCTAGATAGACACCTCAGACACTCTGCCCACTTCTCCCAAGAAGCCACCATCTGGATTACATCCTTTCTGGAAGGTCGGGCCATGAGGGTTTTCTCAGACCAGGCCTCAGCCAACCCATCCCCTATTGGGTGTGGAGTGCCACAAGGCTCGTGCACCTCTCCCACACTCTACAACCTCTTCACTCTAACACTATTCAAGTACTTAGAAGAATTCGGCATAACCTTCACCAATTATGCTGACGATACACAAATTCTTCTCCCTCTTACAGGTGACTATGAGCAAGACTTGAAAACCCTACAGCATATCCACGCTATCATCCAGGCTTGGATGGCAGCTAACGGCCTCTGTCTCAATGGGGACAAAACAGAAATCTTACTAGTTGGCCCCAATGAGACCTTAAAAAAACTAGACACCAAATACTGTAACTTCCAAATTGAAACTGCTATAATCCCTGCTTCAACCGCGGTAAAAACTCTAGGCATCTTCCTGGACTCCACCCTCTCCATAGGCAGACAAGTTAGCTATATCTCGTCCTCAGCATCATTCACAACTAAAATCATCAATGCCATCAAACCTCACCTCTCATCCAAAAACTGCCTCAATATTGCAAGAGCTACCATAGAGGCAGAATTGGACTACTACAATGTCCTCCTCCTAGGTACTTCCACCAAAAACATTAATAAACTACAAATATCCAAAAACAATGCCCTCAGAGCCGCGCTCAGTATCCCTAAGAGAGAGCATATCTCTCAGGCTAGGCAAGATGCCCACTGGCTCCCTATCAAAAAGCGCATTCTTTTCAAGGCTTTCACAATCACCCACAAATGCCTATCACAAGGTGCACCCCCTTATCTAACCGAACGAATACACCAAGCACCTTCCACCAAACCCAAACGTGACCTATACTCACACCAACTCATAATCCCCGCCTTTAACAGAGCCAAAGCAGGAGGCTCTAGTTTTGAAGTGCTCGCACCTAAATCATGGAATGCACTCCCGCTTAAACTTAGGAAAGGATTATCTCTCATGGCCTTCAGAAAGGCCTTGAAGACCATTCTTTTTAAGTAGACCATGCTCTCTCAGCTGCTATGCCTTATAACCTTACCTTACTGTTTATCTACTTACCTTACTATGTACCGTATAACTACCGCCTTACTGTATAACATGTATGCCAACCAACAATGTACCCAACATGTAAACGCATGTATGTAACAACTACACTGTGTTATGACTTGATGGTTGTGAAGATTATGGGGCCTATTTCCACAAGTTCCACTCAGAAAGATACAAATAACTTCCTGAGCAATCCTTGAGGCCACAGGTTTTTTGAGTGCCGAAGAACGCCAGGAACCAGGAACACACGGTGACCCCTCGACCGCTGTAAAGCAAGCAATGGGTCAGTACAATGGCAAACAATACACTGAATAGCGAGGTAACAAATATCAAGGGGCTTACCAAGGGTTTGGGGACAGGAAGAACAAAGATGAGAATGGAGGTGTTCCGTGTGACTGCAGAGTGTAGCAAGCGGCAGCGGGTAGGCATAGATTGTTGTAGGCACTGCAAGACCTGTATGGAAAGGGTACTCCAAAAGGTAATAGAAGAGGAAATCCGAAAACAGTCCGTTAAGAGTTCCAAGGACAAAAGCCAGCCAAGTTCGTCGTAACCAGGGGGTAATCCAAGGAATCCAAAAATACAGTTCAAAGGTCCTGAAACAGCAGAGCAAAACAGTATCCAAGGGCTTCACAGAGGAATCCAAGAAGAACAGTCCGTAGTCCAGGTTCAAGATGTGGAGACAGGAAGACGCCGAACAGTGCCTAATTGGGTCAGCTGTGAAGCACTGAATGAGAGTTCCCTCTCCGGTTTTAAAGGGGCCTAGGAGTGTCACATGACCAATTACGTGACCGATGATGTAGCACGTTTCCTTGTCACATGACCCAAGTTTTTAAAACGCTGCCTGTCTTCCTGAGGGCGTGACGAAGCAAAGGAAAAAGCCGGCGTCTCCGTCGACTGTCTCCAAGACGCCAGGGCAGCTGCCAACGTTGCAATGGGTGAATATGACCATAGTGCGTTAGATGCCCTCGTGTGCACCGCTGCCGTGCAGCTTGAAGGAGTGAGGACATGAGGTCAGAAGGGGAAAGCAGATCAGGACCTGAGATGGAGGGCTTAGTGACTGCACGGGTATTCGTGTGCGTAAGGTGACCAGTGGATGGTGTAACAGAGCTCCCCCCCAAAGGCCCACGACCCCGTGGGCAAGCAGGGAAATCCCGGTGAAACTGGGCCACCAAACGATGGGCATGCACATCCCGGGCAGGATCCCAAGAGCGCTCCTCAGGATCGCAACCCAACCAATCCACGAGATACTGGAGCTGCCCCCGGAAGGAAGAGACGAGAGCCCAGAATACCCCCAACCTTATAAACATCAGGGTCATCCAGTGACACAGGGGCAGGGCGAGAGACCAGGCGCGTAGGACCAGGGCATGGTTTCAGGAGGGAAGTATGAAAAACTGGATGGACCTTCTAAGTCAAAGGAAGGGATAGGCGATAAGCCACAGGACTCAGGACACCAGACACCCGAAAAGGACCAACAAACTTGGGAAGCAATTTGCGACAGCCAGGCTTTTGTAGATAACGGGACGACAGCCAAACTCGGTCCCCCACACGGTAAACAGGAGCAGCAACCCGTTTCTTATTGGTTGAAGCTTTCATGGCCAACTGAGCTTCCTGCAGATGGGCAAGAGTCTGAGCATGAACCATGGCCATGTCGCGAACACAAGATGAGGCAGCAGGAGCACAAGAGGATGCATAATCGGGAATGGGCAATGTACAGGGGTGTTGGCCATAAAGGGAGTAGAACGGAGAAAAGCCAGTAGAAGGGTGCAAGGAGTTGTTATCGGCGAATTCAGCGAGATGTAGCAGGTGTACCCATGATTTCTGATTTTGTAGTGAAAGACAGCGTAAATATTGTTCCATGGCCTGATTTACCCTTTCTGTCTGGCCGTCAGTTTCCGGATGGTAAGCAGAGGAAAATCGTGCATCAATACCCAATAATTTAGTGAGCGCACGCCAGAAACGGGACGTGAATTGTGAACCTCTGTCAGAAACCAAGACCGTAGGGAGCCCAAACAAACAAAAAATGGACTTGAAAAACAGATTTGCCAATGTAGGTGCAGAGGGTATACCAGAACAAGGAATAAAGCGAGCCATCTTTGTGTAGGCGTCTACTACAACCCATACTGTATCATAACTCTGTGAACGAGGGAGATCAGTCACAAAATCCATTGTAAGGGTATTCCAGGGTCTGAGGGGAATCGGCAAGGGCTGTAGAAGACCCAAAGAGCGGCCTCTACGGGACTTACACTGGGCACAAACTGAGCAGGTGTTGACATAATTCTCAACGTCACGCCGCATCGAAGGCCACCAGCACCAGCGTTTAAGTAGATCTAGAGTATGCGGTTGTCCTGGGTGGCCATGGATGGCAGCATCATGAGACCATTCCATAGCTAGATTTTGAGTGTCTGTTAGGCAGAAACCTGTCCAGTTGCCTTAGGGACCACTGCAAAAGATTTAAGACTACAGGTGTTGGTAGTAAACCCACTTGGTAGCAGTCTGCACCACCCAGATTTACCTGGTAGCAGTGGCTGAGCAGTCAGACTTCCCTCAAGAAGAGTTAGGCAGTATGCAAAGTATACTCAATAGGCACTCAGATACAATAATACAAGCGAACACTGACCAAAGCTTTGGTATCAAAGTATATAATTATTTATTTAAAAACACACAGTTGAAACACTCCAGCACTCTTATTGTAAAATATTCTAAACACAGTTACTATTATGATATATACACACCCCTTTTTCCCTATTAGAAAATCACAGTAAAACACCACTTATTTTCATACAGAGGTGAGCGCTTAACTAGATTGCACTCTAATAAGTTTGTGAAAAAGGGAGGGAAAAAGACAGAATAAGCAGAGGTACACCACTCTACGATTCCAGAACACTGTTAGCAAGGCAGAGAGCAAAAAGTCACTGGTGAGCCAAAGTCCAAAGGCTGAGCCCACTCTTAGAGAGAGCACAGCACAAATGCGCCCAAGATCACACAGTTACACTAGGCTTAGAAAGTCTTGCAGAGGGTTCAGCAAAGCGTTTAGAGAGGCTTAGAAAAGTTTAGCCAAGGTGTCCCAGGCTAACCCAGGGTCGAAAGCCGGGGGCTAAATCTACCCCGTACAGAAGCCAGGCGGGACACGGTACCTTAAGTGGGAAGGATCCTCCAGCTGTGGCAGTTGTTCCTGGTAGTGGGTGCAAGTTGCGTCGTTGTCCAGGGGAAGAGAAGATCTCGAATTGGAGGAAAGATGAAGGTCGTTGCACTACCAGGGCAGAAACCAGCCGCAGAGTTTTCCGGTTAAAAGGTGGTACCTTGGTTTCGCGGTCGTGGTAAAACGTGGTATCCCGGTTGCTGGGGTGCTTGGCACGGGCAAGGCGGCCACGAGATATGTCGGGAAAGCGAAAAGACGGTGAAACTGGTTATCCCCACCAGTCAAAGGAAGAAGACTCTCCGGCGGGAGATCTCTGTCGTTGGGAAAAGTGGTGAGGCAGTCCAGCAGGGCTCCACCGGTGGTGGTGTCGTGGCAGGTCGGCTCAGCTTCTCCCTCGTCGGATTCTTAGGTCCTGTGGCGACTTCAGAAGTTCCAGTCCCCAAAGCCCTGCTTTTATGCAGCAAACCCCCATTCACTCAGCCTAGCTGTCACTCAAACATGCTAAGTGGTGAGACGGCCGGCTCACCATTTGGGCCAATCAGGACGGAGTGCGACTTGAGTTGCCTAAGCAACTCAGTCCAGGGTGCCTAAATTCCCCTCCACCCCTCCTAAGTACCCCAGACAGAGTGGCACCACTTTGGAGGGCTTCTGTGGAGAAGCCCGTCAAAAAGTGGAACAAAGGGCTCGACTTGGGTTGGAGTCACAGAAGAGAACACAAACGCCATTTTAGAATCAAGTTTTGGCCAAAAATACCAACCGGAGAATTAATATTAATTAAATAAACCGGCGGTATGTTCGAGGCTACCGTAAATAATTAAATAAAGGTAGTAGCCTAAAACAATGGGAAATCCCATAGGAAAATATTCGCGGTTGAATATAAAAAGTAGTATCCACTGCCACCAGCCAAAACTCGATCAGGGGGGACGGAGACGTGCCCCCTCGACTCTCAGACCCCGGGGCAATTGAATTGCCCCAGCCAGTACGTCCACAATATGATAGTTACTGGTTCTGTTCAGAGTTTAAGACTAGTAAAGTCAATGGTGACTTTACATGCCCTGGGAGACAGTAGTCAGTCCCAGGGTATGGAGTCTATACTGGGGGGTCACTATGACACCCCTGTGTTACTGCACTGAGGGTGCTGTGTAACACACATCACAAAAACACATGAAGCCCTATGGGGTAAAAGACCCCATAGCCCATTAAACACATCTAGATTCAAAGAAACACACTCAAATCATGTCCAAGAGTGAGGGTAAAAGAGTCTCACTCTTGGCAGGAGAAAAAAATAAACCCCAAAAATCCAGCAAAGCTGCTGGGGGACTCACTAGGTTAGGAAATTCAGCCTAAACAGAGAATTCTCCCTAACAGTGTCACTAGAGGGTAGGAACAACCTGTTGTGAACAAAAGGTAGACCATCGTGATAAACGGGATCCCATTCTGCTAACTGTTGTGGATGTTGGGAAACCCATGTGCGTATGGCTGACAACAGAGGAGGAAAAGGGGTGCATAAGCATACTACATGCCCGTGGTCAAGCACCGTTTCTGGGAAGACCGAAAGTGACACCCCTCCAGGAGAGCGGGATAGAGCGTCTGCTTTACCATGAGACAGACCAGCACGGTGTTTCACAACAAAGTCAAAGGCTGCGAAGAATAAGTGCCAACGCACCTGACGACTGTTGACGCACTTGAGGGATGCGAGATCCTGCAAAGTCCTATGATCAGTGAAAACTGTGACTTGATGTTTGGCCCCCATCAAATGGTGTCTCCATACCTGAAATGCGTCTTTAATCGCCAGGAGTTCCTTTTCGGTAACTGTATAATGGGATTCAGTAGATGTAAACTTGCGTGAATGATACACTACAGGGTGTAAATGACCAGAGGTTGGGCAAGGTTGTGACAATACCGCTCCCAAAGCAAAGGATGATGCGTCTGCCTCGACAATGAATGGCAACTCCGGATCCGGTTGTTGTAGGACCGGAGCTGAGGTAAACGCAGATTTCAAGGACTCGAAAGCGGCTTGATGTTCGGGGGTCCAGATAAATGGGGCACGTGGACTGGACAATTTAGTTAATGGTGCCACTATAGTAGAAAAACCAGGGATGAACCGCCTATAGGACTGTAAAGACTTCAAGTTTACCGGGACCGGCCATTCCAAAACGGCTCGTACTTTCGACTGATTCATAGTCAACCCACCTGGTGAAATGTGCAAACCCAGAAATTCTACTTCTTTGGTATGAAACTTGCACTTCTCAGGCTTGGCAAATAGCGCATTCTTGCGCAATCGGGATAGGACTTCTTGGACGTGAAGGATGTGTTTGTCTAAAGAGGAGGAAAAGATCAGAATGTCGTCCAAAATAGACCACCAAATAATTGTCCAGAATGTCCCCAAAGACCTCATTCATAAACGGCCGGAAGGTGGCAGGGGCGTTGCACAAACCGAAGGGCATTGCTAGGTATTCAAATAAACCCTGTCGGGTGCAAAACGCTGTCTTCCACTCATCCCCTTTGCGGACACGTATCAAATTGTATGCTCCCCGAAGATCTAATTTGGTGTAGATGGAGGCGTGTGTTAGTCTATCCAAGAGTGGAGAGATGAGAGGTATGGGGTATCTATCTTTGATAGTGATGGCGTTCAAACGTCAGTAGTTTACACAGGGGTGAAGATCCTCCTCTTTCTTTGGAACGAAGAAGATAGGGCATGCAGCAGGCGAGGAGGAGGGCCGAATATGGCCTAAACGTAATGCCTCCTGCAAGTATTCTTTCAAGGCTTTATCCTGTACTGGTGATAAAGAATAGATTCGGCCCTTGGGGATCTGAGCGTCAGGGACCAGATCTATGGGGCAATCGTAGGGTCTGTGTGGAGGTAAACTCTCTGCGGTGCCCTTGTCGAAGACTGACAAAAACTTGTGATAAACTGGAGGTATGTTGGAAAAGACAGCACCACCATGTGCGAAGTGGAAGAGTGATGTTCATCAGTCTCGGATAGGGTCAGATGTGCTACTGCACCCAACGCTGCAACAGGTGTATCGATTACCTCCTCTCTCTCGATAAGACAAAAATGTTGACAGACTTCGGATTCAAAACAGACCTGGCCAGTACCCCAATTGTTAGCGGATTATGTTTTTTTAACCAAGGGATGCCGAGAATGATACGAAACTGAGGGATGGTTATGAGGTCAAAGGCAAGTGTTTCCCTATGTGTTTCCTGGATGACTACTTCCATGGGAGCAGTCTGTTGTCGAATAGGTCCAGAAGCAAGGGAAGTCCCGTCCACAGCCTGTACAGGCTCAGGAAACTCCTTGGTAACTAGTGGAAGGTTCAAGGCATAAGCCATTTGTATGTCGATAAAGCAGCCAGTGGCCCTGGAATCAATGATAATCTGAACGGGGTGCATTGTATCAGGAGCAGGCTTTAATAAGGGGTGGACTGTGACTGGTCTAATAGGCCCAAATGCCGGAAGAGAAGAAGAGGGGGACTGTGGAGAACACGTCCTGGCCTACATATTCAGGGACAAGCAGTCGGAAAACCCGGATTCTTTTGCTTTGGGTGGCGTGGACAAGTCTTGACGTAATGTCCATTAAGTCCACAATAAAAGCAAGCGTTGTCGGTTCTCCACCTTTCTCATTCCGTCATAGTTATAGGGCTACGTATTCCACCCACTTGCATGGGTTCACTGGCTACATCAGGAGAGACCGACAACTGTGTACCTGAGAATCTGACTTCTGCCTTGCGCTCGGTGCGTCAAGCGTCTAACTGGAGTGTGAGATCAA
The DNA here is from genome assembly GCF_040938575.1 of Ambystoma mexicanum. Taxonomy (NCBI): domain Eukaryota; kingdom Metazoa; phylum Chordata; class Amphibia; order Caudata; family Ambystomatidae; genus Ambystoma; species Ambystoma mexicanum. The sequence goes on along the minus strand of NC_090924.1, from coordinate 480,665,587 downwards.
CCAGATCAGAGTACTGAGTCGGAAGCGACGGCACCACTGCCAAAGCGTCCTTAAAGGAGCCACTTAGACCTCTGTAAAACACTTCAGCCTTCTTGTTTTCGGGCCAGGATGTTTCTGCCGCTAACTGATTGAATCGTGTTATGTATTCTATAAGGGTGCTTTTCTCCTGAGTGAGATCTAGTAATTCCAAATCTCTGGATTGAGCTTTGTGTCTAGTGTCAAAAACCTTAGAAATTTCAGTCACTAGTAGGTCAAAGTCATAAAGGGCTGGATGATTGTTTTCAAGTAATGGGTTGGCCCATGTGGCGGCGACGCCAGACAAATAGGAAAGCAAAAACGCAGCCTTGGCAGGTGCATCAGGGAACACTGAAGGTCTACAAAGGAAATGTAATTTACATTGATTCAAAAATGTACGGAATTTCCTGGGGTCTCCCTGGAATCTCTCGGGGGGTGCTAAGGGAAACGGAGTGGAAGCAATTACTGGTGTGATGATGGAAGGGGTGGAAGTGGTGGCAGAAGGTACAGGGGTTGGAGGTGTGGGGTCCCCAAATTCGGAATCAGAAGGTAGGGGATGGCGAGCACTCTGAAGGGAGTCAAGGTGGTGGTCTAACGCTGTGGTGGCTGCGGCCATATCGGCCCTCAAGGTAGTAACTGCTTGCAGTAGAGCGGCCACGGGGTCCCCAGCTGACGCCTCCATAATCTGAACACCTGTCGGCTTCACAGTCTGTTATGACTTGATGGTTGTGAAGATTATGCGGCCTCTGTCCACAAGTTCCACTCAGAAAGATACAAATAACTTCCTGAGCAATCCTTGAGGCCACAGGTTTTTTGAGTGGCGAAGAACGCCAGGAACCAGGAACAGTGGTGACCCCACGACCGCTGTAAAGCAAGCAATGGGTCAGTACAATGGCAAACAATACACTGAATAGCGAGGTAACAAATATCAAGGGGCTTGCCAAGGGTCTGGGGACAGGAAGAACAAAGATGAGAATGGAGGTGTTCCGTGTGGCTGCAGAGTGTAGCAAGTGGCAGCGGGTAGGCGTAGATTTTTGTAGGCTCTGCAAGACCTGCATGGAAAGGGTACTCCAGAAGGTAACAGAACAGGAAATCCGAAAACAGTCTGTTATGAGTTCCAAGGTCAAAAGCCAGCCAAGTTCGTCGTAACCAGGGGGTAATCCAAAGGAATCCAAAAATACAGTTCAAAGGTCCTGAAACAGCAGAGCAAAACAGTATCCAAGGGCTTGACAGAGGAATCCAAGAAGAACAGTCCGTAGTCCAGGTTCAAGATGTGGAGACAGGAAGATGCCGAACAGTGCCTAATTGGGTCAGCTGTGAAGCACTGAATGAGCGTTCCCTCTCCGGTTTTAAAGGGGCCTAGGAGTGTCACATGACCCATCACGTGACTGATGATGTAGCACGTTTCCTTGTCACATGACCCAAGTTTTTAAAACGCTGCCGGGTCTTCCTGAGGGCGTGACGAAGCAAAGGAAAAAGCCGGCGTCTCCGTCGACTGTCTCCAAGACGCCAGGGCAGCTGCCAACGTTGCAATGGATGAATATGACCATAGCGCGTTAGATGCCCTTGTGTGCGCCACTGCCGTGCTGCTTGAGGGAGTGAGGACATGAGGTCAGAAGGGGAAGGCAGATCAGGACCTGAGATGGAGGGCTTAGTGACTGCACGGGTATTTGTGTGCGTAAGGTGACCAGTAGATGGTGTAACACACTGTAACTTAGCACCAAGACTTTCTCCTATGTAACCAGCACCTAAGCAAATATTCTTGTAACAGCGCCATGTTGCATGAGGGCCGTTGTGCGCTTTTTAAATGTAAATAAATAAATAAATACATGAATAAATAAATAAATAAATAAATAAGGTAAGCCTTCAGTTTAGCACATGACTTTGGCAGTTGTGGAAACAGAGGGGCTCTCATGTCATTATGTTCGCCAATACAAAATCTTAAGTATATGCCTGAGCTTTTAGGTGCCATAATATTACCAAACAATTAGCAATTGTAAAATGTGCAGCACGCCAACCACTTCATTATGAGATTTTCAGAGCAAATGCGTTAGCATATGCAGCTGCTAAACAGATGGCTGTTTCCGGCTCCAATGCTGAATATGTGTTAAAAGTAAAGAGTCAGATACAAACCCCTCATTTCTCTTTGTTGCAGGAGATTGCACTTAATCAAGACACTGCCCTTGAATCAGAAAACGGGTCCTGGTCTGGGATACACTCTTGCATGTACTCTGAAATCTTTTGGCAGGATGGACATGGGTGCTTACTCGCACCAATGGTACTATTATCCCAAGTGGCTCATATTTATCACTGGCTTACCCATGCAGGAAAAGGGGTATAGTTGCCACTCTCAACAAGGATCTATATGCACCAGACTTTTCTGATAGGGCAGGAACTTATTGTAAACAGTGTATTATCTGCCAGCAAAAAATATTGTAAAGACTATCAAACTGTCCCTAAGAGCCCATCCACACACCGGCCCCCCGAGAGCTGTGCATTAATGTTCAGATAGACTTTTACAACTCCCAAAATGCAGTGGATACCAATTTGTTTTAGTAATTGCACATGGGGCACATATTCAAGTTGCAAGCTACTAACAAGCCATAAAAGAGTCACTTGTCCCCTCAATGCTATATAAGCACACAGCACAACATGTCTTACTCGTCAAGAGACAAATATCACTAGCCAGTGGCTAGTGAAGAGAGCAAATGTTGCACCCTGATTGCAGACATCTTCTCAGGATGGGTGGAGGCTATGACAAATCCAGGGGGTTTATCCCTTGTTCTCTTGGGGGAGCCACCCCCTTTGGGACTAGGGAGGTGACCATGCTAAGCTGATTCCTAACTAGGGTTAAGGGCAAGCAGGATCTCATTGGGGTGACCCCCCCCGTTTTGGGGACAAGGAATGCCTGAACAGAAACAACATACCCCCTCCCCTCACTTCAAAGTCTGACCTATTTTTGGAACATGGAAACTAACCAGGCTAACTATGAAAAGGGCCAGCCAAATTGGAGGCTTGGTTTCCGACCTGTACCTGTTCCCGTTTTTTGATGTAAGCAGGACCAATCACATTCTTCCTTCTATCCCTGGGAAGAACTTAAAAAGCAATGAATGTTCTGAACAGGGGTGTCTGTCTGCCAGGAGGAAGAGGCGCAGGCATTCAGAGCCACATAGAGGAGGAGTCAGGTCTAAAGAACCCCATAGCCCAGAAGGGGCAAACTGAAGAATCAACCCGAAAGGGGGCCAACAAAACCGAAGTACCGACAAGGCTAAAGAAGCCCAGGAAGGGCTATTGTAAGGAGTAACCCACAGAGGGTTGAATAAACCAGAGTACTATATAGGGGTAAACATGTCCATCGTCCACCCAGGGCTGCAAAGAATAGGAGAAACCGAACTGGGCTGGAGAAGTTCACTGCCAACCTAAGGCCAGTCCACAAGATAACCAAGGAAGGTTCAGGGGGAAGTATAATTAGTATAATTGGACTTGGGAATACCGAGCACCACAGGTCATGTTGCCTTATCCATGGAGACGGGATAAAAACCAAAAGCAGAGACTGTTTTGAGAGACATTTTAAAGACATTTTCTTTTTGGAGAAATCACAACCTTTTCTTTGAACTTTGAGACATTTTCTTTTTGCTTTGGGAAAACCCATACCCTCCCAGAGACTTTAAGCGTCATTCAGAAAACAATCATCGCTAAGTTCCATCTTTGAAGAAACCCTAAACTAAGCACAAGGCCAGCATAGGATTTGGACAGAGGACTGGACGGGTGTTTTGTTAGCCATCCTGACGAGAACCCTTTTACTGTTTTTTAGCGTAGGGAAAACATCTTAGTGATAGGGCTTAGATGAGGTTTTTCCTTTGAGTTTTCCAATAAGATCTGGTTCAAACTATGTCTTTGTGTCCATCTCCCATCTCTCACTTACCACAAGGCCTAACCACATCAAAAGAAAGACACTGGGCCTCATTACAAGTATGCCGGTGTAGTCTGAGTATCGAAGCCGGTAACACTGATCGCCAGGGACCCTCCGCGTCCGGCAACACCGTTGCTGGTATCTGCGGAGACACGCGGCAGCCGTGCCAGTGATATTGGCATGGCTTAAGTAAGTTCACATTCAGAGGTGCACGGACACGCAACCACCGGCATGGACATGCCAGTAACAACCTGAAAATGATGCCGGAAACACCAGCATCGCGGACCAGGCGTTAAGTGGATTCTGGTGTGTAGAAAACTTCCACAGATGCTCATAATCAGCACAAGTGAACCCAATGGGCTGTGCCACAGCACAAAATGACCACTCCCACACTCACACCCCTTCCAAAAACAAAATGCTACCATTACCAATAGCAGTAGTGGAGCTGGTGGACATGCCTGCAGAGCTACTGATTGAAGAGGCAGTGAGGAGGAAGACGCTGCAGAGGCGCATGAGGAGAAGGAGGCCCATCATGGCCAGCAGATCCCCAATGTGCAGCAGGTTGTACCCCACAGGCAGCCACCAATCACTCGCCTAAGGGCCACCCCATTCAAGCTCACCCCCGGTCAGGTGCACACCATGTACCGGATAGACAGAGACACCATCACCGCTATAGTGGACCCGATACATGGTGACCTGGTGAGCCGCATACATAACTTCCTCGACACAGGCACATATCAGAACACAGTGGGGCAGCTGCATGGTATCTCCCAACCCTGTTTCTCCTGTGTGCTCTTCCAAGTGCTAGATGCACTCCTGTTTCACGTACGTGACCACATAAGCTTACCACGGACTGCGGAGGAGGTAAATGCCACTTGCAGGCATGCCTAATGTAATTGGTGTGATAGACTGCACACATGTGAAGCTGGTGGTCAGGCATGCTGTGGAGGTAGTGTACCGCAACAGGAAGCTGTACCATTCCCTCAACATACAGATGGTGTGTGATGCCCGCCAGCTCATCATGCATTGCTGTGCAAGATTTCCTAGCACTACACATGACTCCATGTTGCCCCGCTACATTGGACGGCACGCTGGACTTTGTACCTGGCTGCTGGGTGAATCTAACTACAAAGCCATGTCGACTGTTGAATTGGGGGGGGCAGTAATCAGCATAGCAAATCTGACTGCTCGGTGAGTCTAACTACAAGGCCATGTGGACTGTTGAATTGGGGGGGCACTAATCAGCATAGCAAATCTGGCTGCTGGGTAAGTCTAACTACAAGGCCATGTCGACTGTTGAAATATGGCCAGGTATGAGATGCATAACCAGTGAATGTGCACACTACATGCATTAATCCATCATTACTCCTACTGCAATTTCCTGTAAATTTCCTGTAACCTTTACCAAACCCCCGTGAAAGTGCACAGAGGCCGGATAGGTCATTAAAAGGCAAAGGTAGATGAGGAATAAGTGCAAGAACCCTTATTACCCACAATCTGCACAATAATAAACCTCACATATTGAACAGGATATGACCCTACTCTGCCTTGTGAGGGCTTGAAATGTGCAAGTGTGTAGGTGTAACGGAAGGTGCAGCACAGTAGTAGCATGCCAAAGTGCAAGGCCTTGACAGCCAGGTCTCCATGTATGTAATACATACAGTGCATACATAACTTTATCTATTTTGGCCAGCAATAAACCAAAACCACATGTACCAGAATGAACCACACCATAGTGACAATGACAAACAAAAACACAGTTAAGGAAACACACAAGTCATGATGCTCAGCCAGAGAATGAAGCTGCCGCACAAAAATAGTTTGTGACTGCACACACATTTCACAGGTACACTGCCCGTTAGTACCCGTGTCATGTCTCCTTAAGGAACACCTTTAAATTGAAAAAATACTTAACTAAAACTAATACATGATTTTAAGGATGCGGCGTAACCCAATTCAGCGTTTCCCATCCCTAAATACACTCCTCCACCCTTATTGCAATTATGTGACCCTTTACCCCTCACACACACATATTCGATCAATAGGTTTTTTTGTCATACGGGTTACGATAAATAAGGATGTCTAGAAGAAGGATTGCTAATAAAGACTGCATTCTGTTACAACCACTAAATCACAAATGCAAATCATTCAAATGCTAAAAGTACCGTTGTACAGGGACAGTCGATTTTTATTTGTGACACATTAATGACAGTCACATCCATTCAGGTTAGTTGTATGAAAATTCTTAGGAGGTCTTGTTGTCTGTGAATGGTCCATGTGAAAGCCACTGCACACCACACCCCCCACACGCATGCTGACAATGTACCCTACGGGTTTCACGAAAAAGAACAGATGCTATGTAAACAAATTTTTGCCTGTGCATGTTAGTCTTCTGAAATGAACACGATATAGCCTGTGTCAACATGAAATGCCCAGGAAATTGACATGTACTCTTTCTCTTGCTCCCTTGCAGGTGATGCTGGGTATCCCCTGATGCCATGGCTAATGACCCCATCAGGCAACCCCACAACAGGCACGAACAGGCGTACAACCATGCCCATGTACGCACTCACTGCACCATTGAGCAGACTTTTGGCCTGTTGGCCTCAGCAGATCTGGGGGAGCCCTCATGTACAGCCCGGTGAAGGTGGCCAGAATTGTGCTGGCATGTGCCATGTTGCGCAACATTTGCATCCGGCGTAACCCCCCCTGACCATCGACATGGACATGCTGGCACCAGAGGCTGAGGACGAGACGGATGAAGAGGAGGATAATACACAGCGACGTAATGGCAATGATGGACATGCCACGCGGCAAGAACTTATACACCACTACTTTTGAGCACCTATTAACACACGGCACTGGACATGAAGCCCATTGGGCACTGGACATGGATCACTCTGGGAACACGACACTGTACATGAATATCTGTACTCACACTGAAAGATCAATGCCGAGTCATGTTTCTTTTTGCAACACCAGATATATTGTGACAAGAAAAACTATTTGCAATTGTGATTGGCCTTCAATACCGCTACGATTCCATCCAACTATCCCCACAGCCCCTCCCTGACTATCCCTCCCCACACCTGTCCCCAACTATACCTCCCGACAGCCCCTCCACAACTATCCCTCCCCACACCCCCTCCCCAACTATCCCTCCCCACAACCCCTCCAACTATCCCTCCCCACAACCCTTCCAACTATCCCTCCCCACACCCTCTCCCCAACTATCCCTCCCCACACCCCCTCCCCAACTATCCCTTCCCACACACACCCAATCCTTGTCCTATTTTCATCCCCTTTTAGTCGGAGGGGGGTGGAGGCCGAGTCAGCCGCTGCAATCTACACAAAGGGCTGCTTGGCAGGGAACTTGTGGGAGTCGTACTGGAGGATGGTGCCAGTGGTAAGATTATGTGACGTTCCGAAATTGCCTGCACCAACACGCCATTGGACTCCACCAGGGTTGAAATTGATCCATTCCCCTCCCTCACACGCCGTGCCAGATGGTAAACTTCCTCTGTGGCTCTGCCCAGCATCCGTGCAGTGTTCCTAGAGGTGTCCTGTAGTGTCTGCCACATGAGCTGGGCCTCGGCCAGGTATTGTTGCACCATTGTGTGCATGGCTTGCTGTCATTCCTCCATCCTAGAGAGGCGCCCCTCAATGTCACGTGCATTGCGTAGGGGTGGTGGTTGTCTGTGTGGGGGCGCCAAGGGCCCACAGGCCTGAAACCAGCAGTATCCGCATAGCTCTGGTTGCTGAGTATTTTGTCGACTCCACCGTCGTCCCCAATGTTGTCCGGTCCACCGCCTTGCGGAAGGGGTGCAGGTCATCCTGCTGGCGGGGTGGGTAGCAGGTGCCTCCTGCTGGAGGGGTGGCTGGGCAGCAGGTGCCTCCTGCTAGAGGGGTGGCTGAGTGGCAGGAGTAGTTGCCCGCTCCCGTCTGCTGGTGGATGCGTTGGTATCCTGGGTGGAGGTGCTGGTTGTCCGTTAGCGGGGCCATGCCCTGGTGTCCCTGGATGTGATTGGCTGTTCGCCGTCATTGCCAGGTGATGTGCCTGTGTGGGACAGTAAGGCAGGGTATCAGTATGGGTATGGATTCATCAGACATAATTGCTAGTACTTTCAAATGTATGTGCATTGTCATGGACATGGTGGTGGCTATGGCATGGTGCACACAGGCATGTGTCGGGATGCTGTGTGGGCGCATGTGTGGTGTGCTGGCATGGTGTGAGCAGTGTCTGTTGCCTGGGGTACTAGTGTTTTCCGGTTTGGGTGTTATTAGTGTGCCACACAAGCTGTATGACATGGTGGTGTGTCTGATTGTGACAAGGATGTGTTTCACATGTAACTGCTGCTATGGCAGTTGCTGCATTGATGGTGATTTAGCGGGATGGGACATGGTGAGTGGGACAAGTGTGCCACATGTATCATTGATGCGTGCATCTTGTCCTCTGCTGGTGGTGGGGGTACGTGACACTGTGGTAGCACAGCAGAAACAACAGCAGCTATGCAGTGTCAGGGGGATGTGTGTCTGAGTGCCTGCAGATGCAACTTGTGGGGGCAATACAGGGGACCTGTGCAAGTGTTGCAGGCAAGTAGGATGTGCATGTGTGTAACGAGGTTGACGGTGGGTGGACTGCCAGCAGGGCCATACTGTCCTCGGGTACAACATACTTGACATATTGGCCTACTCATTGGCATTGGGGCTACAAGGTGTGTGATGTGACATTGGCCTTACGGGGACTCACCAGCCTCATTGGATGTGACCTCTCCAGCCTCCACATCTACAACTCCCTCGATCGCCTCCATGTGCATTATACTGCTGCATGTTTCCTCCCAAGCCTGCAGTTTTATTGGAGATGGTGGTCCCCCTCCTGTGCCGTGCCTTGGGCACGCTGTGCGGCAAGGAGGTTCTGCACATGCAGATGTAGATCGTCCCACCTCTTTTTGCAGTGCCTAACTGTTCTGGGAGTTGTCCCCACTATCGACACCTTCCTGGCAACCTCCAGCCAGATGGCCTTCTTCCTAATTTATGTTTGGCCCTGTAGGTCATTGCAGAAGACTTCTGCAGAGTTCTCGGCCAGCGTGTCTGCCAACATGTTAAGTTCTGGTTCACTGAGCTTTGGCTTGCGCCTCCGTATGGCAGGTTGTCTTGAGGACATATCCGTGTATGTCCTTAAGTGCACAGATTGTGCCTCTGACTCCTGTAAACTGAGGATTGCAATGGATTGTGTTTTTATAATGGCTGCCAGTACATTTCCTGTTCCGGCGATAATGTTATTTCCAAACACGGTAATACCAGTAACATCGGTACCGGTAGGTCTGTGTATGCGAAGCCGGAATCGCAGTCAACATCAGCGAGGATGCTGGTATGGGGGGCGGGGGCGGTTTGGGGCCTTTTGATGGAATTACTGCCATGCCGTAGCTCCCATTTCTGACATGCCAGGTTGTGCGTGCACGCTTACTCAGAATTCCCCCGTTGATTCTGGCAGCAATGCAACACGGGCTCAGTTGCAGCGGCAGGGACAGTACAGAGTAATAATGTAAATACCCAGGTTAAATTAGCCAAGTTGTGTGCTGACAAAGGCTAGACGTGGCCGGAAGCACAGTAGTGTCAAACTTATTTTAGTCACCATGAGATACTGAAGTGATGTCGGATCACGTTAAATTTAAATTGCTGCAAGAAGTTCATATTTTTCATAAAGTGACTTGATATGTAGGTCAAAGAGGTGTTCTGCCAGAAGAAGTATGCCATTCCTTGAAGCCAGGGGACTTCATCTACATCAAAGTGCATCAGAGGAAAATAATGTTGGCACCCAAAGGGATGCATGTTTGCCCATTGTAAAACGGGTGTTGTCCCAGAAAATAAAGTACAGAAAGATAATATTTAATTAATTCATCTTTTATGATAATTGCTGAATACCAGAGACCAGTCTATTAGCGCGGATCAGGATTCAAACCTGTGTTGCTCTTGAGTTGTCTTGCTTCCAAGACAAACGCGTTGCCCCGAGCTGTTCTCACAGGCTTAGGATTCTTTTGGGTCTTTGTGACTTTGATGAATGATGGAAAGGAGAAATTCAATTAGAGAAATGTCATTACCACGCCCAAAATGACGAGCTTGCCAAGGTACGAACAATAGAACGTTATGGCATGATAAGGAAGGGGTTGTGCTTTCCTCTGCGCCTGTCATCGTTGTGTAGATTTTATATGGGGGTTTATTCTACCTGCAGCGAAATGAAATGAGGGATAGGTTATGCCTCCTTGTTAGGCTCTCCCAAATGGATAGGAGATGAGGAATATGCTTTGCAAAGGCACTAGCTGCTACCACTGTCAATATTCTGCTCTGCAAATAAGTCCAATTGTCTGTGCGACTATTTAAAGGACTACTTTTGTACTAGATGAACTTAGATGACCCAAGCCCTTACATGTTAGAGACCTGGTTTTGTATTGTGCTGCTAACTTGTCTGATAGGTTGGTAGCAGCACATATTGTGTTTGCGTGGTGCTTCATATGCCCCATCACTGCGGTTAGGTATTCCTCAAGTACGGGATGAGGAAAATAGCCAAGGAGGTAATGATCAAAGTACATACAGGTAATCCTCATTACTCATAGTCCTACCCTTCCTCATCACAGTACTGAAGACCCTCCTCACCATCCCAAAAGTGGATGATAGAGCATGATTGCATATGGAAAACAGCTGTGGATAGGTGGTGGATGTAGCTGTTATATCGTTATGCAGTGATTTTAACGAATTGAAAACGAAGAATGAACATTTTAACGAATCAAAAAACATTGAATTACAATATATACATATATACACACGTGTGCGTGTGTGTGTGTGTGTGTGTGGGGGGGTAACACGTTAAATCTGGTGAGGGGGGGTTTAAATAAGGGGATATGTTTTCGTTGCTTTGAATTCGTAGAAAAAAATGCATTCTTCTTTTTTAGTTCGTTAAAATCACATGCAACCTTACATCTGCAGGAGGAAGGAGCAGATCACTGAAATTGAAAAGGTTGCCCTCATGGAGGTTGGTGCCTCGAAAGTAAAACATAGCTGCCAAATGACCCCTGACTCAAGGTTTTGGCACGCAATAAAACACCAAACAGGGTGAAGAAGTGTTGTGAAACCTACTAGCAGTGCATGTGAAAAAACAAGGTACCCTTTTAGATGGAAAGCAAGCCTGCTGACAGTGGCATTGGGGAGGTCTGCTTATCTTCTGACAGTCACAGGGCTTTGCTGTCTTCGGGATTTGACCTTCTCAGTGTTGCAGACTTTGCAGCCCAAAAGCGTCTCATAGCTCACATTAGAAAGAAAAGGGGAGTTTGTCACAGGTGGAGGAAAACAGGTTTTAGAAGAGGCGTTTGAGATCAGAATTTGGAAAAAGGTGGATTCAAGCACAGTTGGTGGCCCGCCCATTAATCAGAATAACAAGTGCTGTTGAGCTGTCCGTCTACACCTCTCCCTGGCTGAGCTGTTGGAAGATTCAACTTGTGGTGGCCCCGCCCTTTACCACGAACCACCAACAAAAGCACCAGCATGTGCGCATTTAGCAAATGCTCTACAAGTGCTGTTGAGATGTCTGTCTACACCTCTCCCTGGCTGAGCTGTGGGAAGATTCAACTTGGTATACAGCATTTTAGTTGACTCCCACCTTATTATTGGACTCCGAGCTAAATGTCATTGTATATTTCATTCAAACCACCATACGCTGACAATATACATTTTGTTTTTCTTCTATTTCTTTGTTTTTAGTGGTGGCCCTGCCCATTACCCAGAACCACCTACAAAAGCACCAGCACGCGCGCATTTAGCAAGTGCTTTACAAGTGATTTTGAGCTGTTTAGCTGCTTTCAACTTCAAAAGAGTAACAATTTGGGTGAGCTTGTAGATGTGCATCTTGTTTTAAAATTACACCTCTTGGGCTCCGCAAAAAAAAAAAATGCGTGATTACTGTATTTGTCATCTTTTTTTGACTATTTCAATAGCTGCAAACAATCTACATGTCTGCCATTTATACTCTCACTACGGGAATACAGCCGCTTAAGGAGACAACTAATGCGATTGACAAAACAAAAGAAACGCCTAAACAAACCTCGCATACTTTGCAGCTAACCCGTAGTGGGACAAAACTCTTACAACCATGCTCAGCTGTACTTACCGCGACTTTTGCAAAGGGTCTCGATCGAAACCGAGCATGGCGAACGCTGACGCACATCAGCACACGACGACTACCGGCCGCATACACCCCAGGCCCAGCCGACGGAACCACCGGGCTGAGGCTGCCAACAGCACATCACTGCAATCTTGCACTTTTCCAGCCTCCACCCACTAACCCACCCCTCCCTCCCTCTTTCAGAGCCGCCAGAGCGCCAGGGGACCACTCCGGTGGTGATAGTGCGCGGTACAAATGACCTTTAACATTAACATTAACATTAACTTGTAACCAAGCTGACACCCGATACAGAGCCATGTAGCTCTATCAAGAGCTGTGTTGTTGATCTTTGCATCCCGTCAGACTCCTTGGTCGATGCAGGTGTTTCCTTGTCCGAGACAACACCAAATGCCTCGAACACAACCACGTCCGTCCCCCAGACAATGGTAGTTTCAGCCCAGATTTGCACGGATGCCATAAAGGCTGCCTGCATTACCAGTCAGGCGGATTTATCACATAATAACACAGATGGACCGCATAATAAATCCAACAGTGATATTGATAAAAGCCTTGATGACCCTGCACTAGCAACCCCCGCGATTTCGGCAAACAACAAATCATGCCATTTGCCACCAATCTCACCCCTTCCTCTTCCTAATCCTTCTACTTTATCCCAATCACCAATTATGTTTAGTAATTCTCTACAGGAATGCTCTGTGCTATCCATATCATTCACCCAACCTACCCCGAGAAGAATAATTCCAGCTCTCCCATCGTCTCCCACCTCGCCTAAACCAATCGCACCACCATTTATCGAAATCACGATGCAGGCTATAAATACCGCTCTATTCTCTTTGACCAAACTTTAAGAAGCTTTGGATTCAGAGATTGAACCCACAAACACACATGTTTACACAACTCTTAAGTGCTCAAACAGCTGAGGCATCAAACAAGTGCTGCCACTGTCGAAGTACAAGGAAGTCTTCTGCTGTCACCATGACCGACTCTTTGCAAGAATTCAAAATCACTTCCTAACCAGATTATAGAACTTGGACATCTTAAACAAATAGAAAGCTACGAATTGCAACATGATCAGCAAACTAATCTGCCACCAGAGACAACCATTATGAACAACCTTCTCTTTCCAGAGCCAAACGTGGAACGACCAATAGCTCTGATTGACTCAAAACAAACTTTCAAGATTTTCACTAAATCTAAAAAAAAAATCTCTAATACAACCCCACTACCTAAAAAGACTAAGAATATGAAACAAATTTCTTCAACCAACCGATCAACCTCACGTTATTTTATACACTCCTTAGTCTCACAGAAAAACTCTTCTCAAACGGCCTCAGCTGCAGTGACAAAGAAATACTCCAAGTTAGCACAACAGAAAAAAGGATTGTACCAAAATTTGAAAAACAGCACTGATCCACAAGTCAAAGCAAATGACTTATGTTATCAGCCTCTAGATCACTTGATGAATGAGGTAGAACATACACAATATCTATGTTCTGTAAAATCTATACCTTATATTGACTCCAAAGCGAATATAACAGAGCCTAAACCTCTAGTGGCACAAACACAAGACTATCATTTCCTCACCTTAGAAGAAAGACATGCGGAAATTGCTAAATCAGTTGTCGTATTTGCTGCTAATTCATGTACTCACAAAAACGCCTGTCCTCTGAATCTGGTAGGAACCTCTAAACCGATTAATCAAAGCTCTAAATCCTCTTCTTGGAGAACCACAGCCACAAGCTCTACTTCACCAGCCCAAGCACAATCATTACTCCTTGAAGATCAAGCTCAAATACTAAAAACAAAACGTGGGTTGCCTCTTTTACAAGCTCATCACTATTTAACCTTGCAAAGCAGAGGTGGCAGTTTCCCTATCTAGGATTTAAATAGAACAAGCGTCCTGAACATATTAGGAGATATCCCTCTATTGGAAGATCTTCTATCTTCAGCCATAGCCCAGATAGAGTTTTTAAATGATAGAGGCTCTGTCCCACTGCAGATTTTGCAAAAAGAATGCCACAAATGAAACACTCTTCCATCTCTTCATGGAATGCTCCTCTCTAGATGAAACACAGAGAATCTTTGCAAACATGCTCCCACAAGAACAAACCTTCAAAGACGTAAATAAAAGATGGGAACAGGTCACAAGTGGACCCTCTTTCCCACTCATCTTTAGAACTATGCAATTCTGGGAACACATAGCAAAACAGACACCAAGTTAAACCGGAATCAGAACCAGAATTTGTACTGCACTTGCTAATAAAACACTATTAGACATTCGTACCACTCTCATCAAATATGCTAAAAGTTTGTGACCAAACTACGCAGCATTAAAAAAAAAGAAAAAAAAATGATAGAGACTCTTCCATTGTAAGATTGTGGATGCAGTTGGGGATTGTGATGAACACAATATGGCTAGCCCGAGAAGCCTTATATGATCTAGGCTTCCTGCTATCCCACGAACCCGAATCTCCTTGAAACAAGAGCGCTTAAAACACAATCATATAGAACTGAACCTTCTATCTCAGAAAGGTGCCCATTAAAAATAACCTGCATGAAAGGAGCTTTTGAAACATATCGACAATGATAATTAGACAATCCAAACCCCAAACCCAATATCAGAAATACCAATCCAACACGACTGACATCGATCACTGCTCACTCGCTGGAATACAAGAGGACATAATCATCTTGCACCAACCCTTTCTATCCCACTAAATTCTTTTGATATAGTTGCGCTACAAGAAGTGTGGTTTTTAGAACCACCTGTGTGGGATAATCACACACTGTCTTTATTGCCAGCCAAAGCTCAAAAAAGACAAAGACACATGGCAGGTCTTCTTGTCACGGTTAAGATCTCAACTGGTCTACGATTATATCCGTGGTTCAGCCCCAACATGTATATATAATTGGTGAAAATCAACAACATATATTGGAACCACAGAGATATCCAAGACAATTTTTTATACATGATCTTGAGATGACATTAGATCTCATATCAGAAGACAAGACTGTTGATACGACCATTCTGGCGGGAGACTGAAATATGAACTGCTTAACTGGAAATCTATGCAAATATCCGCTTCTGTCAAAGCGATGAAGAACACTTATGAATGATAGGCAATTTAGCATGGTTTAGCATGTTGAATGGACCAACAACAACGGACAATCCTCCCTTATGCACCCGGAAAAGAAGCCAATTAACCGCTCATATAGATTACATCTAAACTGATCGCAACCTATTCGCTAAAATCAGTAACTTCCAAATTATTCCACAAAATACAAGTGATCATGAGTTATTATCGCTAACATGGTCATGGACCTGCCCTTTTTCTCTACAGTCTCTGGGTTTCTACAGTCTCCACATGGCCATTTCCAACATCAAAAACGGTCTAAAATGGACCCCAAATCAATTGGCAAAATTAAAGTTCCAACTAGAATATCCGAAAGATATCTTAAATCCAGAATTAGTACGGTCCGACAGGCTTTATGTAGCTGCCTTACAGCCCTTCAAGACCTCAAGCACAACAGGCCTACGACATAAAAAACTTTTACATGCCTATGATAATAACTTACACACTAAAAGAACTGCCTATCGAGCGGCCAGAAGAGCTCTAGTGAGCCTTCCCCTTGCAGCGAGATAAGAGAGAATGAGGCAGCTTACAACCAAGTATAAGAACTGGGTTAAATCGAGAAAAGTCATAATCACTCAACGTGATGCAGAATTAATGCTCAGAGCTATTGCTTCCAAGAACTCTGCCCTAATATGGTGTCTCTTGAAAAAGCTAACAATGTCACTCAAAGCCCCACATAAATTAATGCGGTCCCTGAAGAAATCTGGGTCCTATATTATCACTCCTTATACGCAACTACTCTGTTATATAATTTTTATGAAGCTCACCATGCTGATAGTAGTTGTGACATAGCTTTTGACGTGAAAGATATTATCTTCTACGTTTCAAAACTCAGTTCTTCGAGAGCCCCAGGGCCTGATGGTCCCAGCAATGAAATGCTCAAACGACATCCCGAAGCATGGGCAAAATTCTTGACCAATGTATTTAAGAAGACCATAAGAGCTCACCAAATACCTCCTTCCTGGCGTTAATCCGTTATTGTCCACATTTATAAAAAAGGAGACAGACCTCCACTCACCAGAAAATGACAGGCCCATCGCCCTATTCGATGTCCCAGGCCCTTTTTTCACACGTCTTTTACTAAAACACTTTAACTAATGGATGCTTACAAAAAAACTTCACGATCCTAACCAAACAGGATTTTTCCTGGTCTGGGTACTTCTATCAACCTCCAGATTCTGTATATAATTAAAGCACATGAGTTCCAGTTAAAACAACCCCTATACCTGTCCTTCATAGATTTTAAAACAGCCTATGACTCCATATCTAGAGAGCTCCTTATGTCTGAACTTAAAGACGCTGCCTGACCTGCTAATATACAATTCTGGATATGGCAATTCCATAAAAATACATTCATACAGATATGTCTAACCTTGGATGGAAGGTAAACTGATCCCATCTTGACATTTCGAGGCCTCAAACAAGGTTTGACCTTGGCCTCAGCTTTATTTAACTTTTTTTATTTCTGATATGTGACACGATGCACCAAAGGTAGGAACCCATCCTATACCGTGGGTTTTCTATGCTGATGACCTTATTTTGATGGCAAAAACTCCTTAAGGGTTACAGCAATTGTTGATTCAACTGGGCACGTATGCTGATACAAATCTTCTTACAATCAACCTAAATAAAATAAAAATGATATCAGCAACCAAGCAAACCATCAAAAAGATATATTTTAGATGGACGTTGCAAGGAAAAAAGGTGAATGAATATAAATATCTAGGCCTCAATACAAACAACGACAAATCTGAACGCCGTTACCTTCAAGATCTGACTAAAAAAATGCACACAGCATCTGGACAAGCCTCTATCATAAATGCCAAATTTGGCAAAATTCTCTATCCTCCCGGTTCTGTCCTTTAACAGAGCAGAAACTAGAGCTTGGTGCTCCAAACTGTATTGGAGTGTTAAACAGTAATTATATAGTGCCTCCTTAGTATTTATATTGGCCTAAGCCTATTCGAGCTACACGGAAAACCACATTGCAAAGTTCTGATTTTTTTATTTAAACTTTGCCGCCATTTTAAGATTCATCCACCATTTTGATTTCCACTCGTGTGTTCTACCTTCTAAAATGGTGGACTATGTTTTCCACTTGCAGCCAAGCCTTCCGGCCTTTGAGTTCTGTTAATGTTTAGGTTGTCCAAGAGTCGACTGTTTAGACCAAGGAAAGAGACCTTGTGCTTCATATGAACTGTCATTCAAGTGTTGTCTGCGCTCACAAGCCTAATCCTTGTATAAACATTGGGACAACAAACCTCGAGCGTATGCTTTAGCTGAACTACATTGTAAAGTAACTTGGAATAAGGCTTACCGAGGGATCCGAGAACATACATCACCATTGTGTCTTCATGGAAATACAAACCTATGTACTTCTTCGCAGGATATTGTAAAATCTGTATGTGAACTAGGCATGAACTCTAGACCACAAATTATTAACATGAAGAGAGGCTGGACAATATTACATGAATTGTATAAATACGTGAGTGTTTAGATGTTCAGCACTCTCTCACCTCTCCTTGTCGTCTGGTACACACTGGGAGGTGTTGGGAGCCAAATAGCTATCTGTTTTGCTTTGTAAACTGTACAGTTATAAAAAGATCTGTGAATCTTTTTAGCCTGTGATTGGTGTATTTCCTTTGTGGTACTCAGCCTCAATATTTCTTTGTTCTTTCAGATGGCGCCCGAGTAGGGACCCTCAAGATAGATGCCACCTCGTTGAAGAGTAGACGCGGCTATTGGGCCGGGAGGTGAGAAAAAGAGGACCCCTTTTGGATGAGACGCGACACTGCAACAGTACTGCACGATCCGATCCCTGGACGGTGAGCACGCGGTCCGAGATGGCATCTTGACGAGGGTCCATATATCGAGGCAGGCAGTTTCGCTGAAATCACCAACCACGAGGGTCCTTTGTAATCCGATCAGACCTCCCTTTGTCCTTTGAATCAGGTGAGTCATGCCTCGATTCCTAAGTATCCTGATATTTGGTTGTAGAATTGTACTCGCAAGCACAATCAATGGCAGGTAACACCAGTAATCGGACATGCCTGGGAAATTGTCTGCCTGTTTCATGGCGTTATTTCGCAGAGACAGACAATCTTTGGAATGTGGCCGACTGGCACCACAGATGGGGTTGCCGGCATGTACTATGTACTATAAGTACGGCATTGGTAGTATAGTGTTCAACGATATTTGGCACAGACAAACTAGACATTCTTCCGAACTTCAGTGGCCAGTCAATGGTAGTTTTGAGATTGCCCGAATAGACTATTTAGAATCCATATTGTTAAAGAAAAAAGCTAGACCTGCAGCATTTGATGTAGTACAAAATTGGAAAAAGGAAGCTATGCAGCAATTTAAGAGTAAAGAGAAGCATGCACGTTGTCATATGTCAAATTCCGAAAAGTCAGAGTCTGTTAGAAACATGGATAGAGCTTTCCAACTTGGTATACAGAAAATATATCTGTCTAAAGATTTTCATGCCTCAGATGAGCTAATTGATAAACTCTTAAATGAACGTAGGTCTGGTGCCACTGCACCACCTCCTTATGTTCCTCTTCCTGCTGTCTTACCTCTTCCTGCTGTCGTTCCTCCTCCCGTAGCAATTCCTGTTCTTCCTGTTGCTCCTCCGCCACCAGTTATTGCTCCGCTTCCTGTTGTTGTTCCTCCGCCTGTACCTCCACCTTTACCGACTGTTACTGTTCCAGTAAATCCATCCTTGTTGTCAGTGGTAGTGTCTCCACTACCTGTTGTACAGGATTTGTCTACTCTCTCTTTCCCAAGCGGTTCTGCTCTGCTTGTAGCTGATAAAGGGGCGAGTGCTGAATCAAAAGTTGTAACGCGGAACACAGTTTCCAAAGAGAAGAGATTTGAATGCATGGGCTAAGCAATGTATAGAGAAAGGTGAAAAATCTACTGTTTTAGCTACACTCCTTAATCTAGAAATTGTTCCCGATCAGAATGTCTTTACTGAGGGGCTGGAGATACATTTAGCTGCAATGTGGAATTGTTTGACGGACACAGATGTCCCACAAGGGTTAAGGGATTTGAATGTTTGGCTTATTTAAGGGATACTGCGGAGAAAGTGCATGATGACTAATGTTTTTGTAATGAAGGATATTACCGTCAATGATTTGATGGCAATCGATATATCTGATGAATGTGATTCAGGATGTACGGACACTGAAACGTGGAGTTACGAGTAAAGCGAATATTTTTGGTAAGGCTCTTGGCTTAGGCCAAAAGGAGGGTTTGTTAGACTGTAATTATATAGTGCCTCGTTAGTATTTATATTGGCCTAAGCCTATTCACGCTACACGGAAAACCGCATTGCAAAGTTCCGATTTTTTGAGTTAAACTTCGCCGCCATTTTAAGATTCAACCGCCATTTTGATTTCCCCTTGTGTGTTCTACCTTCTAAAATGGTGGACTATGTTTTCGACTTCTTGCAGCCAAGCCTTCCGACCTTTGAGTTCTGTTAATGTTTAGGTTGTCCGAGAGCCTACTGTTTAGACCAAGCAAAGAGACCTTGTGCTTCATATGAACTGTCATTCAAGTGTTGTCTGCGCTCACAAGCCTCATCCTTGTATAAACATTGGGACAATGAAGAACAAACCTCGAGCGTATGTTTTAGCTGAACTACATTGTGAAGTAACTTGGAAAAAGGCTTACAGTGGGATCCGAGAACATACATCACCATTGTGTCTTCATGGAAATACAAACCTATGTAATCCTTTGCATGATATTGCATGATATTGTAAAATCTGTATGTGAACTAGGCATGAACTCTAGACCACACATTATTAACATGAAGAGATGCTGGACAATATTACATGAATTGTATAAATACGCGAGTGTTTAGATGTTCAGTACTCTCTCACCTCTCCTTGTCAGCTGGTACACACTACGAGGTGTTGGGAGCCAGATAGCTATCTGTTTTGCTTTGAAAACTTTACAGTAATAAAAGATCTGTGAATCTTTTTAGCCAGTGATTGGTGTATTTCCTTTGTGGTACTCAGCCTCAATATTTCTTTGTTCTTTCAGGAGAAATTTTTTTTTTAAGCAATTATTATTATTACCACAAAGTCAACCAGTGTGTGGGTTACAGCATGGATTAGGATTGATAGCTCTGTATAGCCAATACATGTGGAAAGTGTTGTCAGTATACAGGAAATTTTTATTGCCATCTTATGAAGGATCATTAATTAACATTTTATCCATTTATGTAAATACTACTGACCACAAATTGATGCTAATCTGGAAACAGAAGATAGCAATCCTAATGAATCAGGCAGACATAACAGTTGAACTGTTGAAACAAAATCCAAGTAGAGCAAAACAAAAATTGTGGAGATATGATTGGGTCTGTACTAGAAACCAATGCATGGAATACAAATATTTCCAACATTTAAAATTTCTTTGCAAAAGTCTCCACTCCATCGAAACATAATTAGCGAAATTTCCATCGGCTAAATATAGAAACCTGTTTCTTCCATTCCACCTCAATTTGTGGAAAACAAATGTCTTTGCGACTCGCAGAATAATTCATATAAAAGAGAATGTATGTAGATTCTGTGTAGATAAAAAACAACAAGAAACTCTCAAACATTTAACTGCTTGCTCAGCCCTATTACCTAATCGTAAGATGTTCTTCCAACGACTATTTGAAGACTATGTAAATGTCATACAGGAATCCTTGTGGATCAAGTTATTTAACTTTGTACGTACTGTGGTGTCCTCACACTCTCATGTCACGTGGGAGCGACCACAGGGAGGCGGGAAGGGGAGGAGCCAAGGGAACAGGGGAATGTTCAGTTCCAGTATTGATGGCTATCAATAAAGACGTGTTGCACCCCAGCTCCTGTGTCCGCCCCTTATTCAGAGTGAGAGTGTGGATTGTAAGTTGAACGTGAGGCGGTCCACAAGGGACTGTACACTGGTGACGAGGCGTGTACGAGAATCCACATGCTGCCCACTGTGCCCGCTGGAGAGGCCGTGATCGCAACGGTGTTGCAGGCCCCAGCGAAGTGTCACGCGGGAGATCACAGTGCAGGCAGAGAGTCCTGCAAGAGGTTCAGCGCAGCGAGCGGTGGAGGCGGAGCCATCCTGCTCAGCAGTACTGGCGAACCAACTACGGGTAAGGGAGCGAACGCGCTCCCCGTTTTCCCCACGCCGGGTGGTAGGAGAAGTCGTCTCCCGCCCACAGGGAACCACAGCGACCGAAAAGGTTAGGCCAGAAGAAAAAACAGGAAAGCTCCCGCCCACCGGCAACACAGGCCCAAACACGCAGGGCCCAATGAGAAGGTGGAAAAGCTTCTGCCCACCAGCATCATAGGCCCGTACACATCAGCCCCCCCTGGGCCCAAGGAAATTTTAAAAAAAAAGAATAAATAAATAAAACAACGTCCACATGCATGGCAATTACTAGAAGAGGCAGAACTGAGACAGAGGACATCAAGACATCCACATGTCCCAAGAGAGCATATCAGGGGAAGACTCACTGACTGTTCCAGTAACCCCTGCAAGAATACTCCCACAGAAAATGTCGGACAGCCTGGTTTATAGTGACATTTTCGAACGTCACATTTTCAAAATGCCATTTTGTCGACACAAAAATGGCGAAAAAAATACATTTCGAATGGTTTTATTTTTTTAATGGGGGTCCCCCCCAACCTCCTGTTTTTTTTATTGACACTTTTTTTTTTTTTACTAACGAAACCAAAATAAGACATATAAAATAAAAAATAATACTAATATAATTTTCTTTTCCGGCATTTTTGTTTTGACAAAATGGCATTTCGAAAATGCGTTTTTGAAAATTTAACTGGATACCAGAGAGTCTATTGTCTCAATTACCCTCAAACTTCAACCTTAGCGACACCAGCACCCTAGGCTCACGGTGGAAGAGGGGGCTAAGGGACTTCGAGGTATGCCTCAAGGCCGTCGGACCCATTGAGGAGGAACAGAAGCATAGCCTACTCAAACATGCAGTGGGCTCAAATGTGAGAGACATATTAGACAAGGTCCCAGAAAGCGACAGACACTTACGCTAACCTGAAAACCACACTCACTGACTATTTCACGCCACATACAAATGTGGACTACGAAAGGCATATCTTCCACACCACCAAACAAACCAAAGATGAGACCATGGACGCATTCGTAATGAGGCTCAGATTAAAAATGAAACACTGTAACTTCAACAACTACTATGATCTGTGACCGAAGGGCTTCTTCATTTGAGCCCTTCGGTCACAGATCATAGTAGGGTGTGAAAGTGCAGATTTCAGGAGACGGCTACTGCAGAAGTCACAAAACCTGGAGGAAATGCTACGGCTGGCGCGTTCAGACGCTGCGCTGGCGGCACAAGTGGAAGGTCTCAATGACATCAAGATCACACACGGAAAACATGAAATACTCAACAAACTTGAGGGCGCCTCAAGAAATAATGCCGACCCATTCTGCTACAGGTGCGGCCACGAATACCCGCATGAAGGACAATGCCCTGCCACGGGCCAAAGATGCTCCGCCTGTGGAGGGGAAAACCACTACAAGGCAGTTTGCTTCATCTTTCGAAGAAAAATGAAGGGAGCTGGAAGAAGCGGCCGGCCAACACCAGAACAGGAGCAGAGGCAATCAAGCCCATTCCAAGCAGCACACCAACCCCTTGAACCTGTACGTTGTAGACACCGAGATGAGCAACCAGACAGGAGATCAGGCAGAAGTGAGTGGAGAGACAACAAGGCTCCCGCCTCCAGACAAAGGAGGAGACCCCGAAGGTACGTCAGGTACCTGGTGGAGCAATCACAGTTTGACAGTGCATCAAGCGCCTCGTCGGAGGACAATGCCCGAAGAGCCATGGAAAAAGGGATACCTGTACGCATTAGGAAACCCCATCGCGAAGGAACAAAGCCCCATGCTGATGATCCAAGTCAATCAAACAGCGGCAGAATTTCTAATCGACACTGGGGCCACCGGTAATGTGATTAGCGAGGAGGTATACAAACGCATACCCAATGCACCCCACCTGGAGCCAGCCCGAGCGCTCATATTCCCGTACGGCGCCACAACACCCCTGGCCTGCAAAGGGTTCTTCATAGCGTCATGTCGATACAAAGACCATGCAAAAGACATACCCATGCACGTCCTGGAAGCCGCCACAGACAGCGGCTGCATCCTCAGCTACAAGGCGGCCATTGAAATGGGACTAGTACACATCCTCTGCCGACTCATGATGCACACACATCTGGACCCCACCGCGAACATCGAATAAGTCTTCCCTGCACTGTTCAAAGGTCTGGGAAAACTGAAAAACCGGCAAATAGAGTTGCACATTGACACCAGCATCCCACCAGTGGCAAAGCACTACAGAGGAATACCCATCAATATACAAAAGCAGGTAGAAAACAAACTAATGAAACTATTTGAAGCAGACATTATAGAACAAGCAGAAGGTCCCACGCCATAGGTTCCCCCATAGTGCCTTTGCCCAAGAGAGATTCATCTGACATCTGTATATGTATGGACATGAGAAGACCTAATGAAGCCATCATGAGAGAACGGCACCAGGCCCCACACATCACCGACATGGTCCACCTGTTGAACGGGGCCACTGTATTCTCAAAACTGGACCTTAACAAAGGTTATCACCAATAGGAACTCAGCAAAAAGTCCAGATACATAACTACATTTGTCACACACCTCGGCCTATACAGATATAAGCGACTGAGCTTCGGAGTCTCGTCAGCTGCATAAATATTTCAATCGGAAATCCACAACATAATAAAACATGTACCAAATTGTCTAAATTACAGTGATGACATCCTCGTATTTGGACAGACACAAGAACAGCACGACGACACGCTCATGAGAATGTGCATGGCCCTAGAGGAAGTTCAACTCACACTGAACAAAGAAAAATGTGAATTCCGCAAGAGAAGCCTCTGTTTCTTTGGTCACATTTTCTCCGAGAAGGGAATGACGCCAGACCCGGAAAAAGTCAGCGCACTCACAAACGCAGAGGCACCAAACTCAACCTCAGATCGTTCTTAGGCCTAGCGAGTTACTGCACATGATACATCAGAGACTTCACTTCTGTCAGCGAACCACTTAGGGCACCCACCAAATTCAATGCCGAATTCATCTGGTCCACCAAGTGCCAAGAAGCATTCCAACTCATCAACGGACCGCATTGCAGATGCCAAAAACATGGCCTACTTTGACCCTAGGAAACCCACAGAACTAGTTGTGGATGTGAGTCCAGTAGGCCTATGGGACATTCTAACTCAACTAGACGAAAGAGAAGGACGCGACAAACACATAGTGTCGTACGCAAGCCGGAGCCTGTCAAAGACTGAGCCGGCCTACTCTGAAGCTGAAAAGGAAGGCCTTGCCGTAGTTTGGGCCTGCAAACACTTTCACCTCTTTCTCTACGGCAAACCATTCACGGTCATCACGGACCACCAGGCACTGACTTTCATCTATGGCAACCCCCAAGCCAAAATGTCACCTAGAATAGCGAGGTGGGCACTACGCCTCCAAGACTATAGTTCAACATAGTTCACAGACCGGGGAAAGAGCAAAACCCAGCGGATTATCTCTCAAGACACCCACGGATTGAACACAGATCTGACTGGTCAATAGCAGACCAGTACATCCGGTACATTGTTCAAGGTAACACCCCCCAGGATCCCAATACAGACCAAATTGCTCGAGAATCCAACGCCGACCAGGGTCTGAAAATCATCTTGAGATGCCTGGAGACAGGTCGATGGAAGCAGGCAAAACACCTCAAGGAAACTGTATGTGAAGACGTAAAGCAAGATATCACATATTTTCTAAACGTCAAAGATGAACTTGCAAAATCAGACAAAGGGCTGCTACTCAAGGGCACAAAACTTGTGATACCACGCACTCTCTGGAAAAAGGTCCTCGAGCTGGCTCACGAAGGACATCAGGGCATAGTGTCCACAAAAAGAATGTTGCGACAAAAGCTGTGGTTTCCCTACCTCGACTCACTGGTAGAGGAACTGCTCAAGAACTGTCCCACCTGCGCAGTCATTAACCCACATACCTGGCCAGAGCCACTATGCATGACCGCTCTTCCAGAAGGAGCCTGGGAAGAGATAGTGGTGGACTACTTTGGACCACTAGAAGGAGGGGAAGACATACTGGTGGCAGTCGACGAGTACTCGCGTTTCCCAGACCTGCAAATAGTGCCGTCCACATCAGCATATCACGCCATTCCAGCCCTAGACAGACTGTTCGTCACATATGGCGTCCCAAAAATTGTGAAGACAGACAATGGGCCACCCTTCACGGGGCAGGACGTCAAAACCTTTGCAGAATACATGGGCTTTCAACATCGCAAAGTAACACCCCTGTGGCCCCAAGCCAATGGGACCGTAGAAAGATTTCTGAGCAACATCAAGCGCACAACCCAAATAGCATGACTCATCAGAGAACCTGTAGAGAAGCTGTTGTATCAACTGATGCGAGACTACAGGAACACCCTGCACAGCACCACAGGGAAAGCACCCTCCGAAGTGATGTTCGGCAGAACTGTCAGGACAAGACTTCCACACGTCGCAGCCGATGAAGACAGATACAAGGATGACCCAGAAATGCGAAGGAGAGACACCCTCATGAAATATGACATGAAAAGGGCCGCTGACACAAGAAGGAGAGCCCAGGAACATGATCTGGCACCAGGCGACGTGGTTGTCGTCAAAGAACACCAAGGAAGCAAGAACATGGCAGCATTCAATGAGGAACCCCTCACAGTTGTCAAGACACAGGGTTCACTGGTCAACGCTGAAAACCACAAATCCACAACAAGGAGAATGCCTGGGATCATCATTGCAGCAGAGAATCCATCACCAGAAAACAGACAAGCTTGAGACGCACCCTACAAAGGAGACAGAGAAGACAATGATAGTGAAATGCTACCATGGGCCTCTCGAGAACCAGCTGACAGAACAGACCTGCGACCTCAGAGAGTTCGGATGAAACCCCACCGACTCATAGAAGAAATGCCGTAAAACAGGACTTCATATTTAGTACCGGGGGCGTGTGGTGTCGTCACAATCATGTCACGTGGGGGGGGAACCACTGGGAGGCAGGAAGGGGAGGAGCTAAGGGAACGGGGGAATATTCAGTTCCAGTATTGATGGCTATCAATAAAGACGTGTTGCACCCTAGCTCCTGTGTCCGCCTCTTATTCAGAGTGAGAGTGCGGATTGTAACCTGAGCGTGAGGCGGTCCACGAGGGACTGTACACGTAGTCCTATTAGAATTGCATTTATAAATTATTTGATCTCTCTGAATATAGAATAAGCCATTTTTGGCGAGCCAAACAAAATGTGTGTGGGGAAATCTATCTTTTTCAATTTTAAGAATGTTATGTAATCACATGATATTACAGGGATTTGTTGTATTTATTTGCTTTTTATGATTGCTTAACTGGATATTCTTAACTCGATGTTATGATGACTAATGGAATGCCAATTCCACCTTACGTTTTATTTCATTGTTATTCCACATTACATGACAATGTTTACATGTTTTTAAAGTTTTTTCTTTAAAAAATGTATTGAAAGGTTGATTTCACTCAACTATATCAATAAAAAAAATTTGATGTAAGTGTCTCTCAAGTTATTGGTGGCGTCACGGTTAAAAATAAAGCAAATTTCTCAAAACAACACAAGTAAACAAGCACTGGGGAACCAGGTATACAACGGTTTACAATTTGCTTAATTGTAAGCACAGTTGTGTTTGCTCTGTTACTACAAATATCAATTAACAATGTTTCAATAAGTCCAAAGATAATGAGATTCTAGAACAGTATTGCCCAAGATCACAAGGCATTTCATTTAATTGCAATTACACTTCTTCTCAACCCCGATTTAAAGGTAACTTATACTCCATTGTGTGATGAAACAAGATTAGCTCGCAGGTCAAACCACTAAGGAATTGTCCATCTATTGGGTACAACTAGTTATGTCCCAAAATTATTCCAAAAGGGTAAATGAAAATGTACTGTGCTGGTTTCTGATTCTAATGAAAGTGTCCTCAATGTGGTGAATTTACGGCTCAGTGTGTCCTCTAAGAGTGGTGGGTGGGGCTATACGAATTAACAACATATCCACATTTTGGGAGGACAAGTCACGGGAGCAACACACAAGTAACATTTGAGCCTAATAGTACTGTGACGAGGAAGAGTAAGACTACTAGTAATGTGGATTACGGTAAGGAATGTGATTAATAAACCTAATAGATTTCGACATAAATCTCAGAGCTGTAAGCTTACCCCTCTAACCAATTTTATAATACTAGACGGAATAACCATGGTGAGGTTCACAGACCATAAGGAACTTCCGTTGCCATGGAGACCATGTCACCCTTCACCCTGAATGTAACCCGATGATAAATCCTAGACTTACAAACGACAGAATTTCCGCGCTCGTCTCATCGTTCAATCAGTGTTGTTTTCATCCGTCCGCCCCAGGAAATGCCTTAGAGCACGGGTTTTCAGTTTCAGCAAAATCCTCCGAAAGTGAAAGCTAGAACAACCATGACATAAAAAGCAAAGTCTATCCTCCTATATTAGAAGATATCGTGTCGCTATCTTAAATGTACAAACCTATATGCTCTCCACAGCGGACATCTGCAACAAATTCTCCGTAATAAAATCATTTGGCATAGTCATGTACAGTCATGTTTTCTGGTACATTTGCCTTTACCCCGCTGATAAACACAGCCACTTCAAGATGGTAACCGTCGTTAGCATTCATCAGAAGAACCAATGCCGTTTCTACTTAGATAGGTTGTGAAACAGTCCCGTCGTCGTCGTCTTCCGCCCATAGGTTTCAATGGCGCTGGGAGTCTCCCGCAAAAGTACAACCTTTTTTCACCTGTCTTTTCATTTGAAAAGGTAGATCATTATGAGATGTAGCCTAGGCCATAGGCATACATGAGCCGGTAATCTTCATTACTCCTAGTGCTACCTTTCCTCGTCACAGTAGTTACTCATACATGTAAACATTCCGACGCACATGGGAGGGTGATTTCGTCAGAGAAATCAGGAGACAACACTGTCTGTTGCCATAGGAATGCATGGGGAAAGAATTATTTTAGGCATGATAACGTGAAAAATAGGAATATTTGTCTCTGTAAAATCAGGAGTCCCCTGAGGCCCTGAGCACTCTGGGCCCCAAACCTGGAGACCAACGGCTCAAATCCAGAACTGAGAACCCACGGCTCTCTGAAAGCCTGGACCATCACCCACTGGGCCTTATGAGAGGCCACCGTGTGACCCAAGTCCCAGCCATCCTGCAGAAACTACAACATCAAAGGCATAGCTCTCAACCATTTGTGTTGCAAAGGTGGGTGAAATCCCCCGATTTTGTTTTTGGCGGGTGGGACGCCCATTGGAATGAATGAGTGTGTAGGAGGCTTGGCGGGTGACACCCGCCAAAAGCGTGTGAGTTGAGAGCTATGTCAAAGGTATGGAACAGCCCAGAGCACGCACCGACTTCATATCGCACCACTGTGCAAAGTTTTTCCAATGCGTCTTGTACACCTTCAGCATCGAGGGACACCTGGACTTCTGAATAGCCAACGCCAATTGTGGAGTTAAGCCGTGTCTGCGTAATCCCTGCCTCTCAACCTCCAAACCCCCCCCAAAGTTGGAATCCGAGAGACAGGAGGGCCCACCCCATACAAAGTGGGCATAGGACGGAGGGCAGTAACCATCTCGGAGCCACAGCCAGGTTGAGAAGAAGAGGGTACCAAGAGTGCCTTGGCCACACTGGCGCCACCAGAATCACCTCTGACCCGGAGTCTCAAATCTTCAGCAGCGACTTCGGGAGCAGCATGATTGGAGGGAAGGCATAAAGAAGCCCACAGTACCATTCCAGTGTCAAGGCATCCACACAAGCCCCCATAGACAGGAACCTGGAGCAAAACCTGAGCAGTTGAGCATTCTTCAGTGATGCAAACAGGTCCAGCACCAGTGATCCAAACTTCTGACAGATCATGCAACACATTGACCTGCACAAGATCCAATCGGACGATGGGAAAATCCTGCTCAGTACATCGGCCTGGTTGATGTCCACACTCTGAGATAAATTGCTTGCAAAGAATGCAGTTTGCACTCCACTAAAACATCTAAACTGGAACCACAGAGATTCCAGGTGATGCAACTTCGTACCACCCTGTCGATTCACATACGCCAATGCTGACGTATTGTCCGTCCCGACTAGAACTGCTGACCCCTGCATGGCACAGGAAAACATTTGTAGGGAAAAGAATATCACCGCCCTCTCCCTCCAATTGGACGATTGAGATGCCTGCATTGGCACCTAGTGCCCCTGAGCACTCTGGCCCCAAACACTGGCCCCAAACACTGCCCCTCACCCGAGGCCACTGACATCAGAAGTAACAATGCTCTGTAAGGGGTGAACCAATGGAAACCCCTGTAACAGATTTTCCAGATCCACTGTAGCTGAACCCTCAGATCTGGAAGAATGGCAATCTGTGACTCGTACATCTGAGAATCCATCCTCCAAGAGGGGTGTAAGTGGGACACCAGCTGTTGCATGTGCAGACGAGCCCACAGGATTACAAAGACACACGCTGCCATGTGACCCTGTATCTGGAGAACTTCCCTGGCCGTAACCCAGTCCTTGCTCAGCAGAAGCATCAACAGACGCTGCAGGCAGACTGCCCAGTTCAGTGGCAGCCAAACTTGCCCCTCCGTGGTCCAGAAATGGGCCCCTATATATATTGTAGATCCTGAGAAGACTCCAAACAAAGATTTGTCCCAGTTTATCAGGAACCCCAGAGATTTCAACACTCCACAGAAAATGATTAACTGCTCCATCAACAGCTCCCTGGAGGAAGCTTGAGTAACCTGTCATCCAGGTACAGAAACACCTGTATCACCTTGGCATGACATGGGTAATATAGCTCAGTGGCAACGCGCTCGTCTTGGAAGCAAAACAACGCAGAGCAACCCATGTTCGAATCCGGGGCTGCGCTTAGAAATCTCTTCGATATTAAGCGCATTATAAATAACCAATTATAATGCTAATAATGAAGGAGTGCCACCACCGGACCCAACACTTTCGTAAACACCCAGGAGCTGTCTTTGGACAGAAGGGAAGGGCCCAGATCTGAAAATGCCTGCCCAAAAAAAGAAATTGCAGATACCTCCGATGTGATTCTGAATGGGTACATAAATGTATGTGTCCTGGAGCTCCAGGGAGGCCAAAAAGTCTAAATCATCGATCAACAGAATGATCCGCTGCAGACTCTCCATCTTGAAATGCAGAGTCTGCACGACTCTGCATTTCAGCCTCTTCAGGTCCATGATCAGCAGGAACTTGCCATTGGGTTTGGGCATTACAAATATAACAGATTAGAACCCCTGACCCTCCCCATCCTGGGAACCTCCTGGATTACTCCTTTCTTCAAAAGTTCTAGGACACTCTGGGTCATGGCCAAACTGTACTCTGCCCTCTTGGGTAGCAGAGTCGTGAATACTCCCAAGCAAGGGGTGGGGAAACAAATGCGATCTGATACCCCCACCGAACAATCCTGTTCACCCACATGTCGGAAGATACAGCATTCAAGGTTGACCAGAACCAACAGAGCCAGGCCCCAACACATTTGGCATCAGGATTTATGGGAAGGTGCCGGAACAAAGGGTTTGCCAAACTTATGCGGCGCTCTTGACCGACTTCCACCAGGAGGCTTATGGAAATTTCCCATGGCCACCACATGATTCCAAAACGTCTTACGGCCATCCGAAGCCCAGCCAAGGGCTTAGCCTCAAAGCGCCAACAATGTTTGTCAGTGTGTTAATCCGCCTTGAAGACACGATTCACCCTGTCATGCAGAGAATCACCAAACATCTTGCCATCTATTGGGATTTTCAAGGCCACTGCCTTTTGATGCCCAGCAGAATGCCAGTGCCAGAGGTGAAAGTGACGTTGGACTGATACATTAGCACCCATGGTAACCACTGCAGCACAAACCCCATCATAGGCCAATTCTGATAGAAGCTCCACCTGCGACTGCATAGCTTGCAACAGGGTAGCACAGTCTGCTCCTTCCTTCATGAGCCGGGCAAACAGCCGAAAAACACTGAAAGCAGTTTTAGCCGTGTAGGAGGCATACGTTGCATCCCAAAAGGCCATGTGTGCCCCTGTGTAAGACCTTTTCGGGGCCGAATCCACTTTTTTAATCGACTGGATCCAGAATGGCCGTCTCCTCAGCCAACATTGACGAGTGATCCACCAGACTCGACAATATAGAATCTACCTGAAGCACTTGAGGAAGTGAACCCTCGTCCCCATATAGGTGATAAAGTTCAGCCATAAAGTGAGGAACCGTCATTTCTTTAGGCTCCCGCCAGTCCTTGAGAACTTCCTCCCGAATCTCAGGACACAATAGCAGGCCCGCCCTGATAGTATGTTTAAACTGGCGTGGAGGAGGCCTGGATCCAGATGACACATCAGGCACAGGGGGCGGTTGATGAAACCCCATGTATTCCGCTACATGCAGCAACACAGCAGCCAACGCCTCCTTATCCAGATACTTCCTTTTAGGATCGTCTGCATCAGCCTGCACCGCAGAGGAAGACGAAGAGGATTGCCTGTCAGAAGATAAAGCGATGACCGCACCAGAGATTTGGAGTGCCCAGACTTTATCCGCTCATCAGTCTCCCTCCTTTTTGTAAATGCAGACCAACAACTTATCCGACAGCACAGGAGTCCACAGAATGCGAAAGGATGTCTGGTGAACTACACCCAGGATAGCCTAAGAAGAGGAAATATGCTGGTGCCCAGGGATATGCCACTGACTTCCTATCCCTTAATATCACTTGGCTTGACAAATTATGACAAGGAGGGAGACTTGGTGAAAGTTAAAAACCAAAAAGGAGATTTTCTCTTCAAAACACAATTTCTAAGATTGCATGAAGATTATTAGTTTGGAAAAAGTATCTGTAGACAACACAAACTATTTAAAAATATAATAAAATGTTCTAGAGGCTTTACTGGTTAGGGCAATACAAGGTGGCTAAGTAGACTTCAACAACCCCAAATACAATCTCTCGGTGGGTGGAGCCTTCGATAATTTTAATGGAACAAAATACCAACTGAGAGAGCAACATTGTAGAAGCCTAAATATGCATCCTTCCTTAATTTCCTGCTGAACTAGGAAGGAGGTATGCTGGTCCGAGTTCATAGAGGAAGACAGGGAACCTGCTGTATCGCCCTCCACATGCTTCAGCTCACACCACCTTTTTCCAGGAGCCATGGCTGCCAGGTAGAACAGAAAGAAACAGCAGGCAACCACCAGCAAACAGACCCACAAAGCGGCAGCAGAGACCAACACAAACTGCTAAGTAGTTGAAAGTAAAAGCACTCCAGTTATTATCACCTTCAATTGGTGCCTCAATTGTTTCTCCCAGTCCGGGATATTTAATTCACAAATAAACAGCAGGGCGCCCTGCTGGTCAATGAGACAATGGTTTCGCTCCTAGGTTCAACACCTCTAGGTTGCCCATGCACTTTATACTTTTAAATTGTAATTGTATGTAACTTGCAATGTGAGGTTTTGAATTGTTACTTCATTCAATTCCAAGGTCCAATTTCTTTCTCTATGCTCCTTTTATTTTAGATATTCATCATAACGAAACATCCAAATGTGTTTTAACAACAATTTCACATGTCACAGCTACTACATGCACATGTTTCGATCTGTTAGGATCATCATCGGGTGGCTAGAAGTAAAACAATAAAAAATAAATCTCACCCTTATAACAATCATATTCGCCAAAATCCGTATGGGCTGCAGTAACACTTCATGCACTGAATGCGCCTATATTACATACTGTTGCTGATAATCTTACGTGTGTTAGAGAAAACACAAGTGCACACAACAACAAACTCATCCCAGCCAAGGCTCTCAGTTGGTAATGTTTGACGAGCAGCCAGGCTGAGACTCTCAGGAGGTGATGGAGGCTGGTTCTTAAGTACAGTGAATCCCCAAGCCCCCACAAAGAAATGTCCACACACTTGGCCATATGCTACCTCAGATGCTTTATATAAAACTAAGGTTCAGATAAATATATACATCAATAAATAACTCACTTTGTACTCGGGTAACACTATCCTAATAATAGTAAATGTATACCCATCTATGTGGTACCACAATATACTTTAGATTCAATTCAGAATGCACCAACTGTTGACTGTGATTAAAAAGCATAGGAATCATAAAGCATTGGATAATGGCATAGACACTACGGTAGAAAGGCAATATAGATAAGCAACAATGGCAGAATGCTTTCCTTAAAGCCCCCTCACCTGGGCAATCTATAAGGGAAATGTTAAGGAGCAGCTTGTCTTGCATATTACAGCCAAGTCCAAATATGTTCAATAATGCTCTGCTTCTTTTTCGACAGGACCCACTGCCCCAAAGTACCTGGAAAGGCACAAGAGAACAGGATCCAAGGCGAATCTGGGACCCCTGATTGATTCCTGAGGATGAAAGATGCTCTTCCTTGTCACAGTACCTTGGGTGCCTTGGCAGGAGAAGTGGTGGAGTTTCTTGGCCTTACTCGACGAGACCCCTTGAAGATGGAACCCCTTTGGAAGAAGGAGTCGCTGGGATGTCAATGGCGAGAAGAAGAAATGAACCAAGCCGTGTCGGAAAGGCAGCACCTTCAGTCTTAGCAGTGGTCTCCATTGGCGGGTTGTTACTTCGGCTGTGGATGTCCCACGAGGGTCAAACTTGTTGTGGACCTCGAGAAAACCTGGCTGAAGAAGATGGCCTTGGATGACTTTCGGTTGTTACTGGTGCAGTGGCAGAAGCAGGTGTCGGGTTTTGGGATTTAATGGTTTACTGCCTTTCAGTTCTATGGTGCAGCAGCCGCTTCTGGCAACCTGGACATGGTCACTGGACTCAACTGCAGACCCTCACCAAGTCTGGACACTCAGGACGTCTTCTCTGGATTTTGGTGGTGGGAAACCCACTGGCAGACACTTCACCGCAGGCAGCGACCCTGGACCTTCTCCAGCATGGACAAGTGGACAGATGTTATGGCAGGGATGCCTCCTTAAGGATTCTTCAAAGATTTGGAAGTTTTGCTGCTCTGGGTGACAAGCAGCAGTATGCCAAGGTACCCCCTCTTCTGGGCGATACTCATCAACCTGGCTTCCTGCGGTCACAAACACTCCTCTGTACCTGGGAAACACAGAAGGACTTCTTGGCTTCAAGAGATTCAGGCACTCCTCTTCTGGACCCACGAATATCCCTTCTCCGGATAGCAGGCACACAGGACTGGCTTCCAGGACACTTCAGGTGAAGAACTGCAGTTGCATGATGTTACCTCGTAGCTTGGGAATAGTGTAGTGACCTAGCACCTCGCAGGATGTTTAATGCATATGAGTATGTGCTGAGCGGATGTGTATTTGGGTGCATGTCTTGATGTTGTTATGCAGGTATAGCGATATATGCATAAAGTTGTAGAAGTTGCATTTTTGTGTTAACGTGTGTGCATGTTATGTAGTGACATACATGAAGTAAGTTGTTTTGAATCCTAAGTGGATAGGGGATTAGTTACATGGGACACTAGGGTAAAGTGTCTTCTGAGATTTTTATGGAGACTGGTCAAATGTATTTTGGCGTGTCATGTGTGGGATGGGCCCCGTGCAGTAGAAAAGATGTGTGGCAGGTGCCCACATCTGTCTCCAGTGTTAGTTGTGGAATATAGTGTTGTTGTAGGATTGATGGTTGTAGCTCCTATTTGAGGTCTGTGTTGCCAGATTCTGCCTATTGAGTGGTAGGGAATAGTTTCCTTGGCACACATCATGTCGCAGAAACCCCGGAGCAGGAGCTCATTCATCTTCTGTGAGCTGCTGGAGCAGCTCATCAACTTCAACCGTCCTGCAGTACCATCAAGGTAAGCCCGTTGGCTTTACTGTAGCACCTGCCGTATTTCACAACGCACTACGATCCACAATCCTGCCTCAACCCTTACATCTGATAAGTATCGACCTTCAAACTGGCCGCTTCACAAGCGTGTTAGGTTACATCTTGAAGTGCCTTTTGTAATAAGCTTTATATCAGCTTTAAGCAAACCGCGAGGTTTGCACATTTTAAGATGGCCGCCACTCCGCATTTTACACTTCCAGAGCAGTAAATGTGCCTCTGGATCCTGATTGGCCAGCCCACTCCCCTTAACCAATCCAGTGCGACAGGCAGGCACAAACCGGCCCACGACAAAGGCACACGATCAAGGCTACTGGCTGAGCTGACTTCACATCACGTCGCAGAAACCCGGGAGCAGGAGCTCCTTCATCCTCTGTGAGCTGCTGGAGCAGCTCATCAGCTTCAACCGTCCTGCAGTACCATCAAGGTAAGCCCGTTGGCTTTACTGTAGCACCTGCCCTACTTCACAACGCACTACGATCCACGATCCTGCCTCAACGCTTACATCCGATAAATATCGACCTTCAATCTGGCCGCTTCACATGCATGTTAGATTACATCTTGAAGTTCCTTTTGTAATAAGCTTTATATCAGCTTTAAGCAAACCGCGAGGTTTGCACGTTTTAAGATGGCGCTGCTGCGCATTTCACACTTCCAGAGCAGTAAATGTACCTCTGGATCCTGATTGGCCAGCCCACTCCCCTTAACCCATTCAGTGCCACCGGCACTGGTGAGGTGTCCGTTGTGGATGATGGGGTCTCCAAAGGTGTGCTTGGAGTTGACGAGTGTGGTGTCAAAGAAGCGGGGATTGCGGGGTGAGATCAAAGCTTTGGGTCAGGCATATGTGGCAGAGAAAGAAGGGTGCAGGGTGTTCACGGATGGTTCAAAGGATCCGGTATCTGGAAGAGTGGGAATGGCGTATTATTTGGAAAGCACTGGGGAGTATAAAGTGGGGCGTCTGACGGATGATGTGTCAATTTGTACGGCTGAGTTGGTGGCGATTGCAATGCGATTGAAAGGGTATACGAGTTGAGGTTTGAGAAAGTAGTGGTATTTTCAGATTCATTGAGTGGATTGAAGGCGATTGTGGCAGGGGATGGTGATAGGAAGGATGTGATTTTGGATATCAGGAGAAAGATTGATCGGTGTGTGCGTGGGGGGATGGATCTGGAGTTGGCGTGGGTCCCCAGTCATAGCGGCATTCTGGGAAATGCGTTAGTGGATCTGGCGGCGGGTGAGGGTATGAGAAGGGAAGCGGTTGATGTAAGGTTGCCTTTGAGTGTGGATGAGATGAAGGCAGTGATGGTGAGGCGGGTCATGGATGAGTGGCAGGAGAAATGGGTGAGTGGGGTGAAAGGCAGGTGGATGTTTGGTATTCGTGAGAAAGTGTCAGTAAAGGTGGATCCGGGAAGTCTAGAATGGAGGAGGGGGGAGGAGGTGATGCTGAATCGATTGAGAATAGGGCATATGGGGCTGAATGACTGTCTGTTTAGAGTGGGGAAGCGAGAGTCGAGGGACTGTGCGGTGTGTGGAGTGTCTGAGACTGTGGAACATTTTCTGTTTAGGTGTGAGAGACATGCTGTAGAGAGAGAATTGATGAGGGTTCGATTGTCTGCGCAGGGTGTGGCCGAGTTGAGTGGGAAGGCTTTGTTGGGAGGTGACGGGGTGAGTGGCAGGAGGAGGAGCAGTGTGTTGTTGGATTTTGTGAGGCAGACAGTGCGGTGGGAGGAAATGTGAGTTTTACGTGGGTTGAATGCTGAATGGTGGATAGGTGCACATCATCCAATTGGATGGGGAAGCGCCTGCGTGGGTCCGCCCACGCCTACACTAATTTAAAGAAAAAGAAAAAAGGCAGGCGCAAGCCAGCCCATGACAAAGGCACACGATCAAGGCTAC
Source organism: Ambystoma mexicanum (assembly GCF_040938575.1). Classification (NCBI taxonomy): domain Eukaryota; kingdom Metazoa; phylum Chordata; class Amphibia; order Caudata; family Ambystomatidae; genus Ambystoma; species Ambystoma mexicanum. The sequence continues at coordinate 480,628,449 of NC_090924.1, read as the reverse complement.
TGACTGAGCTGACCAAGCGGAACGAGCTTCGAGCAAGCAATTCCCCTAATTCCTCTGCTCTACGCTTCCATTCCACACCCTAACACATCCTGTGGCCCTTCACCATTTGCACCTGACGTACAATCTGCAGAACCAGCCTCGACCCGAGAGGACTTCCTACACCGGCTCGAAAACCTCCAGCAACATGCCAACTTACCTCAGAATGTACTTCTCTGCATCTGCACAGTGAAACTCACACTCTTCACTGACTTTTATGTTCTGTATCTCGCTTCTCCATCTGACTTACTTTCGAACTCGCATGCTGCACACACCCAGTGCTTCCATGCTAACGGTCGCACCAGCCTTTAAGCTCTGCTCCACCTCCAACATTGATTTACGCATCCTGCTTACCTCTCCCTCTAGTCATTGCCACATAATTTCGATACCGACCAGCAACACAGTATCTTGCCCATTAATGTGCTGAGGTGATACGTTGCTCTCTATCCAACTGACCCTATTAAGAAATTTTACCCTGCATAACCCAATGCCATTGTTGATTATCATATTGTACCCAACTTACTCAACAGGGAAATTGCATATTGCTTTATTCCATGACATTGCTGCTACTTGCATCTTATCCAACCCTCCCCAACAGGGAAATTGCACACTGTTTTACTCTTTGCCATTATATTTTACTTAACTATAGAGGAATTGCATACAGCATCACTCTATGCCACTGTTCATTTTACCTTGTACCTCTGACCAAATAGGGAAATTGTAACCTGTTTTACTCCTTGCCATTTTTGTTACTTGCATCTTTCTAACACAGCCTAATAGGGAAACTGTACTTGTACCTAACTCTGCCCAATTGAGAAATTGCATACTGCATCACTCTATGCCACTGTTCATTTTACCTTGTACCTCTGACCAAATAGGGAAATTGTAACCTGTTTTACTCCTTGCCATTTTTGTTACTTGCATCTTTCTAACACAGCCTAATAGGGAAACTGTACTTGTACCTAACTCTGCCCAATTGAGAAATTGCATACTGCATCACGCTATGCCACTGCTCATTTTACATTGTGCCTCTGCCCAATAGGGAAATTGCAACCTGTTTTACTCTTTTTGCCATTGTTGATTATCATATTGCCAACCACACAAAGAGAGGTAGAGGGAAAGAACGACCCACTGCTAACCTACCCTCAATAAGGTCAACAACCGTTAGTACAACACATTAGGGTTAGGTGGGCATCAAACTCTGATTTGAATAAGTAACACCGCGGAAGAAAGCAAGGTGCTTATGAGAGGGACTGCCTCCTATTGAATTAAATTATGAGGCAGTACAACAGATTCTTAGAAAAATATATAAATGCAATTTTTATTAATGTACACAAGAAAACATATTTAAACCAAAACACAGTGCAAGAAATATGTGTTACTAGCATTAAATGCAGGTAGACAAATTCAGATGTAGAGGAGCATAATTTAGTTACACTAAACTGATATACTCCTGAATATCTGCTCAACTATAAAAAAAACAGTGCAGGACTAGCAAGAGAGTAATTAAGTTGGAATACAGGGCTCACTAATGTGTAGCCCTCTAATGTCTGTGGTGTCAGAAAAGTGTTGTATGCTTGTGTAAATACGCAATTTTGTTTTTGTTAAAAAAAGAATTTTACATACAACATTTCACTCACTCTCACCATAACCACTTCATACACATACTCTCAACACAACTCATCCAACATGTTTTTTTCAAACAAGGAAAAGTGAACAATAAGTGCAGGGAAATTCGTCAGGAAACTGTCCAGGGTAGTCAAGTCAAGTCAATAACACAAAATACACTGTAAAGAGCAGTAAGCACCAAAACATCTGCTTTACAAAACATACAGCCCATTTTAGTGGCTGCTTCAATTCTACAATTTGGCAATCAGCATCAATGCAAAAAGCAAAAGGAAACACGACAGCAAAAAGAAGCTGATAGTGTTAGGTTGATGGCGCGTCCACGACGCAACACCTTGTGATCTCACATGTTACCTACAAAAGGGGAGAGAGAAAGAAAGACAATAAGGAACACTGTCCGGATGTCTAGCCAATCGCTGTTTAAATTACTTAATAGCCTTGGGTTGTTTAAAGTAAGTGTATCTTAATTAGCACTCAGGCAAGATGAGGAAATTACAGGAAATGGGGGAAAAAACACTTCTAGGGCACTTCCCCTAGTTACATTTTGCAAAAGCGAGTCTGAGTATGTTCCAAATCTGGACACGCTATATCTAAACATTCTAGTTATGGTATCTTTTAACATGAAGACACTAGACTACGTCCCCAAAAACCACGAAGAGGACACATTACCAATGTCTCAAAAAGAGCGAGGCTTACCCACTGGTTAGTAGTATGTGGAACTATGCCTGCTGGAGAGGCTCAAGGTATTTTAAAGCGGGTTTCACTTATTCTCTCTTATGGTAGAGGCCGAGGGTATCTAACGATACAGCATCCATTGTGGATCTTTCTAAAGAGAAAAAGAGCACACACAGAAAAAGAAGGGGGTTATTTTGATGTATTATCTAGCTGTTTTAACTTGTTCACACCGTTCACTCATTGTAAAAGAAAATGGTGGGGGAAAAAAAGCAAGAGAGAGAGAAAAGGGGAAAAAGAAAAAAACAATTTCCTAGGAGTCTCAGTCGCCCTTCTATATCTCGCTAGTAAGGTTATTATTTTGAATCTTAAGCACGATATCCGGTATGGCTCACAGGTCCCGCGATCCTGAAGCCAGAGTGTAAAACTGACGTTGACAGGCCAGCAAATGTCGTGAGGTTAGTTATCTAAAGATTAGCACTGGTCTTCCAGTCACTGTAAGCGTCGCATCGGTAGTGTGGCCGGCGTTTGGGAGCAGCGTAATGCTACGTGGGAGAGGCAAACACAGAATGGGTATTAGGAGTGCTCGGTGCGCCTGCTATTCAGAGCGAGGAGATGTGGCACAGGAAAGGCTGTCTCACACCTACCCGGCATACACCGTGTGGTCTTGATGCAGTTACTCAAGAGATTCCTTCTCTCTTACCCGGTTTTGCTGCTATCGTCCTCGCGTGTACCGTCTTCTAGAGTGGGCGTGGTCCCAGGATGTAGGGATCATGTGATTGTGGCGCCCTCCTAAAATATGGAAGAGCGCCACACTGGCCTGTTCGTGATAGGGAGGTTCGGGGAAGGTAACGTGATGTAGGGGGTTCTTCCTCTTCTGTCAACAAAGATGTGTTGCCTTATTCGGTGGGAGGTTCTTAGTAAAAGTAGTTTATGGCAAAATAGAAATATATTTTTGTGTTATTTCTCGCCTGGGTTATTTTTGGAATTCGTTGTAATTGTAAAAACAACTAAACAACAAAAATAAGAGCACAACAGGTGAGGTCTATTTCACAAAAGTAAAAGTCAGGTTAAAAGCCTTTTTGCAGTCTCAATTAGTCATGGCTGGGGGTGGATTTCATATTGTCAGTAGCGTTCTGCCAGCATGAGATTATTAGCCATGCAGGATAAGCTCATTATACTGGGTTGTTACACGCTGCTCGGCTGTTATATACTGAGCGAATCCATTTTTTCATTTAGACCCAAAATGGCGCTTTTGGTCAGGAAAATCATCTGTTGTTCTTTTCGTATTAGGCATTTATCTCTATTGGTGTCTGTACTCGGCAAGAGTTTATAAAGGACAGTCCATTTAATATCTTCAGCCGTATGCATGTATTCCACCCAATGGTCAACGAGTGGAGCATTGGTGGTTCTGTTCTTCAGGCAGCTCTTGTGCTCGCCAATTCTGAGTTTAACCTTCCTATCGGTTTTGCCGATATAGAGTTTTTTGCATGGACACCTGTATACTGAGTTAATGCCTCCTCCCAATGAAAGAGCGGGTGAAAAAGAATTCCCCCATGATTGTTTAATGGTTACTGAGCAAGAAACGAAAGGAAGAATTGATCTAACAGATACCCCACAGAAAGAGCCAGATGGAGAACTGTTTTGTGACGGTTCTTGTTTTAAATTACCCGATGGTACATCAACTGCTGCATTTGCCATCACGACACTGAAGAGTATTGTAGAAAGCAAAAGAATCCCATACAATTCAGCACAGGCTGCAGAGATAATAGCGTTAACCAGAGCATGTGACATTTCTGAGAACCTAAATGTAAACATATATACTGACAATTTTGGTCGACTATGGGCTGAAAGGGGTTTTCTGACATCATGCAGAACCAAAATCCAACATGGCACTTTGATAGTGAGATTGTTGTCCGGCCTTGCACTTCCCAAACGATTAGCAATAATGAAATGCAAAGCGCATAAAAAGGTAACATGTAACGTCGGGAAGGGAAATGCATTTGCAGACAAAATTACGAAACAAACTGCCACTGATTTACTTGCAAAAATGTATATTGAGAAGTGGAAAGAGGTACCCTGCATGGTAGAAAATGGAATTGCCACAGTTAAAGAGATGCAAACAGAAGCAACTGCAGACGAAATAAAGTCATGGTCTGAGGGCACCGCAGAATTAGACATAGAAGGTTGCTGGGTGGACAAAAAGAATAAAACATGGATGTTGCTAAATGCCTATGTAAAAGCGATGGTCATTATGGCCCATAGCCCAACACACATATCTGCTAAGAAAATGATCCAGCATCTAGACACAGTATGGCAGAATCCACACATTAGAAAAACTGCTGACAGGCTAGTTCAAAAATGCATGACTTGTTTACAACATAACATTGGAAAAGGAACAGCGACTCCAGTGGGTAGTTTTGCCCCCCACCTCTATGCCATTTGAAGTGATCCATTTTGATGTTATAGAAATGGAAAGGTGTCAAAATTACAAGTACGTCCTTGTAGTGGTCTGTGCATTTAGCAAATAGGTGGAGGCCTATCCCCTTAAAGACTGTACAGCGATGAGCACAGCGAAAGTTATGCTAAAAGAGTATTTTTCCCGTTTTGGCTTGCCTCTTGTCATATGGTCAGAAAATGGCCTGCATTTTATTGCAGCCGTGATACTACAGATTTGCGCAGGCCTCCAGATTGAGAAGAGATTCCACTCGGCCAGACACCCGATGAGTGCCAGTCTTGTGGAACGCCAAAACGGTATTCTGAAGAATAAGCTCAGTAAAATATGTACAGGGAGTCAGTTGAAGTGGCCTGATGCGTTGCCATTGGCTTTATTCTGTATAAGAACATCTGTGCAGGCAAAGACTGGACTGTATGAGATCGTAATGGGGAGACCAGCAAATGTTTGGAGTGCCCCACAGCCTAAGCAGTTACGAGAGATTGAACACCCTTTGCTCATTACTTACTGTAAACTGTTAACTCAAAACCTGCGTTTAATTCATCAGCAGGTGCAGGAGGCTCTTCCTGTCAGATATATCGGTCCAGGGCATTGTCTGCAGCCTGGAGACTGGATCCTCACCAAACACCTCATAATTTGAATATTCGGAATTTCTACCTGGAGAAAACAGATAAGTTCATCCTCCGAATGAGGAAGATCTCAGGTAAATTTTGTAAATTCTCTATCACTCCTCTGATTAGGTTTTATAACCTGAAAATTGTTCCAAAACTGATATACAGCATGGAAATCTTACCGTTTGAAATATATCGTTTGGTACAGAAAATGGAATTGAAGATCTGGCGAAAAATCATTTTTTATCTGCCCCAATGTGTTCCGATACCTGCAATCTGCTACGAATTAGGCCTTATCTCATTAAACATGAGAGTAAAATGGAAAAAAATGGCATTATATTGGAATTTAATGATATCTAAAAATAATTCCCTTTATACTCTATTGGACGGTAGATTAAGAGGGGGATCCAGTGATTCAGTATGGATGCGAAATTTACAAAAAGACTGTGTAAACCTCCTCAATACCATAGATGTTTCCCATGAAATGCTATTCACTAATCCAATGGAAGTGAAAAAACGGCTGCAGTGGTCAGACTGGGCCATCACCACGGAAAAAGTGCTCTCCTCAAAGATCTATAAACATCTGGTCACTGAGGGGAAAAAGCTAGGCACTTTGGAATCCTATTTAACCAAATTCCCTGACCCTGTAAGGCAGTGGTCTTCAAACTTTTTTGGCTCGGGCCCCCCCTGAGCCAAGTTTAGGCAGGCCGGGCCCCCCTTAAAGTGCTGGATGCACAGTATGTAGAAATCGCTATGAACTTTTGCGTGCCGTCACCGCACCCTACTCCCAGTACAGACCCTGGGCTCTCCCCCGCCCTACTCCCACCACTATCCCAGTGCTGCCGCCCATCCTGCTCCCACCACAGTCCCATAACACATACATACACACATCCATACACATTTAAATAAAAAATAAATCACCATAAACGTACCTTCTGCAGGGGCCTGCGCGTGGTTGCTATAATGCCCCGCTCCAGGTTGCTCTGCCCATATGTGCGAGGAGGCGCAGGAGCACCCCCTCGCACATACATACATGCAGTGCCCCAGCCAGCATTTCCAATGAGCTATGCAAGGCTGGCGAAGCAAAACGCCCCCAACGTTGCATGGCTCAGTGGTCATGTGCGGCTGGGGAAATTAACTGTCAAAGGCAAACAGTGTTTCCCTTTGACAGTTCAGCTGGCCCAGGAGCACTCCCTCAGCTGGATAAAGCAGCTGAGGGAGTGCTCAGTGTTTCACTGCGCTGGCTCCTCAGCTCCTCCATAATGGGTGAGGTGGCCAGTGGGTGGATGCCTCCTCACCCATTATGGATGAGTCGGGAGGCTTGGACTGGTCTATAGGGCAATAGGGCGATGACTGTACCAAAAAATGCAAAATGCTAGTGTAGGCCAATCAAAATGGGCCACTTTTTTGGCCAATGTGGGCCAGTTTGAGGAGTTGCTTCACTATGCATCTAGTAGTTTTGACCATTGTTGCTGAATAAATATTCTTTAAATATCACAATTTGTTTACATTTGAATAAAAAACAACCCCTTGGGTACTATTCAGTCTGTGACTAAAGGACTGAATATCCATTTGCAACTGCTGGCCATGTTTTCATTGGCGCCTAAGACCGTTTTATGATCCATGCGATCTTCCCCCTCCCATTTCCTCCAATCTAAAAAAAAAAAAATTTTTTTTTTTTTTACCCATTTCATGCTGGGCTCTGGCGCCCCCCCAGGAGGTGGCCGCGCCCCCCTGGGGGGGCGTGCCCCACAGTCTGAAGACCTCTGCTGTAAGGAGAGCAATCGCTTCAATGTGCTCCCTACTGGGGAAATCCTCGAGATTAGATCTGCCATGAGCCTAAAAATTCCCTGTCACTTTTGTCGTTGTGCTGACATGACCGAATCACTTGAACATCTTCTTTTAAACTGTGCAATGATAGCACAACAGAGGATACACGTGTTTGGAAAATTTGTTCATGACCCCTCTAGGGTCCACACTGAATTAATATGGTGGTACATGTTACACAGAAAGTCAAACACACTAAAGCTAGCAGTGGTCACCTTCCTAGTAGAAGTGTGTGGTTTGGCTACCCTAGAAAGAACAAATTAATAATCTAAAATTTACGCTAGAATTTTAATTACTCACTAAAGGACAAACAAGGCCTTTCTTTTTCTTTTTGATGTTCGACTGTTATTTACGAAGTCTGAAAGATGGAAATGTCGTGTGATCTTCTCTTATATTTCGTCTCTGTTTTTATGGTCTGTAATATGAACTGTATAATATGATTAATGAGTTTTACATTTGGAATAATGTTGTAACTGTATTCTCTTTTTTCTTTGTAATATTGTGAAAAATTCTATTTTAAAATTTTGTGAAGGTTTTAACTTTGTTTAAACCAGATACAAATAAAAAAAAAAATAATAATATTCGGTGCAAATAGAACTATTTCATACCTCATCAGCCTGGCTGATAAGATGTAAGGTGTTGCGTCTGCGTTCTATTTAAAAGAACATCTACTGTGTGGGGTACCATGACGGTTAAAGTGTGACCTAAAACCAGACCCTTGGTTTGTTTTACTGACGCGGCAGCCGCAGCAACAGCTCGCAAACAGAACGGGAAAGCGCATGCAATAGGATCCAGTGCGGAAGAAAAATAACTGCATGGTCTATTTCTCCCTCCTTGTTCCTGGGTCAAGACAGCCAAAGCACAACCATTGTTTGGTGTGCCCAAAACTGGAGCTGAACACAATGCAGCTTTGAGTAGGTCAAATGCTTCTTGACATTCCATGCTCCATGGCAAAGGCAGGGCAACATCCTTCCTTGTCAGTGCCACTATTGGTTTCACAATCACAGCGAAATTTGCGATCCACTGCCTACAATATGAAGCCATGCCAATTATAGCCCTTCTGCGTCCTTCTGCTTTTTCGGAATAGGCATACCAGAGATGCTTTCTATCCTTTCTGGTCAGTCTTCTTCCCTCCTTCGAAAGGAGGTAGCCCAAGTAGGCCACTTCCTTTCGACAATACTGGAATTATTAATGAAGCTTTGTGTCCATGTGCTGCTAAATGTGTCGATAGTGCAACTGTGCTCTCTTTACAAATTTCTTCTGTTTCTGCCGCAATCAGTAAATCGTCAATGTACTGTAAGAATACACAACCTGTTGGTAGCTCTAACATGTCTAGTTGTTCCTTTAATGCTCGACTATAAATACTCAGACTTTCAGTGTAACCCTGCGGAATTCGTGTGAATGTAAATGAACGTCCTCGTAGAGTAAAAGCAAATATATATCTGCTATCGTGATGTACTGGAATGCTGAAAAACGCATTCTTCAAATCTACAACACTAAAATACGATGCAAATGCTGGAATCATAGTCAAAATTGTAGTCACATCCGGGACTAATAGAAATTGCCGATTAACAACTTTATTCAATCTGCGCAAATTTTATGAATCGGTATGGTATGTCATTACCTCCTTTCTTATAAACCGAAAGAATTGGACTATTGCAAGTGCTACCTGAAATCTTTTCAATTACGTTCCTTTTAATCAAATCTGACACAATGCATTTCAATGCTTTCTCTCCTTCTGCCGAGATTTTATATTGAGGAATAATACGCAGCAACGTAATTCCTTTGTTCAACACAATTGTTACTGGCTCTACCTTTAAACAACCAACATCATTATCATTTACTGCCCATATACAAGTTGGTACTCTACTCAATTCAGTCGGTAATGGTTTAGATAAGAATTGTGATACAGGAGTTTTTTGTGGTGATATTGTCAAATATAGGAAGTGAATGAGTGAATAAGGTCATTAGAGGTTGTAAAATAACTTTTTCATTGTAATTAGAAGATCAAGTGGAGAGCTAATTGGAAACTACCATTTTTTGTATACACTACTACTTTATCTACTAGCTGTTTAATAACACAAATGTTCTACAAAACTGTGAACTGCACAAATGAAATGATGGAATAAACTCTCTTTTTTATTGATAAAAAAAGTAGAATTGGTTTGCTGTCTGTAATAGAAATGTATCGAGTACAGGTGTCAGCACGCTTAATGATAAACGGCTGTACACTACTAGATGTTACAATGACGGACACTGGTTATGACACTAAACTACACATGGTTCTACAATGCATGACCTAAAGGAATATTTTGGTTTTTGTATTCTCGTTATATTTTAGGGGGATTATTTCTTTTGGGTCGTTAAATTACCCTCTAGTTTCCACATGTTATTCGGGATTGTCAAATACACTCCATCAGGGGAACAATGAATAACCGCATTCAATTTCTTCAACAAATTTAAACCCAACACATTTTCACCACAATTTTTTGTCAAATGAAATGGGCAAGACTCAGTGAATGGACCTAGTGTTATAGGAACTGACTGTGACACTGAACTAACTACTGGTGTACCTGCAAACCTACTGAGACATTATTCTGCCCTGACAGTGGTATATCTGGAACCTGGTGATGGTCAATTGAACATTTATGTGCACCTGTATCCACTAGAAAAGTGTGCTTCCTATTTCCAACCTTCATTTCTACGTAGGGCCCTTTCTGGTCTACGGGACTAGACACTGGTTCCAACCCCTGTCTTAGGCTGTCCTGGTAAAACAATACATCATCAGATGTAAAGTCGCCAGAGTAAATATGCATTGGACTGATTATCAAAAACAATTCCGTCCCCCGTGCTATTCTGCTGTTGCTGGTTTTGGTTCTGATTCTGGTTGTGATTACCCTGGTTGTTCTGAACTTGTGGCGCTCTTTGGTTTCTATTCTGTCCTTGTGTTCCCGGGCAACCTCTATTCTGTCTTCTTGGGAAAGTTCCATTCCGATTCTGTATCTGCGGGCATTGTGCTTGCCAATAGGCACATTGATTAATCCTAATTGGACCACCTTGCATGTTGGAAAAATAAGCTCTCGTTTGTGCGTTCCCGCCACCTCTGTTATTGTTTGCTACTTGCTGCATTAATACCCTTGTTTTTAAATTCCCTTTGTCCCTTATTTCTTTCTCCTTCTCTGCATTTACTCTATTCTCATAATATTGGGCCCTGTGCAATACTTCACTCTGTGATTTTGCTTGCCATGCACTTTCAGATGTCATTATTACATTTTGAATTTTCAGTAACAACTCTCGGACGAACTTATCAACAAACAACCTCTTCCCGGGTTCAGTACTCAAATCTTGGCCACTGAAATCTGCAAATACTTCTCCAAATCGATTAAAATAACCTGTCGCAGCTTCATCTTTACCTTTAAGCAAGCCGTTAATTTATCCCAAACAATTATTTTCTCGGGTATCAAAATTTTCAATTTTGTACTATTCGCGCTGGTAAGGCCAACATGACCAGCAGTGGTTTTTCTCCCACTTTTCTCTCTGTATCAATCCTGGCTAAATTCTCCCATGTATCCCCCAAAATATCTATGTCAGTTATATTCCTAACCTGTTTCCATATGTCTACAGGAAGAATGACAGGAAACATAGATCAATATCACTCATTGTAAAAACAGAGGAACTCAAAACAGACTCAATTTCCTTATAGAACCGTGCCAGATTTTTCCTAAGATCAGGGAACGTCTGCTTAATATTATTATTATTACGTATATTGTATTATTATATTTCACCTAACTGTGCCCAATAGAGTAATTTCATACTGCACTACTCTATCCCATTATTGTTATTTGCATATCCCCAACACTGCCTAGTAGGGAAACTGCTCGCTGTGCATCTCCAGCCCATTGCTGAATGTTAATCCTCACTGAGCCTAGCGCCAACTAGATACATTTACCTTGCCCAACTCGGTGCTAATGCTCAATGCTATCCCGCACCCATTCCTAGGTCAACCTGCACGAGTACCCAGGCCTGCAGATGAATTCACCAGGAAGTAAACCATGCTCATGCTTGTTAGGGAGAATTCTCAAGAATGTGCTAATTTCCCTTACCTTTTGAGACCCCCAGCAACTTTGCTGGATTTCTAGGATTTTAATTTTTACCTGGAAAAAGTGTGAGCCTTTTTTCCCACTCGTTCATGTATTTTGATGTGTGTTTTACTTTTGTGTCCTTTGGATATGGAGTTTTAAACAACTCCATAGGCATCATCTTTTTCTTGTGTGTCACACAGCACCTTCAGTGCAGTGGCACAGGGGTGTCTTTCAGACTCCCCAAGGTTTAAATACCTTCTCTGGTACTGACTACCGTCTCCCAAAGCATGTAAAGTTAAATTGACTTTGCTAGTCTTTATAAATTCATAGACCCAGCACACACTATTTTCCTATAGAGTGCTGGAGGGGTTGCCTAGCATCCCCTGTGTCTAAACACTCATGTAACTGTCGAATGTTACCCTTTTCACTTGAAATGGCGGGTGGTAGTGGTTTTAGAACGAACTACCATGATTTTTCCCGACCGCGAACACCGGTAGCTAAAAATCGGGTCAGCCATGTTCTTCAATATGGTGCCCATGACCCCTCTGTAAAAACAGACTCTGGTCATCTTCTTTCGCTGTTTCTTTTAGGAAAGGTTCTTCTTGTGTTTAACTCTGTGCGCCAAACCAGGTTTGGTCCTTTGTTCGATGCCCTTTGGCGGGTTCAGTGCTGAAGCCCTCCTCGGCACCTGAGTGTCTGGTGTGGACAGTATGTAAGGGAGGTGCCCGAAACTCCCTGTGCTTAGTCTCCTAGGAGACCTGAATGCACTCTGTTGTGATTGGCTGGCTGAATGTCCGGCAAGGACAGCCACCCTGCTGGGTGACTGACAACTAGGCTGGAATGAATGGGAGAAAACTGTTTAAAAGGCGAGTCTCCAGGAATGGAAGGCAGAGTCGACCACTGGAACGAAAGAACCAAAGACGCGCTGAAGGAAGACGACTGCTGCAACTCCTGGACCGTTGGTTTGCCCTGTGAAGTCCTGCTGCAGGTCTGAATTGCCTGAAACTCCATCAACAGAGAAGCCCCTTCAATGACGACTTCTTCCCTTGAGCTGGTGGGAACAACCAACTCGTAAGCCACCTGGACACCGTCTCGATACTGGTCGAATTTTCATCAGAGTGCTGTTGAAAACCGGATAGCCAGTGAGAAGGATATCAGTTTGTGGACTTTAAGGCACTCACACCTTAAAACTGATGTTTTGCCAAGCTTGTGGCCTCTACCCTGGGCATTGCAGGAACCTCCTGACATCTTCCTTCTTGTCTCCACGACTGAAGCTCAGGAAGCGCGAGATCTGCAGGAACTGCCAGGAACTACTGCCTCAGCTACAGCTTTTCTTCATACTTAAGGTACTGTGCAAATGCGGTGTGGAAATCCTTTCTGCCGCAGTGAAAGTTTGTGAAACTTTCCCAGCTTTGGAGTCTTGTTTGCTCCTAATCCGACATATAACTCTTTCTCTGGCAAACTACTTCTAAGAACATTGGCAAAGACTCTCACATTACTACCACAACTGTGCTATCCTATCCAAGACACTGAACCATTCACTTTGGCCCAGGCCTATGATATGATAGGTTATTTATGACGCGATTAATACCTAGAGGTTTCTAAGCGCGGACCAGGGGATCGAGCCTCTGTTGCTCCGCGTCGTCTTGCGTCCAAGGCGAGCACGTTACTCCTGAGCTATCCTCCCGAGACGATTGAATTGAATTGCCTGTTATAGTGAACTGAAACTACTTGCCCTGCCTATGAAAGTAATTGTGCTTTAATTCTTTTAACCTTTGTCTTTCGACCCCTTTTGAAAGTTACTGAAGTGCCATTTTGCTCCTACTTCAAGGCAGCCTAACTTGTTCAGAAACTTATTGGTTGTGTACTGTAGTGTATTATAGTGTGATATTGAGCTGCTTCTTACTAGTGGAATGTTTTTCAACTGACTGTGTAAATAAGGAACAAGTTACTTACCTGTAACTGTTGTTCTCCAGCATGGGTCTGGCATGGATTCACATGCTCATGAATATTCCCCGTCGTCAGGCTGGGAATCCTCGGTAAAGAAAAAACCAGTATCAGTTTCGTTTCTGATCTGTCTTTCTTAGTAGCAACCAATCACTGATCTCTGGGTCATACTGCCCCCAGCCAATGACTGCCCTCTCCCTAAGCCCCGCCTCTGGCAGCCATCCTCAGATTTGGTAGCACGCAAAGTGGCAGTATGGCCAAGTGAAGAGCCGCAGAGGGGTAGGCGGGAGGGTTCGCATGTGAATCCATGCCAGACCCATGCTGGAGAACAACAGTTACATGTAAGTAACTTGTTCCTTCTCCAGCATGGGGTCTGGCATGGATTCACATGCTCATGAATAAAGAATACATAGCAGTATACACATGCACAACCACGGGAGGTGGCAAAAGCTCAACATTAAGCATTACATCCAAAACTCAACATTAAGCACTTCTTACCTCCTCACCAGGCTCACCTTAGGCGAACAGGTTGCGCAGCACTGCTTGGCCGACCCTGGACTCCTCCCTGGAGTCCCGATCGACGCAGTAGAATCTTGTGAAGGTGTGTGTCGACCTCCACGTAGCAGCCCTAGAGATGTCCAGCAGGGGCACACCAGACAGGAACGCCGTAGTAGCAGCGATCGCTCTGGTCGAATGGGCTCTCGGACGGCCGGGCACCGGTCGGTTTGCCAACCGGTGACAGTGCATGATGCAGCCGGAGAGCCATCTGGAAATGAAAGTCTTCGAGAGAGCCTTCCCTTGATTCACAGGTCCAAAGTTCACAAACAGCTGGGATGTCTTCCGAAAACTCTTTGTGCGGTCCACGTAGAACTTCAGCGCTCTAGCTACATCCAGCGAGTGCAAAGTCCTCTCGGCCGGAGACGAAGGCGGCGGGAAGAAAACTGGCAACACCAAGGGCTCGTTGAGGTGGAAGTCCGATGGCAACTTGGGCATAAAGGAGGGGTGCGTCCTCAGCACCACCCTCGTGTCGTGAAAAGTCAAGTATGGAGGCTTGCAAGATAGGGCCTGAATCTCTCCCACTCGTCGTGCAGAGGTGATGGCCACGAGGAACGCTGTCTTCCATGACAGGAACTTCAAAGGCGCTGAATGCATAGGCTCGAATGGGGCTCCCATGAGTCTGGTCAGCACCACATTAAGTTCCCACGCTGGCGCAGGGGACTTCATCGGCGGGAATGATCGGAATAGTCCCTTCATAAATTCTTTTACCAGGCGATGAGACCACAAGGACGCCCGTCCCGTAGTCCTGGTATATCGGGAGATGGCAGCCAGATGTATTTTTATGGAGGCGTGAGCCAGTCCAGCTTTGGCCAGCAACAGTAAGTACGGCAGCACTTGAGGGGCCGTAATCCGCAGAGGGTTAATCTTCTGTGCACGGCACCAGACAGAGAACCTCTTCCATTTATGAGCGTAACACTTGAGAGTTGAGGACGCCCTGGCCTTTGCAAGAACCTCTCTGCAATCAGCCGGGATATCGTACCCTCCAAACTCTAGTGCTGCAGGAGCCAGGCCTGCAAGTTCAGCGACTGTGGGTCGTGGTGTAGAATGGCGCCTCCTTCTCTGGAGAGAAGATCCGCGTCCGCCGGCAGCCTGACTGGTGGGGACGTTGACAAGTCCAGAAGGTCTGGGAACCAGAGCTGCCTTGGCCACGCCGGTGCGACGAGGATCATCCTGCACCTGGACTTCTTGAGCTGGTTGATGAGGCGGAGCAGCAACGGCAATGGAGGGAACGCGTATAGAAACAGGCCGTCCCAAGGGAACGAGAAAGCATCGCCCATGCTCCTCGGCTGTGGGAACCTGCTGGCGAACCACTGGCACTTGTAGTTCGTCGCTGTCGCGAACTGGTCGATCTGGGGTTTGCCCCATCATTGGAAGAGTCGATCCACTTGATCCTGGCGCAGTTCCCACTCGTGGCACAAGTGTAGCTCCCTGCTGAGTGAGTCAGAGATGGTGTTTTTTATTCCTGCCAGCTGGAAGGGAACCAGAAACATCCCCTGGGTGACGGCCCAGTGCCACAGATCCTGGGCCTCCTTGGATAGGGCTGGGGATCTGGTGCCCCACTGCTTCTGTATGTAGAACATTGTGGTGGTGTTGTCGGTGAAGATCCTCACCACTTAGTCCTTGAGGGACGGGAGGAACGACTTGAGCGCCCAGAACACTGCACGGAGCTCCAAGATGTTGATGTGAAGAGACCTCTCCTCCGGGAGCTAAAGGCCTCTTGCGTGGAGATCTCCGGTGTGGGCCCCCCAACCCTCCAGAGAGGCGTCCGTAGTCACCGTCTCCTGAAACCCCGGGGTTTGAAAGTCTGTGCCCTTTGTGAGGTAAGCCCGGGTGCCCCACCATAGGATCGCCCGACGGAACTCCTCGTCGAGGGGGATCCTGTCCTCGAAGCAGCCCCCGCCTGAAACCAGCGGGCGTCGAGGAACTCCGAAGTCTGCAAAGGGGTACAAGGTAGATGCATGAGGACATCATCCCGAGAAGGGACTTGATGGACCTCACCCTGGCCAGGTCCGTGGCTAACAGTCGGCGTACCTTGCCCAGGATGGTTTTGGTCCTCTCCTCTGAAGGGGAGGCCAATTGCTCCACTGTATCGAGCTTCGTCCCCAAAAACAGTGCTACTTGCCACGGAACCAGGTGGGATTTGGGGTGGTTGATGGAGAACCCCAGCTCCGTGAGCAACAGGACGGTCCTCGCCGTATGATCGACGGCGAGTTCCCTTGACCTTGCCCGGATTAGCCAGTCGTCCAGGTAGGGGTAGACGTGGATCCCCTGCAGGCGCAGCCGCGCCGCCACTGGTGCCAGGCACTTGGTGAAAACCCTGGGTGCCGACATTAATCCGAACGGTAGGGCTCTGAATTGGTAGTGGCGTCCTTGAACCACGAACCTGAGGAACTTCCTGTGCCTTCTTAGAATGGGGATGTGGAAGTAAGCATCCTCCAGGTCCAGCGACGATAGGAAGTCGCCTTCCTCCATCCTTTGGAGGCACCCTGTCTGCCTCCAGAGCTCCGAAAGGGTTGTCGCTGCTGAAGCACCCCAAGGGCCCGGGCCGTCTCCGAGTCGGTCTTGATGGCCTGTAGAGACTCATCCACCGCCTTACCAAAGAGGTTGTTGCCGTCGAACGGCATGTCCAACACTCTGGTCTGGACGTCCTGGCGAAAGTCTGTCGCCTTGAGCCATCCTTGTCATCAGAGGCAAACTCCATTGCCCAGTTGGCGAAATCCGGTATCGGCAATGTCCGTTGCCACCGTAATGGCGTGATCCGACGCCACCTCGCCCTTCTGCAGAATTTCTAGGGCCTCCGCCCTTTTGTCATCAGGCAGGAAATCTAGCAGGGGAGCTATCTTGAACCAGAGCTCCCTGTCGTAGCGGGCCACGATCGCTAAGGCATTGGCCGCCTCGTCGTCGGCGCCGACGAGATGACTCGTCGTCCCATAGAGTCCAACTTCTTACCCTCGCTGTCCGGCGGGGAGGTGGAAGTTGAAGCTGTCGCGCCCGCTGCCTTCTTCTTAGCCGCTGCCGAGACGACCGAGTCCGGCGTGGGCTGGGCCCTGAGGCACAAGGGGGCAGCATCGGGGACTCGGTACTTCTTCTCGTACCTGTCCCTCTTGGCGGGTGTCATGGCAGGGTTCTTGAGGACAGCAAGCCCCTCGTCCCAGATGTCGTCGAGTAAAGGCACCGCAAGGACTGTCTTCCTCTTAGCCTCTCGTCGCTGGTACAGAAACCCCTCCTTTTTCTGTTCTTCAGGGCAGAGCTGGAAGAGCTCGGATGCCCTGGTTATCATGGTGTGGAAAGAGCCAACCTCGTCGGCTGGGGACGCTCGCGGGGGGGTGACGACGGGATGTCCGCTGTGTCATCGCCGCCGTCTTCGTCCGTCCCTGTCGCCGTATCCGTCGCCGTATCCTCTCGCGGCGAGGGGGATGAGGGGTCCACCGGTCTCGCAGGCACGAAGGGTGGAGCGCGGTGGACTCTCCTCCTCTTGTTTGGAGGGCTTCCCGACGGGCTTGGTTCTGGCTCCTCCGTCGGGGTGCATGGTAATCTCGTCCTTATCTCGGTACATAAGGATTGGATTGCCAACAAAATGGCCGCCGAGCTATCCTGGGGCTCGGGCAATGGCTGCGACGGACGGGATGGCCGCTCCAGTGGGCCCTGTTCGTCGTCCTCGTCGCTATCATCGATCACCTCAGCAGGGACTGCCCCCTGGGATCGAAACTTCTCGAACCTCTCGTTGAGGTTTATGAACCTCTCGTTGAGGCCTATGGACCTTTCGTTGAGGCCCCTCTTGGTCTCCACCAGTTACTCCTCAGAGGCTGATTCCGAGTCTGTGACGGCCACCACCCCCCCTCTTTTTTAGCTGGGGGCTTCACGGGGGTCTTAGCGATGGGCTGGAAAGAGGATTCCCTCCGCGGCGGCAGGGATACTCTGGGCCCAGAGGCCGTTTCCATTGGTGTAGTCTCAGCCGGCTCCACCAGGGTCGCAGAGACCACTTCGGTAGAGGCCTTAGCCGGGTGGATCAAGGCCCTCACCACCTTAGGTGCGTCCTGGGCCTTCGCCTTGGCGGCAGGGTCAACGCCTTGCTCCCCCTTCGAGATCGACCGGGTCCGCTCCAGCAGCCTACCCGGGTTCTCGGACTTCCTCTTCCCCGACCCAGAGCGCTGGCTCGTGGTCGAACGTGCCGGGGAAGTAGCACCCTGCTTGGCAACCGAAGAGCCCGACCTTTCGGCGCTCCCGGAGCCCACGGACTTGCGGTGCTTGGCCTTCTGTTGGGCCCCCGTCACCGGGGTGCCCTCAAAGGACTTAGAAGCCCGCTCAGACTTCTTCTTCGCCTTCTCACTTGCTGTGCCCTTCTCCAGCCAGGTGGCGAGGCGGGAACGACGATCTTGTTTGGTCCGTTCCGAAAGGTTCTTGCAGAACACACAGTCCTTCTCCACGTGCGTCTTGTCCCCATGGAGGCAGTAGAGACATCGCGAATGCTCGTCCTCCTTGAAAACGTTATATAATCCGCATTCAGGGCAGTTCCTGAACAGCTTGGATCCGGGCGTCGAGCTCACTTTGTCCTGGGCCATGTCTTGAGGTAGGCCGCAGATCTTCTGGAATCCTCCAAGAAGTGTAAACTCGACGAAAACCTCACCCTTGAGGGGCGTAGAAGAATTCCGAAACGGGTCCCCGTTATCGGAAGTAGAAACGGTGGAGCTTGAGGCTCGATTAAACCGAAAAAATGATAAATTCTCCTGAAAAAACGTGAAAACGCAGTAAAAAACTCGAGAGCTAAACACGAGGACTCCCAACACTTGAGCGTGCGGTAAAAATCTGAGGATGGCTGCCAGAGGCGGGGCTCAGGGGGAGGGCAGTCCTTGGCTGGGGACAGTATGACCCAGAGATCAGTTATTGGTTACTACTAAGAAAGACAGATCAGAAACAAAACTGATACTGTTTTTTTCTTTACCAAGGATTCCCAGCCTGACGACGGGGAATATTCATGAGCATGTGAATCCATGCCAGACCCCATGCTGGAGAAATGTATATTCTTTTACCAAGAAACCTTGAATAGTGTTTGTTTGAACTACTGTGATTGGAAGTCCTTTGTGTAACATCTTGTCCTGCTCACATTCCTCTTGTGATAAGTCTGGCTGCTCAGCCACTGCTACCATATAACTGTGTAGTACAGGCTTGTACGAAAGGTGAGATTGTGCTTACACCTGTAGTCTTAATTGTGTGTAGTGTTCCCAAAGGGTACTGCATGTAATTCTTCCTAACAATGCTCTACACTATTACCATCTACCTTCACATTGCATTGAGTTAATTAATCCATCACACCATGTCCTCATGTGATACCAGCCATCACCTCCCGCTGCCCTTTACTAACAACAACAGCAACGCAAGTATCTTGAATATTCATCAAACTAAGTCTAGGAGGCTATCAGTCTTAGATTGTGTACCACCCACTCCATTCCTACCCCAATTCCTACTTGCAGCCTCTAAACCATCACCTACTTTATTAGAATGCCTAAACACTCCACACCTGAACTCACCCGACCTATGGATTAAACAATTTACAAAAAGACCCACACCTAACCAACCTTGCTCACTAATAAGAAGAAATGAAAGGCTTGGCTCCTGAACTGCCTTTGCACAGCCTTTACTTAAACACAAAACCTCTATGAACTTGCCAGACCCCACCACCAGAACCAAGAATACTCCCAATAATTCCACAACCATAATCAAGGGCGCTCTGATCAATGCCAGATCCCTACCAGCACATGCCCTAGATATTGCAGATACTATAACATCCCTTGACCTTGAATTCTTGGCAGCCACAGGGACGTGGCTGAATGCTGCAGCTGGACCCTCTCTCTCACTCGCCATCCCAGATAAATACCCCATCACCAGACTTGATAGAGACACTAATCGAGCCAACGGCGGAGGAATCGTCTTCATCTCTAAAACAGGCCTTAGGCCCATACCCAACCAATATCTCTCTTCAGCTGAGCTACTGTCTGTCTAACTACCCATATCTGCCTCCCGAACAATCACCATCCACCTTGTATAGAGACCACTAGGGTCAGCATCCACCTTCGAAGAAGATATCACGCTTCTCCTCTCAAACAACACCAAGCTCAACTCACAAATCATCCTATTAAGCAACCTCAAACTAGAATTCCAAGATGAGAAAGATTCCAACTGTTGCTAATTCAATCACTGAACTAGGCTTCACTCGCCGCATCTCTGAAGCTACCCACAATAAAGGCAGGATCATAGACTGGCTAGCTGACCTTAACTGCAATATTAACATCCTCTCAAATACACCTTGTGCCTGGACTGACCATCACCTGATATCGTTCGCGATAAAGGATGATGGTAATCAAACCAACCCCCATAACCTCGCCCCTCCTACCCAAACTAGGAACATGCGCAACATTACAGTGGAAAAACTGCTTCCACTAATGCAACCAATGATCAATGCCACCAATACTAAACACTCAGACCCCACGGTCCTAGTGGACCTGTTCAACCGCAGTATACTTAAGGCCATAAATACCATCGCCGCTCTCAAATTGTGCAAAGCAAAACCTTGCATGCATCTGAACTCGTGGTTCACCCCACACCTCAAATCACTATGCACATCTAAAAGAAATGCTAAAGCACTCGGGAAGAGTCATCCAACAGACACCAACAAAGATACCTTTCTAATAACCTCCCTTAATTATAAAGAAGCAATTCTACAGTCTAAAAAAGATACCTACAATAGCTGCATCTCTCAAGCCAAATCAAACACCAAATAACTCTTTAAGGTACTGAGAGAGATGGAGTCCCCAGCACCACCCCAGAGTTATGCATTAAACTCACCACATGGTGCTCCAAAATTCAGTCAGCTTTGCTGAGCAAAATAACCATGCTCCAAAACAAAATCAATAAAAAAAAACTCATGGTCTTGGATATCGCCTCCAAACCTAGGACACCCTGCCTCCTCCACAAAACTCAGAAACCATTCAACTTCTCTCCTCTCACTACCAAAGAGGTTGAAGACATTATGTCCAAGTGAAAACCATCAAGATTCCAGGGAGACATTTTCCCTGCACCCATCATTAAAGAGGCAGCCAAGGAACTGGCTCCCTTCATCACTTGCTTAATAAATAGTTCATTCAAAACAGACATAGTGCCCAATAACCTTAAAGATGCCTGGGTCCTCCCGCTACTTAAGAAGCCCACTCTAGACCCCAACATCCCCACGTACTACAGACCTATTACTACGATCCCTTTTCTCCTGAAAATTATTGACAGAACAGCTTATCTGCAGATTCAAGAGCATCTTGAAACCAACAACCTCCTTGGCCTCAGACAATCAGGCTTCAGGCCAAAGCACGGTACTGAAACGTCTTTAATAGACCTAAAAACCCAAATCGAGGCGTTAAAGGACAAAGGCAAACTTGCCCTCCTTCTACTACTTGATCTGTCGGCTGCATTCGACTTAGTAGACCACAAGTCCTATTCTCACACCTAACATCAGCAGCACTCTTCTCCGATAAAGCCAATACCTGGATCCAGTCCTTCCTGGATAATAGATCAATGAGAGTGTTCTCCCCATAGCTTCGGCCGAACCTGCACCAGTCACATGCAGTGTACCGCAAGGCTCCTGCGTGTCCCGACCTTATACAACGTATTCACTAAGTGTTTGTTCGATGACCTTGACTATCTGGGTGTCACCTACACTAATTATGCGGATGACACCCATATACTCATGCCTGTCACCTGAGACTATGACACTGATACCAAAGTACTCAATGACATTACAGCTTCACCCAGCCTTGGATGGCTAAAGACAGACTTTGTCTCAATGACGAGACGAGAAAACCGAGCTTCTCCTCCTTGGCACTAAGTTCAAACTAAATAAACTAGACAAACAATTTGACTCCTTTAATATAGATGGTAACTCTATAAAGGTTTCTAAGGATGTAAAAACCCTTGGCATCTACATCGACTCATCTCTAAACCAATCGAGGCAGGTTAACGTGTCAGCCTCTGTAACAGCATACACATGCAAGCTAATTACAGCCTGCAGACCATTCCTCTCACATCCAACTGCATCTCTATTGCTAGAGCGCTAGTACTATCCAAGTTAGACTACTGTAACACACTCTATCTTGGAACCAGTCAACAGAACATGAAAAAGATGCAAGTTCTTCAAAACAATGCCATCAGGGCAGCTCTGAATATCCCTCGATCACAATATATATCTGAGGTAAGGCGCAATCTGAATTGGCTCTCGATTAAGCAAAGGATTTCCTTCAAAACACTTTCACTTATCCACAAATGCCTCGCTAACTTAGCACCAGGTTTATGACTAAGAAATTCTCACGAAATACCTCAGATCGCCCGTCGAAATCAGCGCAGGCACATTGCCTCAAAATCCCAAGCTTCAAGCACCAAAAGGCTTGAAGTAGTAGTTTCCCCGTCCTCACAGCCAAATTATGGAACACTCTTCCGCCACCTCTTAAGATCTGAACCCACCTACCACCCTTTCAGGAGAGATGCCAGAATGTGGCTCCTCGCACAAGAATCCTAGACACCCTGCCACACAACCTCTACCTTCAGTAGTCTTAGACATGTAGATATTTAAGAAATTTCACTATAATTATTAATCTCATTTTGTAAACAATGTAAACTTTATCATGCCCAAATGTATATTTCTGTATGTATATTGTTGTATATTGCGTATCATTATTCTTGTCACTGTACCTTCTGTAATTGGTCTATGTAAGAAAATGCACCCAGATGCCCTTGGGGTTGGAGCACTATACAAATAAACAAAATACAAAAACAAATACACTGTAATTGATAATTAGTTGAGCAAGTTTTGGGGCACACAGGTTGATATGCCAGTGTAATTGAGTGTCTTGAGTTGAGCTGTGTTAGGTGATGTTGTAGTCATGTTGTGACCAGTTGAAGCTACAGACACTGGCAAGTGATTTAGTGGATTATCCATTTATTTTTTGATTTTTTTTAAAAATGTCATTTTTATCAAGCACTAATTTTTCAGCTTGCGTGCAGTCTTGGCACAGGATTTGCCTGAGCATATCCCACGCTCCACGCCTTTTGTGGTTGCGTTATTGTTTTCTTGTGCTTTTTCTTTTGTGAGTCACTTTTCTATAATTTAAATTATTTTTGTGCGTTGGAGAGGTGGTGTTGGTGGCTAGCAGTGTTGGTGCTAATTGGTCTTGTCAAAAGGGGTCCGTTATTTTGAAACCTCTACGTGGACCTCCATGTGTTGTATTGAGTTATTTGTGAAGGAACATTAAGGATTTTTGGACGATAGAGTGCTTGCTTGCACTGCAGAGACTGGGGTGCTCTGTACTGTGGGTGAGGTTGTGCCTGGACGTGGCAGGTCTAGGGTTTGGGTGTGGCAGGCCCTTGCGGAAGGAGCAATGTTTTTTTATAGGTGGTCGAGTTAGCAAAGTCTAATTGCTCATAGAGAGTAGTCAGTGCTTGGGGGTGGCAGCCCTGTGGTCCTGTGGGGCAGACCAGGACAGAAGGAGTTTTAGTTCCTCAGTATGTTAGTTATCCTTGTGCACATGTGGAGAGTTTTCAATTATCTTCTTTTGAAGAAGGAGATGTGTAGTGACCTAGCACCTCACAGGATGGGGGGGGGGGGGGGGGGTGTGTGTGTGTGTGTGTGTGTGTGTGTGTGTGTGTGTGTGTGTGTGTGTGTGTGTGTGTGTGTGTGTGTGTGTGTGTGTGTGTGTGTGTGTGTGTGTGTGTGTGTGTGTGTGTGTGTGTGTGTGTGTGTGTGTGTGTGTGTGTGTGTGTGTGTGTGTGTGTGTGTGTGTGTGTGTGTGTGTGTGTGTGTGTGTGTGTGTGTGTGTGTGTGTGTGTGTGTGTGTGTGTGTGTGTGTGTGTGTGTGTGTGTGTGTGTGTGTGTGTGTGTGTGTGTGTGTGTGTGTGTGTGTGTGTGTGTGTGTGTGTGTGTGTGTGTGTGTGTGTGTGTGTGTGTGTAGTGGAGCTTGGAATGTGGTGTGAGGTCTGGAACCTAGGGTTCATGAGAGTTTGATGGAATGACGATTGGAGAGGCAGAGAGAGAGCCAGAGGGAGTAGAAGTTAGTTACCTGCTCTCCTTACTTACCTTCCTACCTGCAACTGTAACAATAAAGCAAGCTTACCTTTTATACATACCTGGCTCTGGAGTGGTACCTGTGTCCTGCCTGAAGTTAATGCCAATCCAAGATACTACAAAGAGGTTGCCAATCAAGGTCCTCTCTGGTTCAGTCCTTGAGTCAGCACAGCAGTTTTCAGATTGCTTAAAGATTTGCAGCCACAGGCATTTTCCTCCAGCTACACTCCAGGATGCAAGCTTAACCCTTGAAGTGGCATTGGTTTTTCCCCCCAGTGCCAAGGCCTTTTTTGGTGATTTCGGTATGTCGCCATTCAATGCCTTGTAACTTTTTTGTTACATGAGATATCTCGGGCAAATTTGGCCCTTTTTTCCCCACATATAGGCAGTCGTAATGCCACCTAGGAACTCTAGGCTGCTGTAGGGGGTGAGAGAAAATAAGCAAAAAGGGTGAAACCTTTGGGTTTTTTCAAAAAATGGCAATAAAATAATGTACAAAGAAGTCTGTGGTTTTTTCCATGAAAGAGTTGGGAACAAATGGTTTGCTGTGCTGAATTCCCCAATTTCCTGGCTTTCAGGAACAGATAGAGTGGAAACTAAAAAAAAGTATTTTGATGTAGCTATCAACCGTTTTGTGAGAGGTAGAAGATTTTGGCAATTTTTGCCAACTGGACATGCGTGGACGGAATGGAACAAAAGGGTAGGAAAGCCGAATTGGAGGACAGAAAGGCCTACATTTCTGTAAAGTAGACACAATTCCAAGTTTAGGAAGGGGTGATTTGCGCAAGTCAGGCAACAACTAGGTTGGGGAAAATTGCATAGTTTGGGGAAAAAGAGGGAAAATGACCCAAAAAAAAGTATGTGGTGGACATAGTTGGCTTGGTACGGCAATGGCTTCTATGAATTTTGAGAAAAACAATGCTCCGCTACATTCCCCCGACTCTTGCAGTTAGGAAATCACAAATGTTTTGTAGTGTTTCACAAAACAAGCACTACCAGAAGCCAAACACTGAGCCATGGTACACAGGAGTTTTATGCTTATGGCCTCCACAGACGTACTTTGCATGTGTAAATCAGGAAAACCAATGTGGTGAGGAACGGCAAGCATACATTTTTTGAAAGAGCACAGGCAGACCTTTTCAAGGGTAGGTGACTTGTGCAGGTTACAAAAGTGTATGGTGCCTAAAGCAGCGACTAAATGTCGGGCACATGTCGGGCACATTTGGGAAATTAAAGGGTTGTTATGTTATGTTATGTACCTACTTATTACGCGCCGATAGCCCGCAGGCAATAAATGACACCAACAAATGGGTGGAAATGTTATGAAAACCGCACAAACACAACAAATGTCATACCTTCCCGAAATGAGGCGAAAAAAAACCAATTTCCACACATTTCACTAGGCTCATCCACAGAAACACGCCGCCAACAACACATGGCCTACCTTCCCGCGTTCCCACACGTGTCCCAATGAAAACGGTACCTCAAATATGTGGGTGCACCTACGTGGGAGCCAACGGGAAAGCCTAAAACACGGCTAACCCCAAGTCTTTTCTGACAGCTGAACTTCCCGAATTTTTCAGAAGGGCACACAATAAAACAGGGAACCCATGCATTTCTGAAAAGAGGACACCCGTGGGAATCCGCAGAGGTCCGACTTGCGCAAATCAGCCCAGAATTTATTATCCAGAAAGCCTGGCAAAGTCCGAAATGTGGCAAAAAAACACCAATTTCCACACATTTCACTCGGCTCACTGTTACGCTCACCTGGTATCCACAGGGACGCCACCCAGCTGGGTTACTCGCTGGTATGCTTCTCAGCTTTGCCCTGATGTGGTCTGCGGGGAAGGTTCTGCCTGAAAATACAGAAGGACTGAGGACTGTGTTCAAGACTGACCGACTGGGGTAAGTATGCTTTCAGTCCCTTTGGCGCCCTCTCCTCACCTTGTGGTGGAATTAGGCGGGCTCTCCATCCTGCCTTCTTTGCAGGGGCGCGTTGTCTTTCATGGGCGAGTGCGGTCCAGTTACTTCACTGACGCCGGCCCGTTTGATATTGTTCAGGTAGGTCTTATTGCTGTTCTTTAGTTTTGTTGCTATCCTGCATGCATTTCTTTGTTTAAAATGTCTCTTTATTCTCCCTTAGGTATGCAGAGCTTCAGCGCGGCGAACTGGCTTGGTTGAGCCCCGCTGGTAAATGATGGCGCATTAAGAGCGCTATGATGCGGTAAGTAAGCGCTATGCGCAGCGCTGCAAAGTCTTGCCTTTGCTAACCTGTGTTTTCCTTACTTGTAGGTCGCGGTGTTCTTCAGCACGAGTGGAATGTCCGGAGTGGTGCCAGCCGAGAGGCGGCCAGCCAGGTAAGCCTTTTAAGCAGTTCGTAATTTGTAAATGTCTCTACAGCTTTCTTTAATGTTGCCTCTATCTTCCTCTGTCAGGTCATTCTGTCCGGGAGGCGTGCAGATTCGAGGAAGCTGTTCTCAGTAGCTGCGAGTGTTTAAAGATGAAGACTGCAGGTAAGATGCTGCTGCTAATGATGTTCCTTTTGTCTCCTTGCAGGTTCTGCTTCTCCGAGGTTCGAGGGAATAGCTGGACACGGTGAGCGTCACGTTGCAAGCTGCAAAGTAACACGAAGCATGTTCTGCAGTCAGGGTGTGGTTTATATAGCCCAGGTAAAGAAGTACCAGGGAAAGTAGTTCCAGGCCTGCCACACCCAAAACACTAGACCGCATAGCTTGGATCTTAGGAACCAAGCTATGTGGATGCCTCCATGTTGGCCGACAATACAATAAAGTAGTTCCCAAGCACATTGTTGTTCATGATGTATGAGCCTGGCGCCATAGGCGCCAGGACTGGCCCCATGAGGGCTTTTGAAGAGGATGCCAGGCTCTAGAGGCCCGAGTCCTGACTCCACCTGGCCAATGGGTTTGCCAGAGGGGGTTTTGGGCGAGGGTCGTGACACTCACCCACCGAAACGCGCCGCCAACAACACATGGCTTACCTTCCCGCATTCCCACATGTGTCCCGCCAAAAACGTTACGTCATATGTGTGGGTGCACCTACTTGGGCGCCAAGGGGAAAGCCTAAAACACGGCTAACCCCAAGTCTTTTCCGACAGCTGAATTTCAAATATTTTTTCAGAAGGGCACACCATACAGATATGGGCCTAGGGAGTCCAAGCCACCAAGGAAAACAGGGAACCCCATGCATTTCCGATAAGAGGACACCCGTTGGAATCCGCAGAGGTCTGACTTGCGCAAATTGACCCAGAATGTATTACCCAGAAAGCCCGACAAAGTCTGAAATGTGGCGAAAAAAACAAATTTCCGCACATTTCACTCGGCTCACCCACTGAAACACGCTGCCAACAAAACATGGCCTACCCTCCCGCGTTCCCACGCTTGTCTCGACGAAAACAGTACCTCACATGTGTGGATGCACCTACCTGGCGCCAAGGGGAAAGCCTAAAACACGGCTAACCCCAAGTCTTTTCGGACAGCTGAAATTCACGATTTTTTCAGAAGGACGCATCATACAGATATGGATCCTAGGGTGTCCAATCCACCAAGGAAAACAGGAAGCCCATGCATTTGCGAAAAGAGGACACCGGTGGGAATCCGCAGAGGTCTGACTTGTGCAAATTTGGCCAGAATTTATTACCTATTTTTGGGGGCTGAGGGGCTGGGGGCAGATAAAGGGGGGGGCTGTTAAGCACTCCTCCCTGGGGTCAGGTGCCCCTTCCTAGGAGCAGATATCTTCCCCCAGGGAGGACTGCATGACATGGCCCCCACTCCATTGTGGGTGGAGGGGAGATGGCCACCACCCCTTCCCATTAGAAAATTCCCCGTCGGTTTGGGGTGCCCCACAGCCCCCCCCTAAAATGCTGTCTACCATTTTCCCTTGGCGCAGATGGCCCAATAGTGTGTCATTCTGCCCCCAGGATGGTGACCCTCTCCCCCTTCACCCCAAATGGGTGCCAGGGGCCCCTCATGCAGGCCTCCCTGGGCCTAGTACAAACGGCCACGTGAGGTACACCCGCCCTCCATTTGGGGTGGGGGAGCAGAAGGCCACCAAAACATTTTGCCCAGGCCCCCCAGTGAGTGGGGCAGTAAGGTTTGGTCACCCTGGGGGCAGATTGGCACACTAATGTGCCCATCTGCGCCAAGGGAAGTTTGGTAAACAAAGAAATACATTGAAAATGGTACACTACACTTTAGGGCGGGCTGAGGGGCATCCTAAACCTCTGGGGAATTTTCCAATGTAAAGGGAGGTGGCCCTCTCCCCCCCACGCCAAATGAAAGGGGGGCCATCTCAATCAGCGCTCGCATGGGGCAGATAAGAGCGGGCATCTCATGCAGCCCTCCCTGGAGTCAGATGCCCCTTTCTAGGAGCAGATATCGGCCCCCCAGGGAGGGCTACAAGGGGTGCCCCCATTTCCCCTTGGGGTGAGGGGGAGAGGGCCACCTCCCTTTTCCATTAAATAAAACTCTGGTGGCTAGTGGTCCCCCCACCCAAATCTCCCTTTTGTTCTTTTTAATTTTCATTTTGCCCCCTTCCCTGGGGGCAGATGATCAGCCATCTGCCCCCAGGGGGGGCCCTAACCTGCAGGCCCCATCCTTTGGGTGGCCTGCACACTTATTCTTGGTGGCCCTCCCCAATTGGCCCTCCTCCAATTGGATGGGGGGCCACCTCATGTACTCCTGCCTGGGGGCAGAAATCTGCCCCCAGGGAGGGCTACAAGGGGTGGCCCCCTTTCAACTTGGTGTGGGAGGGGGGGGCCAGAAATATCCCTGGTGCCTAGTGGCCCCTCCACCCCCGCCCCCATTGCATTTGTTTATTTTTTTATTTGCCCCCTTCCCTGGAGACAGATGATCAGCCATCTGCCCCCAGGGTTATCCATATGTGCCCCCATGCTTTGGGGGACGGGGGGAGAGGAGCAGCCCCCACCTTCCCCTCGAATTCAAAAGACATCCTTGTTGTCTAATAGCATTGCTAGCCACGGACCGAGCGCTCTGCGCCCGATCCGTGACCACCAATGCTGTCTCACAAGGTGTCCTTGGAAAGGGGAGATTCTCCCCTTTCCAACGACACCTCCCTCGATCTCCGGCTTGAAATACTGCTGGAGATCGAGGGAGAGGGAGAAGGGAGCTTACCTTCTCTTTTCACCGTGGCAGCCTGAAATGGCTGCCGGAGTGTAATTACTTTCACTGTCACGTCGGCGTGCTATACGCACTCAGACATGAAATAGAAGGTAATCCAGCCCCCTGGCAGTGAAGGGGGACCTCCCCCTCACATAGCCCGGGGGTTGGATTACAGTTTTGAACGATCCCTGCTTGCAGGGATCGCTCAAAACAAGGTGCCAAAAGGACGAGCTATCTCGTCCTTGGCACCCTGGAGGTAATCCCAAGGACGAGATACCTCGTCCTTGGCACTTAAGGGGTTAAGATGACTTCAGTTTCAGGTTAGCTTCTAACAAGGAGGTGAGTGTAAGGCTCCCTATTATACTAAGGATTCCCCATTCACTCAGGGTGAGCAAGGCTGAGCCAGCCAGTCACACACAAGTGCATTCATGCAGGCAACAACCAAGCATGCTCACAGGCATTTAGGCTATTCACCAGAAACCAGACACCGACAACAGAGGATATGGATAGGTGCTACCCCCGAGCCTTTCAGTGCACCACACTGCATTCCTTCCAGTTTCATTCAGGGCTGGCTCAGGCATTGTCACACAACCAAAACTAGACACTCACAACACAAATTGAATATTGACTACTCACTCCATTCAGTTAGGCTCCACACCAAGGGTGTACCGACAGCAAGCAGTCCATGGGAAGGCTCCAGTCAGTCTGGCAGGGGCGGCACCAGAGTCATATATGACCTTCCACCCAAGAACCATTCAGGGAAAGGGAACATAGCCAGTGTTTCTCAGGACTTTGAGAAACAAGGGGGAAAGGCAAAGGAAACCAAGAGGCCACCAGTGGTCATCTTGCCTTTGTGTAGGAATCCATTGATTCCTATGGCAGGGCCTGGCTATCCCAAAAATGGAGGATACCTAGAGCCACTGTCACATCAGCATGTAGCTGCCACCAGCCCATGCCCTGCTCTGTGGGTAACACACATGTGCCCAAAAACATACACTACGGGTACAGGGTTGTACCTCTACCCATGGGTACCCCCTCTTCTGGGCGATACTCATCAACCTGGCTTCAAGCAGTCAAGAACACACCTCTGTACATGGGCGACACATATGGACTTCTTGGCTTCAAGAGGCAAAGGCACTCTGTTATGTAGTGTATGTAGTTTGTGTCATGTAAGAGTTGCTCAGTGGAACATCCAGAGCATGGAGACGCCTATTTTGTAGTGAGTACTACTTCCAATTTGTGGTTATTGATGATTCAGGTTTTAATGTTTGTTGTACAGTGAATCACAGAAAGGGGATTGACTCATTCTTCGATCAAATTTTATTCAATTTCTTATTTTTTCAGATGGTCTTTATTCTTTAAAATAACAGAGGCTCTTGCAGATGCATTTCGGACTGTGTCCTTCCTCAGGGCAGGCTCTAGAAAAACATTAACAGTATGGTGTTAACTTCACCCCTGGTTCCTTGAAATTCAAATAAACATAGTGCATCTAAACATTCACATTGCAGAAATCATTATCCATTACAACATAAAGTGACGCATATCTGCCATTGAATTGTATGCTATGCTCCTTGAAATTCAAACAAACATAGTGCAACTGAACATTCACATTGCAGCAATCGTTATTCATTACAACATAAAGTGACGCATACCTGCCATTGAGTTGTGTGCTATATTCCTTGGACAATCTTTCTATTCCCAGTTATATGCAACAATCTGAGTTGCTTCCAAACCAACGTGTCTAGCATTGCATGTGCTGCTTCTGCTGAACCTCATCAGTTTTTTGTTTAGGCCGTTAAGGCACTAAATACGGGGGTGATATCCAACAAAAAAATCAATCAAAATGCCCATGCTTTAAAATCATGTCATATGCCTCCTTGTTTAACTGCTTGCACGGTGCTGTACCCAGTGATTTCAGTGTATTAGCTTACCTATACTTGAAGAGCGTTGGCAGCACTAGTTCATGTTTCAATTAATGGAAACATGTTGTCATTCATGGTAAATCCCTGTTCCGTTTGAAAACACGGAAGGGACCGTAATTCAGTAATGAGCAATCTGACTCGAGTAATCTACAGTGAATCTATAGATTCGGCATGCAGTATTCACTTACTTTGTGCTGGCGTATAGACCTGCTCCGAGGGTCCGCGGCGTTGTAGTTTCCAGGGTAACCGCAGTTCCCCCTGGCAACAGAGCGTCGTGACCCACGAGCAAACATTATATGTAAGACGTCATCACGTGTCAATGCGGACGCGCGTTGGCTATGGTGCTGGGTATAGTTTGTGAAATGCGACATATTGTATAAAGCTTTACAGTACACATGGAACCCACTCAATGGAATCTGCAGCATCTGTGACATCAGTAAGAACTGCTGGAGGTGTTGGAATGTTATCTTTATAAGGGTAGTCAGTTAAGAGCTGATCAAGGGAGAAGGAAGCTGCAGCCCATTTTGTGTGAACTTATTAAAGATTGTTCACTTACACGATTTTGTGTTGGACTCCTTAATATTGGTGAGGAGGAGCAAAGCTGCTGCTTAGGCTGCAGAGAATAAAGATAGCCGTGTGTTTGACCCACAACTCTCTGTGACTTGCTGGGAGTGAAGGACGAGCCCAGGAGTCCCGCTGGGAAGGAGCGCCTCAAGCCTTGCCTGGAGTTGAAGTGAGCCGTGACGTTGTAGTTGGTTTTGAGCCGCTTGACTCCTATGTACATTCAAGCCATTGATGCAGATTGCGAGAGAGTAACAGTGTGGGCCCAGCACACGAACCATGTCGGGGTTTCAGTGTTGCACAGGAGACCAAAATTCACGAGCCCAGCGTGCATGGACGGAGGCTCACTCACAGCAGGCCCAGGGCTTCTGCTGTCTGTGCACAATCGCCTTAGAAATAAGCACCTTAGAGCGTGCCCGACGTGGGGCCATCTTTTATATACGCCGTTGCCATAGTCAGGGACATGGTGCTCACATACACAGAAACACAGAGATACCAATAGCACTGATAACCCTTGCTTCCTTGTACCTGTGAAGGAAGCGAGATAAAAAAAAGAAAGGAGGGGCACTAAAGCGGTGACATGGAACGTAGTGCACACAGAAAGTAGCAAAAGCCAAAGACCTTCAAGAGTCATTATAATAAAGGTAGATCTTAGACAAGTCAGCAAAAATATTGTTACAGAAAGGTTTCATTAACAAAACTGTATGAAAGGTTTACAGATTTGAATGGATCCAGGGTGTATTTGCTGTTGGACCACAAATCTGCCTATCACCAGAATCCAATGCATCCTGCTTCTCGTGATATTCTTACCTTCATTACGCACTGGGGTCTGTTCAAATGTGTCAGAATGCCGTTTGGGCTGATATCAGCTGCCAGTGTCTTTCAACTTGTTATGCACAATATTTTGGGTGGTGTGAGTGGCAGACGATTCTACCAAGATGACATATTAGTATGGGGGAAAGACAGTGAAAAGCATGATGCTACACTAAAGCAAATTTTGAAGAAATTGAAAAGTGTTGGTTTGACTTTGACATTGGAAAAGTGCAAGTTTGGTAGGGCACAGTTCGATTACTTGGGCTATTGTATTTGAGGAGATGGAGTTGGTGGCGATCTTTAACAGAAAGGGTTTGGATGGAGGTTCTAAAAGGATTTCTAAATGGATTACAAGGTTGCAAGGGTTAGAATTTATTGTGGAGCATGTGCATGGTAAGAATAATGTGGTGGCTGATGCGTTATCCAGGCGCCCACTTGTGGAGGATGATGAGTTTGATATACAGACAGATGAGGGCATCAAGGACATTTTTATGGTGGAAGTGTCGCTACAGGAGAATGACTAGAGGCTTGTCAGGATGATAGCTTGAACCCAGAAGTGAGGTGGATGATACAAGAGGGGTGGAATTGTAGTGTTGATCAAAGGTGAAGTGACCAACTCAAGGAGTAAAACAAAGTCAAACCTAAGTTGTGTGTGGTTGATGGACTGGTGTGTAGAGGTCAGAGATTGTTTGTCCCAATGGGTAGGCGTGAAAATGTTGTGGATTTAGGGCATAAGGTAAATATCAAAATTGGTAGAACCAAAGCCCTCATAAAAATGGATTTCTGGTAGCCAGGAATGGAGAGGTGTATTGAGATAAGGATCAAGGAGTGTGAGCAGTTTAAAAACAGTGATAAGGTGTTTGAAATGAGAACTCCCACCCCTCATTGTGATACCTCAGGCACACAGGGTTCACTGGGATGCCATTGTCATAGATTTGGTAGGGCCGTTGAAATTTCGAGGTGCCAAAGACTCCTATGTAGTTGTGGTTATGGATTTGCTTACCAAGTAGCCGGAAGTGGGAGTAATTAAAGATATCATGTGGGAGAATGTGATCAGGTTCCCCATGGGTATCATCTGGGGGGAACGGTGGCCAGCAGTATTGGTCAGTGCCAATGGTCCCCAGTTTATCTCCAAAGAGTTTCAAGATTGGGTGGTGGAGAATGATATTAAACAGAAGAAGAAGAAAACGGCATTGTACCACCCACGGAGTAATGGATGCGTTGAGCGATTTATCAGAGCGCTCATGGATGGAATTCGCTTGTCGGTACAGGTGGGTGGAGATTGGCAACAGGAACTACTATGGAGAGTGTTTCAATACAGGAGTACTCCTCATCCTGTTAGTGGTGTCACTCCACTTGAGCTGATGCAAGTTTGCAAACCCAACACGTTGCTAGTGCCGGGTTGGATGGGCCACGCCAAAATGGTAGACATTGATGTTAAGGTGATCCATGAGAGGATGAAGCTGAAAAGTGAGTGATCAAAGTAATGGTATGATATAAAGCATGGATGTAAATCAGTGAATATGGGGAGAGGTGATGAGGTCAAAATAAGGCTTCCCAGATGGAGCAGGAAAACAGATATTTATGTGCCAAAACTGTATGGGAGGATTATGGGAATGCGGTACAGTTGGAGGGAGGTAAAGTGTGGAATAAGGAGCGAGTAGCTAAGAGATAGTTTTGTACTTCTTAGAGGAAATGGATTCCACAAGCTTCTTTTAGTGCTCGCCTTATGAGGTTTGTGTTATCGCATGTTTGTTATTTAGCAAGTTGGTGTCATCACATGTTTGTCATGTCACAAGCACACCTCACCTTTCTCTTTCATTTATTTGGAAGGGAATGAGCTGTGTTATGTAGTGTGTATAGTTTGTGTCATGGAACATATAGTGTAAAGTTTTACAGTATACATATAACCCACAACATGGAATCTGCAGCATCTGTGACATCAATAAGAACTCCTGGAGGTCTTGGAATGCTATCTTTAGAAGGGGAGTCAGTTAAGAGCTGATCAAGGGAGAAGGAGGCTGCAGCCAATTTTATGTGAACTTATTAGAGAGTGTACACTTACATGATATCGTGTTGGACTCCTAAATACAGTTCTGGATCTGCAAAGATCCCTTCTCTGGACGGTAGGCACACAGGAGCCAGGCAGGGGTCGCTCGGCTGGCCGATTCCACTTTAACAGATCCTACCAGGACAGAACACAGTGGCGAGATCAGGAGGATCAAAGAGGATCGAAGACAAACCCCTTTCTTCTCATCAAGGGGCAGAGAAAGGAGCAGAAGCTGGCGACATGGAGAGCATCAACAAAACAACCCAGGTGAGAGCAAACAACCCACACTTAATTACCCCAGAAGTAGGGGGGAGGATAGCAGAATTTATCCAAAATTGGCTCACTATATTAGGGGATACCTGGATAATAGAAACTGTATAAGGTTTTCACATAGACTTTCTAGAGACACCTCATCAGGAGAACCTGCCAAGGGGTTTAGAACTAAACAGGGAAGACAAATTATTGCTCGAAAAAGAGCTGAGCAGACTAGAAAGCAAAAAGGCCATAAAACCAGTAACAGATTAATCAAAGGGGTATATAAGCAATATGTTTCTCGTGAAAGGGAAACAGAAGGTAAGACCAATTATAAACTTGAAAGGTTTAAACGAATACATGGTGTACAGACACTTCAAGATGGAAGGGATACACCTGTTAAGAGATTCCTTAATTCAAGGGGATTGGCTAGCCAGAATAGGTTTAAAGGATACATATCTGACCATACCCATAGCAGAGGAACATTGCAGATTCCTGAGTTTCATCTGGGGAGAATCGACATGGGAGTTTCGATGTCTGCCCTTCGGCCTGGCATCAGCACCATGGTGTTTCACCAAGATGATGAAACCAGTAGTGACGCATCTCAGGAATCAGGGGATAATACTTATAATGTACCTTGACGACATATGTCTGATGTGTCAAGAGAAAGAAACCTTACTAGTACAAGTGCAGACGACAATAAAATTGTTAGAGGACTTGGGGTTCCTAATAAATTAGGAAAAATCCAAAATAGTACCGGAACAGTCATTAGAATTTCTGGGATTCATAGTGGACTTGGTTCAGGGATCTCTCAGTCTACCCGTTCCCAAGGTGAACAATATCAGAAAGCAGTTAAGACACACTCTAGCGAAGAGAGAACTGTCACTGAGGGACATTGCAAGGTTAGTGGGCCGCCTAGCGTCATCAATCCAAGCGATATTTCCAGGGCCACTACATTACAGGGCACTCCAGAGGTTAAAGATCAGATTCCTCAAGAGGGGCGCTTCTTACGAAACAAATGTTGCCATCTCCCAAGAAGTCAGGGAAGAGTTGGAATGGTGGCTACACCACATGGGTGCATGGAACGGGAGGGCCATATTTGGCTCTTCACTGGACCTGATCATCGAATCCAACGCCAGCAGATGGGGCTGGGGAGCCTGATACGGGAACCTGTCGACAGGGTGCAGGTGGTCGGATCAGGAGACGACTCTCCATATCAACTGCCTGGAGTTGCTAGCAGTGTCCTTCGCAGTGAAATGCTGGACTCAAGAGAGGGCACAATGTTGTGTCCTGCTAAAGATGGACAATGTCTCGGCAGTCAGGTACATAAACAGACTGGGCGGGACAAGATCCAGACTACTGGCAGCACTGACAAAAGATTTCTGGGAACTCTGTCTTCAGAGAGAAGTGACAGTGACACGGAGTACCTGCTGGGCCATCAGAACGAGGTGGCTGATTGGAACCCCAGATACCTCAGCGATGCCAGCGATTGGAAGCTGGATGAGGAAGTGTTCCAAAATCTAATGCAATGAGGGCCATGTCAAGTCGACTTATTTGCATCGAGACTAAACAAAAAGTTACCCCGGTTCTTCAGCTGGAGACCGGACCCAGAGCCAGAAGCGACAGATCCCTTCATACAGCCATGGGGTCACCAAACAAACTACACATTTCCTCCTTTCTCTATGATAGGGAGGACGCTAGCCCAGGTTAGGCGCCAGAAAGCATCCCTAGTACTAGTTACGCCAGACTGGAGGGGGCAAGTGTGGTTCCCCAGTTTACTGGAGTTATCACACCACAACCCAGTGCAGCTACTCGACGACAAATTCATTGTTGAGACCCCAGGGATCTCAGCCATCCAATAGTGAGGTCAGGCAGACTCAACCTAATCGCATGGGCGATTTCAGGAGATCTTGGGTTAGGCCAGGACTATCGAATGAGGCTGAAAACATAATTAACAAATCCTGGGCCCCAGGAACACACAGAGCTTATAAATCTGCATGGGCTAGATGGAGTAGCTGGTGTTTTTCAGAGGAATATTCATCCCAATGGAACGGATGTAGTACGCGTAGCCAATTTCTGAGCGCAGTTAGCAGCCCAGCGGAAGGCACACAGAACTATTAACACGGTCAGGTCCGCGATATCGGCAGGACACCCTAGGATAGAATGTATAGCAATAGGTGAACATCCCTTGATCTATAGATTAGTAAAGGGAGTACAAATGACTAGACCTCCTAGTGAAAAACACACTCAATTGTGGGATGTAGACACAGTGTTGAGATTATTTCTATCATGGCCAGATAATCAGGATCTATCCAGGAAGGCTAATTCAGGGAAACTAGCCATGCTACTATGTCTTTTAGCTTGTAAGAGATCATCAGACGTTAGAGCACTAGAAATCAACAGTAAGGGTGTTTCACCTAACAGAGTGACCTTTCTCATAACGAGAAGGACCAAGACAGGTTTGAGATCCATATCTAACTAATCTTTTCCGGGACAACCAAAATTATGCCCGGTCAGATACTTAACAGCATATGAGGATATGACAAGGGAAGTAAGGCCCCCAGGAGTGCCTCAATTACTGATAGCAATTTGTAAACCCTTCAAAACCATAGATCCGGCTACTATAGCCAGATGGCTTAGATGGGTAATGGAACAGGCAGGCATTGATGTAGTAAAATATGGCGCTCACTCAGCTAGAGGAGCAATGGCTACCAAGGCTTTCAACATAGGTGCCAGAGTAGAGGACATTATGAGGTCGGCAGATTGGTCGAATTAATCGACTTTTAAAACTTTCTATTTTAAACCAACTGAAGGTGTGGCATCAGTGGTGAGTAAGCTTTGAACAAGCATAATCCAAGCCTCCGGTCTTGACATAGAATTCAGATTTTCAACACATTCGTTCCAGAAAGTCATAATTCTATTAAAGACACGGAGGCGAAGGATTATCTCACCCTATCAATCGTAAGAATGTAATGTAATGAAAAAGTACTGAAATTTTTACATGCTTTTCTATTACTACTGAAATTATGCATGATATGTACAATAAGATGGTACAGTTTTGTGAAATGCACAAAAGGATAATATTGATACATTGTGGTTGTATTTACGACTGTCCCACCCTCTTTCGGTTTATAGTCACCATTTTACTTTGTTTTCTATAGGTACGGTGGTGGACAACAAACCATCTGGAAATTGAACTCTTATCGACATGGAACGGACGGAATTACAAAAGTTCAATGGACGCACCCTCGGCTGGACGAAGAAAGAATAATAGTAGAAGGACAAGGTGATTTATGGACAAGGAACAATATGATTGGTTGAAAGTATCAAATGGTCAGTTTGAGGACCGATAAGAACAGAACTACAAAGACTCTAAAAACCATGGTTATTGTAGTTGTTAATTGAGTTTTGTGTTTCATGTTTCATTGGTTATACTTTGCTGCTGATCAGTAAATATGGAAGAGAAACATAATCCTTCGCCTCCATGTCTTTAATAGAATTATGACTTTCTGTAACGAATATGTTGGAAATCTGAACTGTTCTCTAAACCTCAAAACTGATTTACCCCTGTGGATTACAGAAATTATCCCACTGCCCATTCCTCTTTCATCCCGAGTGGGTACATTGTCTGTATTTTGAAAAACCTAAAAGCTTCATGTTGTAATAGTCGTCTTTCTCAACGGCCCCCTCTTGGATGTGGGGCTATCGTTTCTCAAATTCTAATTGTGTCACCTGATGTCCCATCTCTATGGAATTTCTCGCCACTGGCATTTCATATTGAAGTTCCCGATGTCCCTGTTATGTTCAGCAATTGTCTCCTTGGTCATACTTGTGGTTTCTCCAATGTACATCTTTCCGCACTGACATTTTATGCTGTATATGGCGTACTTAGTTATACAGGTGGTATACTGTCTTAAGCTGATATTGTTGCCAGTTTGTGGATGACGAATAATCCTTTGGATGACATTGGGCTTCATTCCGGGTTTGGAGCTAACCATGGAGTAATTAGCTCCATGGTTGCCTCCGAAACCGTCCCAAATCCGGCATGGTGAATGGAGTAATTACCGGTCCATTCCAGGGTTGGAGGGACCGGTAATTCCCCATTCACCTTTTGCCCTTCCCCATTCCCATTTCTGCCCCATAGGGCTCAATGGGAATGGGGAAGGAGGTAATTACGGCACCGTAAATTACGGTAATGTAATTACCTCCAAGGTACCTTTGCGGGTCCCATACTTAACTCCTGCTAAAAGCAGGAGGTAAGGAAGGACCCGCAAAGGGAACTCGGAATACGGAGGTAAGGGATTACCGGCATCAGCACCCTTACCGGTGCCGGTAATCCCTTACCTCCAACCTTGTAATGACCCCCGTTGTTACAATGTATGCAATTAAGACATGGGAAAGTTCCTGATTTAAGTGTCTGTAAGTAGGTTTGTTTTGACACTTTACTCCCAATAGCTGCATGTATCAGTTGTCTCTTAGGTTCTATTGTCTCTTATAAGCAATTTGAGGAAACCTTTACAAATATTGCTCAAAGCCGGATCAGTTTGTAAAATTGGCCAGTGTTTTTTCAAGGATTTGATTAACTTAGTTGTGGTAGGTCCAGATGTAAGTGGTCATATACGTTTGTCGGAGGATTCTTTTGGATGTTCATGGTATGTCAATAGTTATGTGCGACTGTTACATCATGCCTTCTACTTTGCCGTCTTGATTACCTCGTCCGGGTATCTTTATTGTAATAATTTTATCTGTGGCACAGTGGCTTCTTTATCAAAATCCTTTTCTTTTGAACTGATTTTTTGTAATCTTAAGAAAAAATGAACAAAACCTGCAGCAGGGCAGGACGAGCATAACACCAGCACAGCAAAAGACCAGAGGCCAAATGAACTGAAGCAGCGCCCGTTAAAATTAGACAGCAAGGACCACCAGGTACAACCAATTTCAAGCAGGCCAGCCCATGCCATAGCCGCTTCCTCCATGCATCAGGGCCACCATGTGATCAGCTAGCCACGTCAGGTAGCACTGAATCGTGCAAGGGCTCTCCAGCAAGAATCCCGGTAAAACTGGCTACTGTCCTGTCTGCTCACAGCCAAATGCACGGGAGGGCCAAAATGTACATATTATTTGTATATCCTATGTGTGGTGCTGCCCCTTTAAGGGATCAGCACGCGGCGGAGTGACGTTGCATTCCGCCGCGTGCACTATAAATAAAAGGGGCTTTTTCCGTCCGCGTCAGTACGACCGGGGATCCCGAGCCTGAAACATGTCTCTGCTGTGAATCTATGCCACTGGGGGGCTGGCGGCTCACGGGACATCTCTGGGGGTGATCAGGGATTCCCCCACAACAGTGGCGATGAGGCTGGTGACAAACCCAGACCCGGCGGTGATTAAAATCTGCAATTTCTTTTTACATGAACGAGGGACAGATTCCTCTTGCTCCACGCTTGGGGGAGGGTGCGGCCCACGGGGCGGTGGCCATTTTGTCCCTCCTAACGCGGATGTTTCACAGCGCTCCGGAGGGGCCCCTGAATGCCATCCAGGCACAATTTTTGGAAACATGAGTAGCTGATTGCTATTCCTATATGGACATACCTGGAATTTTCATATTTGTGCAATTTTTGAGGTAGAAATCACTGAGTGACGGTGAGGCACTGGCTATTCTGAGACATCTACCCTAGGCCTCCCTGGCTCAATTTTTGGACACTCCTCATTGGACTGGCAGGCTTGGTGACTTGTCACTGGACAACTACCCTTATTGTACTTTCTGGTGGGTGCTTTGGGCAATGGAGCTGCACTGGTGGGGATTTTTGAAGATCAAGGAGGCCTGCAAGGCTGTGGTCCTGGTGTGAAAAGTGGAAGATCAAGGTGGCTGTGAGGAGAAGAACCAAGCTGGGTGAGTTGCGGCCCCTGTACAATCCAGGAGGGGTGCTTGTGCGTTTGACCCATGAGTGATCCAGCGAGCCAGGACGGGGGGCAGGCAGCTGCACAACAGCAAGGAGTGCCCCCACCTCCACTTCCAGCAATGGCCCAGATGAGGGCCCCGGCGGCCCTTCCACCGATCCCCGAGTTGGATATGTCTGGCCCCCCATCCGGCCTAGGTGGAGGTGATGGGTTGATCGCCTTGACATGTACTTTCGGGCAACGATGGAAACCAGTGATGACACAACGCTGGCCACGTTATTGTATGCCACAGGACTGGCCGTGCATGAGATTATTGACTCCCTCCAGTCTGCAGATGGAACCTATGCCGCAGCAAAGACCGCTCTGCACAATTACTTCCTTCCCCTGGCCAACGCGGATTACGAGCGTTTCATCATGCTATCCACTCGACAGAAAGAAGATGAAACACTGGACACTTTCTACGGCGCACTTGGGGGGCTGTCAGTGGCATGCGCATGGGACAACCAGCTCAACCAAGGGTGCTCCTCAGGAAAATTAAGGAGACAAGTGCTGAGAGAACCAGGGATCACCCTTACTAGCATTTTGGAGCTGGCCCGCTGCCAGGAGATATCCGAGGTACGTGCATAAAGGATGGAAGCGGGCTCCCGCACAACCAAATGAGAGGAGGTCTGTGCTGTGGGGGGGTGGCACCAGGGGTGCCAGGAGACTGGCTGGAAACTTCCGCGACAGGGGCGGAAAGCCAGGAAAGGCATGTCTAAAGTGTGGGTACGACCTGCCCCACCCTGATGAATGCCCAGCAGCTGGGAGAAAGTGTGGGCGGTGCAGCCTGGCAGATCACTTTGCACGGGTGTGCAGAGCTTGCCTGCCGGTAATGGTGCCGAGGGGCCCACTGCGGTCTGGGTTCTTCAGACAGTCTTGCCTTCCCAATGTCGCCCAGGTAGACCAGG
Source organism: Ambystoma mexicanum (assembly GCF_040938575.1). Lineage (NCBI taxonomy): Eukaryota > Metazoa > Chordata > Amphibia > Caudata > Ambystomatidae > Ambystoma > Ambystoma mexicanum. The sequence continues at coordinate 480,586,952 of NC_090924.1, read as the reverse complement.
GGGAGCAAGGCGCTCAACCCGATGAGGAGGAGGAAGAAGAGGAAAACTTTTTCTTCATGTCAAGGATTAACGCCCTCCAGTCCAGGGGCCGAAGACAGCCGAGGTGCACCGTGGCAGTTAATGACTCTCCCGTTTTGGTGCTGGTGGACACCGGGGCGTTGGTCAATGTCATGGCCCGCGAACACTATAATGACATGCACTGCCACCCCAAACTATCAACCCCGAAGGCTCAAATTTTCACATTTGGGGGTTCACATCCTATTCCCATGGACGGTGCATTTGTAGCTCAAGTGGGGATCAAAGCACGATTCTATGTGACCCCCGTCAGCACCAACACCTTACTAAGCTACACTGCGGCTGAAGCCCTCGGACTAGTGAGTTTTGCATACTCCGTGTATGTGGAGGACATACAAACTCTACAGTAGAAATATGCGGGACTGTTCCCAGGGATTGGACGCATGACTGGTGACCCGGTGAGGCTGCACAATGATGAGTCTGTGTAGCCCATTGCCCTAAAGCATTGTAGGGTGCCCTTCAACCTGAGGGAGTTGGTGGACAAGGAGTTGGACAGTTTGGTAAACCTCGACATCATCGAGAAGCTGGAAGGTCCGACACCCTGGGTGTCACCAATTGTGGTTGCCAAGAAACCCAAGCAACCCGATTCGGTAAGAATCTGTGTGGACATGAGGCTACCCAACAAGGCGATCAGGAGGGAGCGCCAGCTCACACCAACGATTGATGACATTATTGCAGAGCTGCAAGGGGCTCGCTTCTTTTCGAAGCTTGACCTCAGGGCAGGATATCACCAAGTCCTCTATCATCCAGAGTCGATATATATTACAATATTCACGACTCACTGGGGCCTGTACCGGTACAAGCAACTCAGTTTCGGAGTGTCCTCCGCGGCTGAGGTCTTTCAGAACATTATCAGGGGTGCACTGGCAGACCTGGTGGACGTGCTGAACATCAGCGACGACATTCTTGTGTTCGCCAGGTCGGAGGTGGACCTCCTGCCGAGACTTTCCAAGATATTTGAGAGACTTCAGTCCTTGGTCTGACGCTCCACCGCGAAAAATGTGAGTTCCTGAGGACGAACATCGAGCTCTTCGGATTCATGTTCAACGAGGGAGGGGTGTCTCCAGACCCTAGAAAGGTAAAAGACATTACTGACGCAAGACCTCCCAAAAATGTGTCTGAAATCCAAAGCTTCTTGGGCATGGTTACATACTGTGGCCGCTTTATCAAAAATCTGGCGTCCAGGTCCGAGCCTTTACGGGCCCTCACTGAGAAAGAGACAGTGTGGCAGTGGGGACCGTTGGAGTAGGCATCATTCGAGGAAATTAAGAGTGCCCTCACAGAGGAAGACACAATGGCCTTCTTCGACCCTGCTCTCCAGTCTGAAATCATTGTGGACGCCAGCCAGTTTGGCCTGGGAGCAGTATTAACACAGGTGGGGCCAGACTCCAGCATTCGCCCCGTGGCCTATGCCAGCAAGGCTCTGTCCGAGACGGAGCAGCGTTACTCTCAGATAGAGTGAGAGGCGTTGGCCATTCTCGGGGGGTGCAGACACTTCTGGCTGTACATCCTGGGGAGACCGGTGACCGTAGTGACAGACCACAAGCCCCTGCTGCCGATCTTAACCGGCTCCTCCTCAAAACCACCAGCGAGGATTGAGAGGTGGATGCTGGCGCTTCTCGAATATGGGGTCTCGTTGGTTTATCGGCCTGGCTCCAACAATGCCGCAGACTACCTCTCTCGCCATCCGGGTGGTCGCCAAGACGGCGAGGTTGATGCCTGTGCAGAGGAGGCCGATGATCACATACAGCTGGTGGTCGAGGCGGCTACCCCAAATGCCCTGCCACTCGAAGAACTGGAGGTGGCAGCCGCACAGGACGAGTGCTTCTGCATCCTCAGAGCGGCATTACAACAAGGGTCATGGAAGAGTGTACTGGAGTCACTTGCAGGGCGCACGCAGCATGCTAAGGTGGTGCTCGAGCAGGTATGGATGGTGCGGGAAGAACTGTCGTTCTCAGCAAAAGGACTGTTACTGAGAGGAGATTGGATTGTGGTCCCGTAGGCCAAAGTCCAAGAGGTGATTGGCCTAGCCCATCAAGGTCATCAGGATGCCGCAAAGACCAAGGCCCGACTACCCTCAAGGTATGGTTCCCTGAACTAGAGCGACATGTGTGTGGTGCCAGGCAGCCTCGCCGGCCCAGAGGGAGCCCGTCATCGAAGCCATGCCCCACGACACACGTCCCTGGGAGGTTGTCCATGCTGACTTTGGGTCCACGTCGCAAGGTACTAACTTCCTGGTGGTGGTGGATGAGTATTCCAGATACCCGGAGGTGGAGTTCATCCAGTTGGTGGCCTTCGAACACGTGGTGGTGGCGATGGAGAAGGTGTTTGCGGCTCATGACCTACCCACAACACTCTGTTCCGACAATGGGGCTCCCTTCCAAAGTGAGCGGTTCGCTGCCCTGATGGAAGACTATGGGGTGCAACATAGGAGGGTCACCCCACTCTGGCCAAGGGCCAATGGAGAGGCCGAGAGGCTGATGCGCACGCTGCACAAAGTCTTCCGTATTGCGCAAGGTCAAGGGCAGTGCTTGGAGAGGGCCCTCTATCAGTTCCTGTGTAGTCTACCGGACAACCCCGCACACCTCGACGGGGGTGGCCCCAGCAGAAGCCCTGTTCAAGCGGTGCCCGAGAGGTCTGCTGCCGGAGGTTGGTGAGAAGGAGCCGGGAGTCATCAATGACCAGCAGGTGGAGCAGGAGCGGCGGCTGCGAATTGAGCAGGAGAATGTGAGGAGAGGCCTTCAGCCTCAACAACTTGTGCCCAGGGACGAGGTGCTAATAAGAAACAGGCACACCCGCAAGAAGCTTTCGTTAACATATGAACTGGAGCCGCTGGACGTCATCGCAGCCAAAGGGTCAATGGTGACTGCCTCGGATGGCCGGGCTTCGGTCACAAGGAACGTTAGTTTGTTTAACAAGCTGGGGGAGCCCAGGACTGAGGCGCCCCTGGATCAGGACGTTGTGGACATACCCGATGAGGGTAGGGGGACGGAACCCCAACCTCGGTCTCCTGAGAGCACAGCGGCCAACAGTGGAACTCCCATCCCCGAGGCGAGCAGGAGGTACCCTCTGAGGACAGGGCGAGGGAAACCTATTTGTCTCAGTGACTATGTCTTGGAGCCATGACTGTGTCTGACCCCGGACGGGTCCACCAAGCGTAGGGTGGGAGGGCCAGTGGGTGGCAGTGAATAAAGGGGCTTATTGTGTACTGTAGTGTTTGTTTACTAGTGTTAGTGTGTTTTGGGGGTTAACCGTAGTTATGTAAGTTTGGGTTTCGTATTTGTTGTCCTTATGAAAAAGGAGGAGTGTGGTGCTGCTCCTTTAAGGGATCTACACGCGGCGGAGTGACGTTGCACTCTGCCGCGTGCACTATAAATAAAAGGGGCATTCACGGCCGCGTCAGTGCAACCGGGAAGCCTGAGTCTGAAACATGTCTCCGCTGTGAGTCTATGCCGCTCGGGTCTGGGGGCTCACGGGACATCGCTGGGGAGTCAGGGATTCCACCACAACACTATGCACGGTCTGCCAGCGGGGGCCCATGGCAACACACAATGGACATACCATATGCGTGTGTGAGCCCCATTTCAAACAAGCTGCATATACATTTATCCAGAAAGCAAGAACTTTGCAGATATACCAGGCCTCGCCTGGACCTTGCGAGTTCCAGCAACAATGCGACCGCCCGTAGAGGCATTCGCATCCACCGGAGCCCCATCACTGTCTCTGCAGAACCGAAAGCAGCGACAGAGACAGGTTCGGAGCAGTCCGGCACCAAAGAGGGCAGGAAGACCAACCCACACATCATATCGGTGCCAAGGGCCCCGCCCCCAGCTCCCACTCACCAACGCCTAGGCCCAGAGCGACTCTCCATCCCATCAGACGAGACCAGTGAGGCCATCCACGCCGGACCTCCAGCATGAGACAGCTCAACCAGGGCCCCTGCTCTGCAAGAGTGCATGGGAGACTAACATCCCACCCCCAAGAACCCCAAAGCCCTCCACCAAGTGCAGGGACAGGGGAAGTTACAGGTGCCCCTCCAAGTCTAGCATGGAGAGGAAACAAAGGAGCAGCAGGTGGCCCAGCCACCCATTCAAGATCCTGACAGGTAGGCAGGAAAAAAACAACTTACATGTTGTGGGGTTGGGGGGTATGAGGGGTCGGGCAGGTATGGTTGTTAGAAAAATGATGAAATGGATTTCTGAGATGGAGGTTGGGAACTACACAAGTAAGCACTGGGACGAGGAAGAGGGACATGGAGAGAATGTATTCTTCCGATGCTGTTACAGCTAATCTTCATTATTGTAAGTCCTCATCTCAGCCCCGTATTTCTCAACCCTTTAGCCTTCAAAGGCGAGTGAAAGCAGATGATTTAGTTTTGGGTGGGTGACAGCCCATTCAATTATATGGGGATTTGGCGTGTGACTGAGCTATTTCCATGGCGGGGGCACCCGCCAAAAGCATGTGAGTTAGGAGCTATACCACATGAGGATGTACCAAACTCAACTTGAACTATGATGACCAACCACTGCAGCAATGTTAACACATAATGACGTCAAAAAGATTGAACAGTGGGGAGGCGCTGTTGAGCAGCCCATAAAATGGCTGTGCTTTGCCAGAGCTCGCTGCTACCAACGCCTTCCGGCCCCAAGCACTCGTTCATTCATCCATATTTCACAGCCTGCCCTGGCGGGCGCCCGAGCTGCTAGGGTCCTGTCTGCACCACCTGATTACTGTGTTGTCTGTTAGGGAGACCCGGCTACTGGCCCCGTCCTCGTACTGCCTGCCGGCCCCAACATCCGATAGTCTTGTGCAGGCAGGATCCCTCCCTCGGGGCCTGGTGTGGCCTCTGTTCTCACCTTGACTGGTCCAGACATGTGAATCTGCATCCTCGCTGGCCTGTGCAGTAAGCAGAGGCCGTCCTTTCCTGGGAGTGGCCAAAACATGGTGTGAGTGTGCCCGATGTCGGCGCTGGATTGGACGCCATATTAGAGGTCCTCCTCTAATGAAATGTATGCATCAGGCGCAACTCTTGCTTGCAATAGGTGCTGCACAGGCTGCGGTGGTTGAGTGGTTCTGCACTGATCCTGGTAGTGCCACCGGTCTTACACATACATCTTGTGAACGTTCAGTGTTGTGAACGTTCCGCTTCATAAGACTAAGGGCAGTGGTACTGGCAAGAGGCAAGGGAAAATAGATGCCTACACCAAGCAGACCCCTAAAGTCAGTGTACTAAGTGGTGGTGCTGAAGGTGGCGATGACCAGCCCCATGATCAAGAAACATCCAGTGCACAGGTCCTGTTGGATTGTATGCAAGCTGGCTTTGCTTCTGTCAACAGTAAACTTGAAATTAATGGAAACATCCACACATTGCAGGCCATACTTGAAAGAAAGATGGCGAGAATCACTGAAGCTGAGGGCAGGATCAGCTTGGTGCAGGATGATGTAGGTATCATGAAGGCAGGTTACACCAAACTTTCGAATGATTTCTGATACACTATGGCGAAGTATGATGAACTTGAATCCCGTTTTTGCTGCGATAATATTTATATGTTGGGGGTCCAGGACAATGCTATGGGGGGGGGGCAGATGGAAGATTTATTTTAGAAGCTCATTCTTGGTCTGCTATGCGACCTGATATTATCACCACATTTCACAGTGGAGCGTGCCCATAGAGCCCTTGCATCTAGACCGAAGCCGGTGTGCCTTTGAGGCCGATAGTGGCCTGAATGTTCAACTCCTTGGACCGTGCCAAAATATTATGCCAAGCTAGGGTGACGGGTGATCCACGATAGGAATCTTCGAAAATATTAATTTCCCCCGACTTCACAGCTGCAGGGCAGGCAGAGCGAAAATCCTTTTATGGAGTTAAAGGATCAGTGACATATGCAATGCTGTTTTCAGCAAAGCTTTGTTTTCACTTCAAAGGCAAGGTCTATTTTCTTACACTTTTAGAGGAGGCAGCTTCATTCATTGAGGCCAACATCCCGTTTTCCGAAGAACGATGCTAACAAATGTGTTGATCTGAATGCTGGTACCAGCGGGCAAGAGTGAACAGCCCCTGATCACATTTTTACTGATCCGCAGTGGACTTTTTTCTGTCTTTCACAAAGACATTCCTACAGGTTCTCATGTGCATTTAGTTTGGGAGAAATTCTTACTGATGCCTGGGAGGCTATAGTGTAGTCGGAGCCCAGTCAGCTACCCCATACAAGTTTGCAGGTGTTCTTATATTTGTTGGTTGTTTAAGGTTCTGATTTGGGTAGACACTGCAGTGATTGGAATGGTGGTGAGGGTGGGCTGAGAGGTGGGGGAAAGGGGGGATGAAGTCAAAATCGCTTGGTTGCTTGTGCATAATACTGTTACTATTGACAAATGTATCCACTTGGTCAATAATCGGGGCAATCGCAGTCCGGGGAAAATGTGCGTAGTGTTGATAGATGCAGGCTGATGTACTAATACTAAGCTGGAATGTAAGGGGCTTGGGGAACCCGGTGAAAGCTACAAAGCTGCTGGCGCATGTGGAAAGGCATAGGGCGAACGTCCTTCTTTTACAGGAGACGCATGTTACAACAGCAACCAATCTCGCCTTTGCTAGATCTTGTGGGAATCATATTCGATGCAATTGAGATGGGTTTTGAATTTAAATCCACAAATCACTGCAGTTCAAACTCATTAAAGAGTGGGTTGATCACTTGGGCCATTATGTGGTTGGTGGTCCTTGGTTTGCTGCAAAACACTGAGGTACTGCTGGTGAATATATATGGTTCAAACATCGATGACCACTCCTTCTAAAGCACCATTATTGATATTTTCAGTTTACACTCAAACATGGCGATGGTGTAGGGCGGGGACATGAATACTGTTTTGGATCTGGGCTTTGATTGCACTAGTGCCTCTAGCAGATCACTGTTTAAGGCATTCGCTATTATATTGTCAGGTATGTATGAGTTAGAACTCACTGATGTCTGGAGAGCTCTGTACCCCTGGAACAAGCCTATGCATATTACTCGTCAGTTCATGATATGTTGTCCAGGATTGATCTATTCTTAATATCGACCTCACTTCTACATAAGGTTCAATCAGTGAATATTCTACCCCGCACAACATATTTGCACCACTCCCCAGTAATCCTGCAGATGATCTTTCACTTGACTGAGAACCCTGGCTGGCAATGAAAATGTAAATCTAAGGCGCTTAGAGACATAGGGCCTCATTACGAGTCCGCCAGTCTGGAATATGTTGTTTCCATGACCGCGGTGACACTGTTACCGCGTCTGCAAGCATGTGGCAATAAGGTGCGATTACGGTTTGTCGGTCACGTGCAGCAGATCATCGTGGAAACAATGAAACCGCCGGTACGGAAACACCCATGGACAAGGTTACACCGCAAACCAAAGCAGTGGTATATCCGTATCCACCTCTGCCATCACGGAAATGGAAATTCTGGTTCCGGAAACACTGTGATCACGAAAACCGGAAGGACAGTGGTGGCCATTACTTAAACCACAATCCACTGCCATCCTCTGAGACCACAGGGCCTACTACCTCTGGGAATTGCTACAATCAACCAGTCCGATGGCATTGCGCATCCCAGCCACCCGACAGCAGAAGCCACGCTTCAGTGAGCCCGAGTTGACTGTTCTCGTGGAGCACCTTGTGGAACATGCCCCTATGCTCTTCAGCGCTGACCAAAGGCGCAGCGCCACAAGGACATCTCGGCGGAAGCAGCACAAAAGTGTACCGCTGTTGGAGTGACTGTGCGCACTGTAAAGGATTGCCACAAGCAGTGGGCCGATCTCCGGCTACGAGTGCACAACCTAATTGCAGCACACTGCCGGCACAGCACTGCTACAGGTGGGAGGCCTGCATCACCCCTGGAGCTCCAGTCATGGTAGGAGAGGTGTAGCAGTGTCCTGCACCTTGAAGGAATCCATGGCGTAGGCGATGCAGAGGCCGGAGTCAGCCCAACTGGCGATGCTGGTAAGTACACAGAGTTGAAATCCATGAGTGTGATTGTTCCCCCCCACCCCCAGCCAGGCCCCGAGTGACCCCATGCATCCACCAATGACCCACTCACCCCCCGCCCCCAGCCAGGCCCCGAGGGACCCCACTCATCCACCAATGACCCACTCACACTCCCTCAGCCAGGCCCGGAGCGACCCCACGCATCCACCAATGACCAATGTGGCGGCACTCTCATCTGTAGCAGGGCAGTATCAGACAGACTCACGGTAGGGGGCCACACGGCCCTGCCCTCCTCCGTGTAGTTCAATCAGCTGCAGCGTCGACGTTTCAGACAGTTGCCGCTCCCCTCCCATACCCCGGATCTGTCCAAAAATGAGTCCACAAGTTCACAGGACCTTTGTGACCACTCGGCTAGTAGCTGTTATTCATATGTGCAGGCACAAACGGATTTATTAACACTTTGGATTTTGCGAGGCTGGAGCACCTCGTTCAGGCGGCCATCACGTTCGGCTGATCAACAGCACCCCCCCCCCTGATGCCTTTATTTAGGCTACATTATTACAGGCTAAGAGCTGTGTTGAGAACAAGATGGACCTCTTTTCCTGCTGAGCACCTTGATGATCCATTCCTTGCATATATCGCTAAATCTCAAGGCTGCAGGCATATGTTTATGACGTTGTGTAATTTATTGCAAACTGCTTCATCAAGAGCTCTGGTCAAACTGAGAAGTAAGTGGGAAATAGACCTGTAAGTGACGACGTAGATTGGCAAAATATGTGTGGGCTCACGAGTAACGTATCCCCCAATTCTAGATTCCGAATCATGCAGTTCAAAAATGTCACAACGGCTATTGTCAGAGCAGTGTTTCTCCCACTAATTAAAGAGTATCAGAATTCATCTGTGTGTAATCAGTTTTGTACATTTACACATTTTGTGACCATTGCCAACCTTTGAGTTTGTAGAGCCGGGTATTTTATCATAATGTGATAAAGGGTCTCTATTTCATTCTTGGTTACACAGAATCTGCAGGTGTTATGTACCTCAATCTTACTAAAGCAATTTATCTCTCTGGTTGCAATAAGATTTAATCTTAGAAAGATATTCCAATGTTGTGCATCAGGGAATTTCTCCAAGTAAGGTGGAACAACCCCATATTGCTTATTTTCACATGCAATATCTTTGTATAATTTATATTGGTCCCTAAAATCATCACAAGTATTACACCAGTCTCACTTATACAATTTGGTTTTGACAGAAACTCGGTACATGCTAATATCATTATATGTTAGTTTTAAGAATCCTAAAATCTTTCCACATTTTTCCTTAAAAACATTCATAATGCCAGGATTGTGATTTTCCAACTGCCGTAATAAATCATGATGTAGTGCATTTTTCAAAGAGATAATATTTCTCAAGAGTTAGCACCCCTCACAGTTAAATAGTATATAACGAGAGCAATCCTAATTCATACTGCAATATTGTAATAGGCACAGTTTGGTAACGTCAGCGCCTTGTGTGAAATATTTCCCTCGAAGCGTGCAAAATGAATTTCATCTGACAATGAACAGACCTCCAGACCATACATAATGGCTGGAATCACTTTTGTGCAGTGAAATGTAATCAGAAGGATTATTAAGAATCAACAGTATTTTCGATCAAAAAATTTGATTTGGATTCCAAATTGATCTGCTCTCTTATCAAGTCTATGCAACATAGCAGACTTGCACGATTTGTTCGTTATGATGAAACCCAGATATTTTATTTTGCTCATAATGCTCAATTTCTCATTCCCTAATTTCGAACAAAACTTTGGTCCTAATTTATGACAGGGAAAATATATGATGTTTATTTTAAGCGTGTTAATCTTTAATTCCTTTTCCTCTGCATAATCTTGGAATGCGTTTATGAGGTATTGCAGCCCCACTTGTTTATGGTCAACAAAGATTATGTTGTCCGCATATGCGAGCCAGCAGACATTACAGCCATTAATCTGAGATGAAATAAATGCATCATTTTTAAGATAATCTCCTATGTCTGAAACAGTTAAAGAGACAGGGTGCCAGCACACAGCCCTGTCCTGATCATTTGTTTGTGTTTATTTCCCTGGATAATGTCCCTTTGTAATACATTCTAACTCTTAGGTGTTATTATGTAAATTAATCACAATTTTTAGAAGGTTGTCAGGGAAATTACTGTTTTTTAATTTCATTCATAATCGAGATCGACTAACCATAGCAAAGGCCTCTAAAAGATCTATGGTGGCGATATATAAAGATGGAGTTTTCTTTTCATGGTGGTGCTCCCCCTTTTCCTGAATCCTGTTCGTTGCTTTGAAAGTCTGTCTGTAAATTCTTCCCACACTACAATTGCTTTCAAAATGAGTGACAAAAAGATTTTACTGCATGCGTCCAAAAGTGTTATTGGGCGGTAACCACGTTTTAGCTCACTGTAGTTTTCACAGAGGAGAAATAACCATTTGCATATCAGTCTGGTCCCACTCACTTTGTCAATCCAGCACCAAAATGCTAGGGAATTCTCTTCTGAACAAGAGTACCAACAGCAACCCCAGTCACGTGTTTCAGCCTAGTCGGCCTCATCAGTGAGGCAAAGCTGTGCCTCTCTAAGCACAGTGAGAAAGGGGTCCACATCTGGATTGGACTGGGAGACCCTCTACCTAGAACAAACACAGCCAAATAACCTGTCCTATGGTAAGTTTCCCACTTGGGAGGGTCTACAACCACGTTTTAGTTCACTCTTCTTTTCACAGAGGAGAAATGTCCCTTTGCATATCAGTCTGATCCCACTCACTTAGTGTCATGATGGGGACCCCCAGGCCCTTCCTGTTACCCTCTGATAGCAGGCACATCTCGCACATGGGGACCAGGAAACATGAGGGACCTACACACAAGCAGCATGAAAAGGAATGGACCATCCTAGTGCATGGATGGCATCAGGTACTCCACTCCTAGATGGCCACAACTAAGGCAACAAGATCCAGCAGATCCCAAAGCACACATGACTTGCTCAAACTCGGATTCATGCTGACTGGCAAGACTATTTAAGCCCCCATATATGCTCTCATGATCAGCGTTCCAACTAACAATGCTGCAACAGTATCTAGGAGCTGCTCTGCTTGAGACTGAAACTTACCTCACCTTTATCTTCCTGCAACGACTCCTTGGCTCCAGTTCTTATCACCCGCAACCTAGGAAGAAGAGCAAAACCCACAGTATTATCTGGTTCAGCTAAAAACCTCCTCTGAGCATCCTGACCCTCTCTTGGTTCCTGAAAATACTCACTGTGCTTTCTGCTACAGTTGATTCCCGCGGCCTCCATCTCTTTTGGCACATTACAGCCTATGGGCCTGCTAGGACACAACTGCATGCACATTGGCCGCATCCCGGACCTGCAAGGACCAAAAGACACAAAGGGGGTCATTACGACCTTGGCAGTAAGGGGTTAACGGCATCGGTGATGGAGTCGTCAACCCCTTATTGCCCCATTACGAGTCTGCTCGCAGGACCCGCAAAGGGCACCTTGTAAAACCAGGTGCCCTTAGCGGGTCCCGCTAGCAGACCATGGAGCTAACAACGGGCCCGTTATTAACGGGCCCGTTGTTAGCTCCTCCCCATTCCTATTGAGCCCTATGGGAGCTCGAATGGGCATGGGGATGTACCGGGTCCGGGTTCCTTGAATGAGGAATTACCGGGTTCTCCAACGTTGTAATGGGCTGGTAATTCCTCATTGAAGGAACTCGGTACCCGGTAAGGGGGTACCCATGCCGCAAATTGCCACATCGTTACCTCCAAGGTCGTAATGACCCCCAAAGTTAACCACGGATTGGACATTTGCTGCAGTAAAGACATCGGCAAAGACATTGGGCATCATTACGGGTCTGGCGGTTACCCTCCGGGTGCTAATGGCGGGTTGCCATCTGACCCGCAGTATTTTACCGGCGCCTGACTTCCCAGTGCCACCAGCTAATTACAAGTCCGGCGGCCCGGGAAGTCAGGCGCTGGTAAATTGTAAGTCCCCATTCCCACAGAGTCCTATGGGAGTGGGGACACAGAAGCACCGGCACTGTTGCTAACGATGCCGGTGCTTCCGTGACAGGTCTGCCTACTGTGGCCGCTGCGCCCGGCAGGGTCAGATCCGTCAGGCACAGCAGCCACGGCAGGCAGGCTAGGAATTTGCTGATCCGGAAACAAGGGTGCCGGTGAGATTACCGGAACCCTTGTTTTTGGACCGGCAAACTCCTGATGGTCTGAGCTGTTGGATCAGTGATGTAACTGATTCATGAAGCATCTTCCAAGCCGCCACCATGCACTACGGTGAGTCATCCGCCCAAGGGTCAGGTTTCTTGTGGGTTGTTGGGGGATGTAAGGAGCTATTGGTGGCAACAGTAAAGGCAAACACAAGTGATCACAGTTCAATGGTATTTATTAAACTGTTAATGCAGAGTGGAAAAACGCCTAAACTAAACGTAAAACGAAGATGGGAGCAAGCGTCAACCATCAAATGAAAATAAGGCAGTCCCAGTGGCGTAGTGTCAAAATAAAGGGGCCTATGCTAAGAAAACCTATTGCCAATTCCTTACGCTAAATACAAAAGAGTGTGGGATAGGGTATTCAAAATAAAGCAGAAAAGTGTTCACAAATAATAAGTCAGGATGCAATTGCTTTGAGGTCTCCCTTCCCCACGTTTTTAGCATTGGACAAGGAGGGACTTTGGAGCACAGGCTCGAGCCTTCCCAGCATGAGCTAACAGTTCCCTATCAGCTATCAGGTTCTTCGATGGTTAAGTCTCTTTGTAATGAAAAGTCTCTTGCCATCGAGGCCTGATTCTCTCACAAACAAAAACAAAGTTATTATTCTATGCACAAGTTGGGTGATGGCTTCACCTCTGGGTCCCCCTATTCTGGACGCAGACCCCTCGCAAGTCGAGTTCAACAACTTTATAAAAACTGTTCCTTTCTCAATGAGCTCTAGGTGGTGACTTTCCACCCCTGGATCTCCCTCAGCCGGGCTCGGACCCCAAATAACAAGGGGGACACTTTCCTTCCCTTTGTTTTGCAATGCTTCTTGCTTTCACAAATCTTCACCAACAATTCCTCATGGGCCTTTTAGACTTCGCCCCTTTCCATTAGCATCGCTCGGCCTCGTTCACTCTTGCTAATCTTCACAAAACACAGTTCATGTGCTAATCTTTCACCATGAGGGATTCACTTCCCTTAACTTTCACAATGATCTGTCGGTCAAAGACTTTCGATGGTACAGAGGATTTTGCAAGACCCCTCTATGACCACTTTGACCTATTTTCGCCTCTTCCCAAGGCCTTCTGGTTATGGTAGTGGGAGTGATATTTTCTTCTATCATCTCCTCTGGAGAGCCTCTCAAGGTTCTCTCCCTTGCAGACCTTGTGAGCTCCTGTTTCCTTTTGCTGGGAGACGTGAGACGTGGGGGTGCTTGACACAACTCTAAGAGCTTTAAGGTCATTACCCAACAGGACTCTCCCAGTCACTTCACTCTGCACACTAACAGGTATCTTGACGGTCATATCATTACACTGGATTAGAGCTGGTAACTGGGGAAGCATTTGCACAGGGCCTCCAGCTAAATTGGTGAGGTGTTTGGGTGCCTTAGCAACATCCTCCACCTTGAAAAATGATTCATCCACCACAGTTATGCTGGCTCCAGTGGCAGGGGTTTCCTGACCATTCACAAGAACACTATCTTTATAATACTCTTTAGTATTATCTGGGATGGAATTATAGACATCTAACTTCTGTTGTTCCCACAAGACCACGGACACTAAAGAAACACTGGCTGAGCGTCTCATGGGTTCTTCAGCCAGTAGGTGAAAGTTTCCACTTGTCATAGGTACTTCTTCCTCTGGGCAGAAGGCTAAGGAGACAGTGTGGACCCCAGAAGGTTTACCCTTACATCTGGGAGCCCCTTTCACATGGTCACTTGACCCACAAACATAACATTTCCCAAATGTTTTGATGAATGGGGGTTTGTTCTGACCTCCATCTGGTTTGGGTCCAGATGGTGCACTAGCCTGATTTGGTTTCCCTTGTGGTTTACCCTTATGCTGCTGTTTGTGGCCCTCTTTTGGATTGGAGATATTAGAATTCTCTTTGTTGTCTTTCTTTGGTTGTTTCCCCTCATCCTTTTTCTGAGTAGCCCCAGAATCCTTGTGAGTAGCCCTGTTGGCAACCCACAACTCAGCAGCCTTAGCTAGCTTCTTTGGATCTGTCTCCTTAGAATCAGCCAAGTGCTGTCTGAGCTCAGGAGAGCAGATATCAAAAATCGACTCCAATATAACAAGATTTCTCATTCCTTCATAAGTGTTTACTCTGTAACCCTTAATCCAACCATCTAAGTGTTTCAAACATTCACATACCCAGGTAGCCCAAGGGGCACCATCATGCTTTTTTAGGGTCCTAAACCTCCTAAGGTACTGGGAAGTGGTCTTCCAAAATCTAGCAATTAAAGCTAGCTTCACACACTCATAATCCATCCTTTCCACCTCCCCCAACTCCATTAGAACATCAGATGCAACAGTGGGTAGCCTACAGAAGAGCCAGGCAAGCAATTGATTCCCTGTGAGACCTTGAATCCCATGGTTATATTGAAACATTGCCAACCAATCTAAAATATCAAACTTAACCTCGTACATACCCACAATTTATTTAGGCATACAGGGTCTCTTAGGACTGGAAGAGCTAGAAGACTCTGGGAGAGAAGCATTTTCAAGAGACAATCTTTTCATTTCAAGTTCATGATTGAACTCCATTTCTCTGAGCTTAAGTTCTTGTTGTTTTTGTTCAGTTTGAGCATTTAAACGTTTGAATTCCAGTTCAAGCCCCATTTTCTCTAGAGCAATGAATTGAGGATTGAGTGTAGGACCTGTGGGGGTCCCAGTGGACAAGGGTTGAGATTGCTGAGCAGGCAAGGGGCCAGGGAGGCCTACATTAATAGACCCATCTTCCTCTTCCAGCTCCTCATTAAATTAATAATTAATAGACATAGTATCATTCGCAATACTTTCCACATTTGCTAGAGAGTCAGGTATTTCAGATCCACTCCCTAGACTTTGGTTCTTTAACAACTTTTCAACTAATACAATCTTTTTGCCTTTGGCAGAGAGTTTCCTTTCTTTACACATGTTTCTTAAATAATCAACAGTGTAACTCAGGAGGGTCTCCTGACTGTGGCTTTCCATATCAGACATGATTAATATTGCTTTTTAGTGATGTTAGCCTTGTGGTTAGTTGATCCAAGGTAATAGCAGCACTCTAAGTGTAATTACTATACTTTTATCCTCACCGCTGTGCACCAGCGTTAGACAGAATTATATGCAGTACCCTTTGGGAACACTACACACAATTAAGACTACAAGTGACAGTACAATTTCACCTTGGGTACAAGCCTGTACTACACAGTTATAGTGGTAGTGGTAGCAGTAGCGGAGCAGCCAGACGTATCTCAATAGTAAGTGAGCAGTACAAATAGTGAAACAAAGGACAGCAATCACTATGATTCAGGCAAACACTGACTCAAGGTTTCTAAGTAAAAGAATATATATTTATTTACTTAACAGTTGTATCACATTTCACTATTCTAAGCAAGATCAAAATCACAATCATAAATACACCACACCACTTCCCTTAAATTCCAGACAAGTTAAGCTCACAAAATGAAGTGGGAGCAAAATGGCCCTCCAGCAATTTAAAAGGGAGGGAAACACAAAGTTATTAGAAATTAGGCAAAACCAACAGGTAAATACTCTCGGCAATTGAGCAAGAGAGACTACAGTGAGGAGATCAGCTAGAAAAGGCTTAAGGCCAAAGTCAGTGGGTCAAAAGTCTTTTGCTCAGGATTACCCAGTTCAGGGTAGTTCACGGTAAAGTTCGTGACACAGATTCCGGACGAGGTTGGTTGGTAGAAAAGTTAGTTCAAAGAGAAGAGAAGGACAAGCCCTCGGATTGGAGAAAGATTTCAAACACTTTCATCGCGGCTGAGCGAAACGCACAACCGGATTTGCACAGTACCTTAAAACGGAAAGAGGGCTGTAGCTGAGGCAGACGTTCCTGGTAGTTCCTGCAGGCTCACGGTTCCTGAAGCGACTGTCAGACTGATCAGAAGTAGGAAGACTGGATGATCTTGTACTACGCAGGGAAGAAACTAGCAGCAGTGCCAAACAACGAATAAAAGATACACTCCTCAAAACGCAAGCAGGGTCTGACCTTCCTGGCTATCCGGCCCACTGTAGCTCTGTACAGCGAATTCGACCAAAGGAGGGGTCCTGGCTTGTAGTTTGGGCGAACTGGTTGGTCCCACCAGCTCAAGGGAAGAAGTTTCCTGGAGGATCTTCTCTGTCGTCGGATTTGGAGATTCTGACCTGCAGCAGGGCTTCACTGGACGGTCCAGTCGTTGTAGGGGTCCTCTTCTTTCAGTTCCTCGTTGGGTCTTTCGTTCCAGTGGCGACTCTGCTCTTCCAGTCCCAGAGACCTGCTTTTTATGCAGTTGTCCCCCATTCATACAGCCTGGCTGTCAATCACACAGCAGGGTGGCTGGCCTGGCAAGGCCAGTCCCCTTAGCCAATCAGACAAGAGTGCGACTTGGGTTACCAAGGGAACCCATGGCAGGGGTCCGAAGATCCCTCCCTCACATCCTGCCTACCTAGACTATCAGGCGCCTTAAGGAGGGCTTCTGTGCAGAAGGCCGCGAAAAGACAGCGAACAAAGGAGTCATCCCCGGTTTGGCGCGCAGAGAAAAACACAAGAAAGACTTTAACAAAAAGAAATGGTGACTAAACCCAGCCGGAACCAAAATAAAATGTATTTGGTCAAGCAGGTTTATGTTCGAGGCTAATATAATAGCCTAAAACATCACCACGTTTATATAAAATAATCGCAGTAGAAAAGGTAGGGTAGATACTACTGCCACCAGCCAAGTCTTAATGTTAAGGGAGTGAAACAAGGCTCCAAGAGGCACAGACAAAAAGGGATACGAGTTAACCTTTTCCAATACTCCATGTAAGATGGGGTGTACTGGGTCTGTGGTTTAAAGTGACTATATAAAGTTAATGGCAACTTTACCTGTTTCTGGGGGACAGTAGTCAGCCCCAGAAAAATGGAGTCAGGGGGAAGTCTCAAAAACAACCCTGTGTCACTGCACTGAAGGTGCTGTGTAACACACACAAAAAGTGGTGCACATGGAGTAGGTGAGGCTCCAGTGCCCAAGATCACACAGAAAGTAGAAATACACATAGCAAAACACATGTAAGAGTGGGAAAAAAGGCTCACACTCTTACCAGGTGAAAAAAATAAATCCTAGAAATCCAGCAAAACTGCTGGGGGACTCTTTAGGTAAGGGAAATCAACCATGTATGAGAATTCTCCCTAACACCAGCCACTGCACTAGTTACCTGAAGGGACAACGGAATGTCGAACTAACAGAGAGCGAGAGACAGACGGCAGCGAGAAGGAACTGGTGAACAAACCAAACGAGAGAGAAGGTCCAGAGCAAGTTCAGGCCCCAGCGACGTTCCCCTGTGATAAAAGTAGTAACAGAGAGAAGGGGAGGACTGGGAGGCTGAACGGGACTCATTATGTAATCTGAGAAGCTTGTCCCAGTGAAATTGAGGAAATCCAGGAAAACCTAGTCCAGAAGAATATACAAGGCCGGATACCTGAATCAACGGATCAAATAAAGTTCACGAAAAAGGCACCTGGAGAGCAACCCCTAAGCATAAGGGAAACCCCAGAAACATTACATTGGAGTTACAAGCCTTGATACCGCAGGTGACCAAAGATGATCACCCCTATGGCGCTGTGACCGATGGTCTGATCCTCATGAAAATCGCAGGTTCTCAGGCCCTTCCCCCTGTCATTACCAGCACCCCCCATTGCATTGCCTTGCGGGCCCCTGCCTGGTGGCCCCACATACCATGTCTGAGAGCTGGTTGTACTAGCACTTAGCCTGAGGTGCTCCTCCTGGCTCCCCTTAGCACTTCCCTCTTGGGCCCTCTTCAAGCACTTTTCCACTCCTCTGCTCCCCCTTTCCATCTCCCTCTGCCACACCTCTCTTCAATGCACTTGCACAGCCGAATTCCACAAGGCCTAGTAGGACCATGACTGTATATATATATTATTGTTGCTTTTGTTTCTTACCACTATTATCTCCCCTATTCCCGTCCCATTTAGCCTTGTGGCGCTTTGAAACACAATTCTGTTGTATAAAGCGCCGTACAAATGATCAATAAATAAAATAAATATGAAGCCATCCTTCAAATGTTACCACTTGCCACTGAACGTTAATCAATTCTCTCTGAGAAAATGGTGTAATGAGGCACCAAAAGAGTCTGCTTTATTAACAATCCATATAAAGCAGGGACAGCAAAAAGTGCACAAGTCTCAAAAGCTCTCTGTTAATTCAATGCAGAGCAACAAGTTTTAACTGAGAAACACGTGTTAATTGACTTCACATCACATTCTTAATCACAAAAACCTACACGGTTGAGGGATTGGTTAGGGGAATTCTCTACATATAGTTTGTATATGGGTTAGTCATTCATTGGATATACCTATCTGATGGCCCCACCTTGGAACATACCAAAATTGATGAAGGTAAGGAAGACATAATTTTAGCAACAATTAATGGGCTAATGCAACAGTAATGGAGCAGCTGTATCATATTGGCAGTTGAGATTGGTTGGCAGTGGTTTTACCAACCTTGGACACTTGGCAGGTCCTCAGCACATGACAGAAATAGTGGTAGGAGGGGTGACACCCAGAAACTGCGTCTTCCAATTAAATAAGTAGCAATCCCTTATTTCCTAGGCCACAAGCCAGGGCATCTATCTTTGAACTTGGCCTTGTCCGGTGTCTCTTGTTCTGAGAATCTGTGGGAAGTGTAGCCTGTCTGTGCCTGGAGTTAATGAATGGACAGTCATCCAGTTATAAATCACGTGTGAGCAGACCACGTTTCGACTTATTTTGCCCTGCTATTACTGTGATTTTAGCTCCTATTAATACAGGTGCTGTTACCCTCGCTGGCCACTGGAGACTTGGGCGATCCATTCTTCATACAGTATTAATCTTCTAATTAATAGGCACCTGGCATTCAAAGGCTGTTTTTTCTCTATTTACGGGGTAATTCATAGATTTCAGCGCAGAGGCAGGGCACGCGAGCAGCGCAGAGAAGGAGCGTGCGCCAGCCGTGTGTGCTAAACAGCATTCTGGCGCACCGTGTATTCATGGAATTGCCAAGCCATTTTGAGCGCTGGCGCAGAGAACATCCCGCAGCGCCATTTACACCCCCAACAATGCCCCTTGTGCAAGGAAAAACCATTGAAATCCCCAATGCAGCACAAAGGGCCGCACTAACCCTGGACCGGCTAACAGGGCCGCTACACTGCAACTGCGCGAGCGGGGAACGAGTATTCCTGGGGTGCGCGGGAAGTTTCACACGCGATAGACCTTGTGCGAGTGGGGTACGTGTATTTCTGGGGTGCGCGGGAAGTTTCACACGCGATTTCGCTGTCTGAGCGGGGTACGTGTATTCTGAGGGGTGCGCGGGTACTTTCACATGCGATTCTGCTTGCAGAGCGGGGTATGTGTATCCAGTGGGGTGCGTGGGGAGTCCCACACGCGATAGGCCTTGGGCGAGCGGGGTACGTGTATTTCTGGGGTGCACGGGAAGTTTTGCACGCGATTTTGCTGTCTGAGTGGGGTACGTGTATTCTGAAGGGTGCGCGGGTACTTACACACGCGATTTTGCTGTCTGAGTGGGGTACGTGTATTCTGAGGGGTGTGCGGGTACTTACACACGCGATTTCGCTGTCTGTGCGGGGTACGCGTATTCTGAGGGGTGCGCGGGTACTTTCACATGCAATTCCGCTTGCAGAGCGGGGTACATGTATCCAGTGGGGTGCGTGGGGAGTCTCACATGCGATAGGACTTGGGCGAGCGGGGCACGTGTATTTCTGTGGTGCACGGGGAGTCTCACACGCGATATGCCTTGGGCGAGCGGGGTACGTGTATTTCTGGGGTGTGCGGGGAGTATCACATGCGATTTCGCTTGCAGAGCGGGGTACGTGTATCCAGTGGGGTGCGCGGGGAGTTTCACACACACGATACGCCTTGGGCGAGCAGGGTACGTGTATTCCTGGGGTGCGCGGGGAGTTTCACACGCGAATCTGTTTGCAGAGCGGGGTACAGGTATTCTGAGGGGTGCGTGGGCACTTTCACACACGATTTCACTTGCAGAGCGGGGTACGTGTATCCAGTGGGGTGCGCAGGGAGTCTCACACGCGACAGGCCTTGTGCGAGCGGGGTACGTGTATTTCTGGGGTGCGCGGGAAGTTTCACGCACGATTTTGCTTGCAGAGCGGGGTACGTGAATTCAGTGGGGTGCGCGGGGTGTTTCACACGTGAATTGGCAGTGTGGGTCCTCCGAGGTGTGCCTTCTACCCCCTCCCCAGCCCCTGCAGGCAGCCCACACCACAGAGGACTACCCTGCACCCCTGGTCATGTCCCGCAAGAAGCCCATCCACCATGTCACCTTGCACTAGTGATCACCACCTCATGTCCCCCTGCACCCCCACCCACCCAGCATTGATGGTAATGGCCCGACTCATGTCCCCCTGCACACCCACCCACCGAGCATTGACGGGCACCTGCCAGCAGGCCCCGACTCATGTCCCCCTGCACCCACACCCACCCAGCATTGACAGGCACCTGCCAGCAGGCCCCGACTCATGTCCCCCTGCACTCCCACCCACCCAGCATTGACGGGCACCTGCCAGCAGGCCTACACTCATGCCCCCTGCACCCCCACCCACCCAGCATTGACGGGCACCTGCCAGCAGGCCCTGACTCATGTCCCCCTGCACCCCCACCCACCCAGCATTGAAGGACACCTGCCAGCAGGCCCCCACTCATGTCCCCCTGCACCCCCACCCACCCAGCATTGACGGTTATGGCCCAACTCATGTCCCCCTGCACCCCCACCCACCCAGCATTGACTGGCAACTGCCAACAGGCCCCCACTCATGTCCCCCTGCACCCCCACCCACCCAGCATTGACGGGCACCTGCCAGCAGGCCCTGACTCATGTCCCCCTGCACCCCCACCCACATAGCATTGACGGGCACCTGCCAGCAGGCCCCGACTCATGTCCCCCCAACACGTCATAAAGATGCACAATCATGGGCCTCATGTCCACCAAAATCCCACAACACGCCACCCCAGTCTTGAGAGGCAATCAAGTCCTCAATCCACCCCACACTGAAATGCCTATTTCATGACACAAACCGAAAGTCAACTATGCACATCAATACATGTCCATCACACACACACTGGGTGCCAGTGATTGTGTACATCCACTTTTTCTCATGCAGTAACCCAATGAGCGAATACCACACATGGAAGTAAGAAATCAAAATGTATTATGAACAAAATGAATGAAATGAAATGAAAGCATGAAAAATATTTCAAACATGAAATGAAATGTATGTCCAAAACAGAATAAAAAAACATATGAAGAACCAATCCAAAGTGATCCAAAAGAAAATGTGTCCAAACTCTCGGTCCGGATATACCGTTACTTCGGATTTACGCGGCTACCCCGGTTGTTTGATGGAAGATAGACACTGAGAATTCGGTATTTTTATGATCACGACTAACTTTGTTGCCGTGGTCTATACCAATGGATTAGAAATGTTCTACCTTGATACGGTTGAGACTCATGCAGAGACTGAAAGGAGTTTGATTACTCTATATAGGTATCAAGTTGCCATCTTTCCTGTACTGAACACAGGTTGAGGCTTTTCCTTCCAAAAATCGGTGCTTGGACGCCGGGTGAATTTTTTGGTGATACGATGCCCCCACTATTGTGATTTTGTGGGTTACCCCTGTCCGGGTTCTCCCACCACATAATTACAGGAGACGTAATGTGTGCTCTGTTGGTGTATTCGACATATTTCCTCCTTTTCCATGTACAATCCATCTGACTCTGCTGGACCATAGTACCCCTGAAGAATTTCTGTCTACTGGATGTCATACAGAAAGAAACATGTCGGGTTGGGGATGTTTTGTTATTTGTGAACAAAATTAGCAGTCAAATCCACCCGAGCCAGGCTCTTAGGTGTTATATTGATGGTCCGCACTAACAATGGATCAGATATTGTATAATTGACGTTTTAGATTGTTGGATGTTTTATTGAGGATAAATTGTTTTATCATTGTACGGATTATGAATGATTTTTTGAATGACTTGTGTATGTATGTGGTATGGTTGTAGTGTGGTTGGATGTGATTTATGGATGAGAAGGGTGTATCGGATCAGTCCAAGAATGAATTAGAGGGATTGATCCACATGAAATATTGTTGATAATATTGTTGATACCAATGTTGTTGCATGTTTTTTTATTAAAATACGACTTTTTCTAGTGATTTATTTAATAAATGTTAATAAATAATAAACACTGAATTGTTTGAGCGTCTACAGGGCTGAATTTAATTGTTTCACCTCATAGAATTGTTACATCATGATAGACGCAGATACTTTATTGTTGTTGTGAGCATTCTAAATTCAGCATGAGTATGTAGGTTGTGTTACTACACCAACAATAGCCACCTGAACACTTTATTACTCTGACCTCTGATGTTAATTTTGTGCATGTTCTATCCAGGCCAGGTCACAGTATTTGGATATTCCTGGTATCCCCTGTTACTCTAGTTTTTGGCAAACTCTCGGTCCACCAAATCAAATCCAAAGGAAACGTAAATTGTAAAATCCATTGATCCATGGTGAGTAAGAAAATCAAATTCTCTCATAAATCCACTGTTCAACTATGTAGACCGATTTCATCCAGGGTCCATGAGTCCAACGAAAGAAATGAAACCTATCAAAAAAACTACCTAAGAAAAGAACTGTATACAAAAGTGTGGGGCATAGTCCAATCACCCCAAAATAAAGGAAAAGGAAAATGAAACCTAACACTACAAACTATATACAATGGGGGCAGGCTAGTCCGACGGGTCACTTTCCGATTTTCCGGGCCAGGGCATCATCGAACTACCGGTCTATGTACTGGAGGCGGGCCTCTTCCATGTCCCAGAGGTTTCGCAGGGACGATGCCATGTTCAACTCCAACTCCCTGTGATTTGCCTCGAGGCACTCGGCCCGCCTCAGCGCCCTGCGCATGGAATACTCCGCCCTGACCATTGTGAGCCGTGCCTCTTCCACCTGCCCCCGCTCTGCATCTATGGCCTGGCTCAACCGCTGCCACACAGAAGACACTTGCAAACCAGGGTCCTCCTGCCCTCTGGCCGAT
The DNA here is from genome assembly GCF_040938575.1 of Ambystoma mexicanum. Lineage (NCBI taxonomy): Eukaryota > Metazoa > Chordata > Amphibia > Caudata > Ambystomatidae > Ambystoma > Ambystoma mexicanum. The sequence goes on along the minus strand of NC_090924.1, from coordinate 480,563,564 downwards.
GCCTGCCCCTCTGATGTTGTTGGCCCTGAGACATCATCGCTCCCACCTTGAGCCTGCTGCTGCCGTGCATGTGCCCTGCTCGTTGTTGCCTGCATGTCATCCACCTGCTGGGGTCCAGTTGTTGGGGTGGCTACCCCTGCTGGACCTCCGACTCCCAACTGTGGCAGGGATGTGTCCTCCACCAGCCTGGCCGCTGGGGTCAGGGACAGCTTGAGTGGAAGCGCCCCCAAGTTAGCACGATCCTCCCCGCAATGGGAGACAATAATGGACACTCCCGTAATGGGAATAAGGCCAAGACAGAGTGCGGGTGAGCGTAAGTGGGAGTTTATCCAAAGAATATGGCATGCAAAGAACTCTGCAACCTCCGAGAGCTCTTCTGCCTGACAATCGCAAAGGCAGGCGTATTTCTAATACAAAAAACGTCATCAGAACCTACACACTATAGGGGGCACAAGTTAATTGGGATTGGGTGGCGTCGACTAACTATAGGTGTTGCTGCAGCATGGTTGGTCCGGGTGAGATGTCGTCACTGGTCAGCCTCGTGGGTTGGGTTGGGCCTGGCAGGCCGGCTTGAGGTCATCCGGGCGGTGTTGGTACGCTGGGGCAGCCTGTGACAAAGATGAATGCCTTCCCTGACTTAGGTGCCCTAGATCATGCACATTGCAGTTACTTAAAACCCCATATCTAACTTCTACAGTAAATCTTTCAATCAATACAACACAGGAGGAATGCACCTTGTGAGGGGTCTGGTGGTCATCTGTTGGATTTACCGGTGTTCTGACGTCTGGTATTTCAGGTCGAGGGGCTGGGCTCTGGGGGGCTTGTGCCGGGTGGTACATGTTTTATTACTACGTTAGAAGCTACTATGAAGGGGGCTCTGTGTCTTGTCCCATTGTCGGGGGTCTCCTTGGGGTGGTCTGGGAGATTGTGGGATTTACGAGAGGGTGCTGGTAGATCAGTGGATTCAAACGTGAGTTTATTACTGTGCTGTAAATAACGCAGGTGGCGGCCGGTGGCCTTGGATGCTGTGTTGGGGCCTCTGACTCTCTGAAGCGGTTCCAGCTTGGTCGGGGGAGGTGGGGGAGCACGGCACAGGCCTTAGCTTTTTTCTACTTGGCAGGCTTCGTAGGATAGGAGGGAGAATGGCCTTGCATATATTCACAAAAGGTATTTTCCTCGTGTGTTGTCTAATTTTGAATACAAAACTTTTATATCATTGGTCTTCTTTAAACTACTATACCATACATATATACTACGAGTTCATTAAACATTTCGTTACTATATTCAGTCTGAGTACCTTATCGTTATCTAACATTACATTTACTACAGAGGTTGATTATTTTATGTACATTAGACGTTACATGAGGTAGTTCTAGGTTATGGCCTACAGAGATTGATACTCGCCGCTTGGGGTGATTAAGAAAACATATACGAGTTCAGGTTTCTACATAAAATTGAAAACACACTTATACAGGTAAAGGTTATACGTTTGGTCGACATCTTTCTCTGTGGTTATAGCAGCACTAGTCCAGACCTGGGGTGGCATCATATAACGTTACATCTTTATGGTTGATTCACAGTTTGCAGAATCTGTTTAAACAGAGGTAGTTCGTTAATACCAATACTTGAATTATTTTCTACTTTCTTCAGATAGTGATGCTTCAGCTTTTTCCCCGTCACCCCGGCCTCGCGGACCAGGTCATGCGGGGTACAGTATTACATTGTGAACGATAAAATGTTGCAGTATTGGCATCTCGGGTTTAGCTCATACCCGACTTTCTCATGGGAACGCGCTCGCAGCGGATCTACCAGGGCTACTGCGGCAGGGATACTTGGAAAGCCCTCCAAAGGTGGGGGCCGCGCTGCAGCACGCTGAACTCACGCCATCTTTGCTGGGCAAGAAGGCTTCTGGGCCTGTCTAAACGTTAGTGTGTGTGTATGATGGATACGTGGGGGCAATGTCATCGGCGGGCAAGCCCTCCTCCACCTGGGCCCGGGTGGCATGAGGGGATGCTCAGCGGGCCATGGTCCTCACCTGGGGAGAATAATGCAGGAGAGGGGGGCCTTTAAGGCCTGTCCTCCCCTACATTTCCCCCCTTTCGTTACTTAAAGTAACGAATTCTTTAGGTCTTCCAACCTTCTGCATTCTTGTTCCTCTACTATCGCGTCATCCCATGCAGGTGTTCCCTTGATGGGCATCCATGCCCTACACACCCCCCTTAAGCTCTCTCCTCTTCTAGCATATTCGTCTGGTGTGCACGTTAAATATATACAGTCACCACTTCCCTCCAAATCTACCCAGACCTCTGTGTACCACTCTAATTCCACGGTTCGGGGCTCCTTGATAGTGGTATGCCATAGCTTGTCTACTATGTCCTTGTCACGGTACATAGGCACTAACTGGTACTGGGGGGTGTTATCTATTCCTGTCTGCACATATACTTCTTGTGTTGCCCTCATTGTACCACCAGAGTTGCCCATTGTCACCATCATCATTGCGCCGTTAGGGACCACATTTGCACAACATCGGAGGCCCATCTGGCACAGGCAGAACGCCACGAGGAGGAACACCACAGCTGGTACCAGAAATTTCATCGTCATTCCAAGCCAAGAGGGAACCCAGGAGAAGATATTGTCGAACCACGTGCTGGCTTCTACTCCACCTTCCATCTTCATCTTCTCTCCCAAATTATGTACTGCTTCGATCACGTGGGATAAGGAACCATTTTCCGCGTCTTCAGAAGGTACGAAAGTGCAGCAGGCACTTCCTATTTTTCGGCAAACACCTCCGTCAATCGCTGTCAGTAGGTCCAGAACATACCTGTTCTGCATGGTCATCAGGCGTAGAGCTCGCAGTTCTACTTTTATTATGTTAAACCCTTCTTCAGTGTCATTGGCTAACTGAATCAGTTCCCACCGTGTTATCTGGAGCCATTTTGCATTCGCCCTTGCTTGGACACTTGAAATTAGCGAGGCAAAGAATGTTTCTACAGAGCTGAACAGTCGGTACCTGTCTGGGATCTGTGCCAATAAATCAGACGAAGCTTGAGATATGTAATTTGATGCCCGTCTGTTCCGTGATAGCTCTTCTCCCTTCTCTCCGGAGGACAGGACATAGAGGTGTGATGTTGCAGTGGGAGGAACCACACCCTGGTGCATGTTCCCTGGCATCCTTTTATTTTCGTCAACGTGGCTTTCTGGAATCACCATTAGGGCCGAGTGCAGAGTGGCCATCGAGCAGCTGCCGCTCCATGCCTGGGGAAGGTGCAAGTAGGCCTGGTTCCCACATACCCAGTATGTGTCCATCAATGCGGCTGTTCCTTTTCTCATCTCTGGGATGGTGAGGGTTTTGTTGCAGTTTTTATTCGTCCCTACTGTCACTTTTCCTTCTCCCTTAAAACATAGTTCGTTCTTGATCTCACTTTGTAGCTTGAAGGGCTTTTCCATTGCTGTTACCCATGTCAGTTTGGAAATGTGCTCCTTCCATACTGGTGTGCATGTTTCTTCCATCCATTGCAGTTTGGCTGGTTGGACACCTCTCAGTGCTTCCGCTTTGCACAGTACTTCTTCATCTTTCCATTTGTTTTCTGAAAACAGTGTCCCTTGTATCGCAAAAAATGGTTCTTTGAAACATACCACTCCAGCTGCTTTTGGGTAGCACGTTTTTTCAGTCTGTATAATCTTGAAAGTGACGTTGTGTGCCTGGAAGGTGTTTTTTATACGGCATAGAGTGAGATGAAGGAGACACTGGGCATCTATAATGGGCAATTCTCTGGGCAACAACACTTTAGGTGTGCCTGATGCATGGGGAATGAGCGAGCAGACATAACAGCTCTCATTTGTAGTTTGTTTGGCTGTGGCACTCATATCGGCATACCATTTATTTGCTTGGTGGGGGTGCCGAGGGTCTTCCATTCTGTCTAGACCTAACCCATAGTACTCGTCATACCCCCTCCTGCTTGTCTCTCTTCTCCACCTACTATCCTTGCTTCTCCTTTGTCTGCTGTTTTTGATAGATGAAAAAATGGGCCCCCCTTCCTCCTTCCCACCCCCCTTGTCAAAGTTCTGATATGTTTCCTTATGTTCTTTAATAGTTATAATATTCCCATCTTCCTCAATAAACAACAAGTCGCTCTCTTCAGATGGGGTGGGGAGGGTGTTGGGGCTGTTATATAGTTCAGGTATGGACGTTGTGTTGTTTTCCATTTCTGTTTGTATACCTCTTAAATCAGACCGGGCGACAGTAGGTGGTTCAGTGTAAAAACCCCATACAAAGTGTGATCCATCCCATACCAGAAAATCACCATCTTTGATATTTACACTTGTGGTTGTATTGCTCCCAGGAGCTCGAGTGATGTTACTCCCCCCTCCCCCCTCGGTCATCTCGATAGAGATGAGCGCTATAAACCAATATGTTACCAGGCAAAACATTGATAGGAAAAATGCAATAACATAAATTGACAATCCGCATTCGTATGAATATGTAAGTCTATCTATTACCATTTCTTTAATTCTAACAAATCTATTAGTTGCAGGCTGCCCATTAGATGCCATGGTAATTCCTGTTTGAGATACAAAAGTGCATTAAGTACAGACATGTAAACATTTCCAACGTTGGAAGCTCTTTTTTTTTTTTTTTTTCATAAAACATGGACGTGGGTGGGGGAAGGGTTTGTTTCCACAGACACGGGTATTTACAATCAATACTTTTAGATCATTCTATATCATATAGAAAAAACTTCTTCAACAGAAAGAGAAATTTCAAAAAATGAGAGAACAACAAAAAAAAACATTCAATTAAAGGAGCAAAAATATATTCCTTTTTTTTTTTTTTTTTTTTTCGTACCAATGCCATGTCATCAGTTGCATTCATTGTCAATCGCTGCACATACAGAAAATCACCTTCACTCATTCTGCACAACTCCACTGTCCGCTGTTGCCTGTGCCTCATCCTGTACCTCACCTTCCACGGCGCTATAGGCTCTGCGTACGTCTGTCAAATGCACCCAGTATTTTAGGCCCTTCACCTTTACTGCCGTGGGCGTGCAAAACACTACCTCATAAGGGCCATGGAAACGTGGCGCATTCCACCTTCGCACAAAACTTCTGACATATATAAAGTCTCCGGGCATTAGCTGTAATGGTTTGTCAGGCAGTGTTACTAATTCTGTTGTATTCCCCTCCTCTCTTGTAGAGGGGGGGGCTAGTTGCTTCGCTATTATACGCGCTGCCCGTGTCAGTTTTTTCAAGTACTCTGTGAACTCCTCTCCCAATACCGCTGCGCTTCTGTGTGCATCCGAACGTTCACGGAGGGGTGAATGTGTTGTGTTCATTCTCCTTCCCGTGACGATCTCATGCGGGGACAAATGGTGATCTTTACTTGGCTGATTGCGCAATTCGAACAGGGCCAGAGGTAGACAGTACATCCAGGTCTTTTTGAGGGAAAAACATAATTTTGACAATCTGCCTTTTAACAGGCCGTTCATCTTTTCCACTACGCCATTACTTTGAGGATGATAAATTGAGCATAATTTGTGCTTTATTCCCAATAACGTAGTCACTTCTTTGAATAGTTCATTAACAAAATGTGTGCCGTTGTCTGAGCGAATAACTTCGCAAATTCCCCAGCGCGGAAATACTTCCCGCACTAGGAACTTCGCGGCGCCCTTCGCATCAGGGCGCGCACAGGGACCTGCCTCCACCCACCTCGAAAATGGACATACAACCACAATCATGTAGCGAGCTCCATTACATCTTTCTCCCATGACTACATAATCAATGTGGAGCTCTCTGAATGGGCCATTTGGTTTTGGTATCGTACCTCTTAGTGTGCGCAATGTCATACCTGAGTTATAAATTTGACATGTTGTGCATTCCAATGCTAACCTTGTTATGTGTTCATGGAGGCAAGGTGCAAACCAATCTTCTTGTATCTCTGCCATTATGTGTTGCTTTGCGTTATGTGCGGGAAAGTGTAGTTGTTGAAATGCTATTTCTAACAATGTGACTGGCATCACCGCTTTTCCTGAACTTTCTTGTCGCCACAATAAATCAGTCGGTGATTTGCTGCATCCCCTCTTAATCCACAGCAATTTTTCTTCTGCACTAGCTCCCTCTTGCAGCTCTATTATTTCCTGTGTGGGCATCATGTTGTATCCTGTGGGGACCTCTTGGCTTGCTGTGTGGTGCAACATGTACTCTCCTACTTCACCTTTCTGCAAATATGAAGCTTCTTTGGCAGCGGCGTCTGCTGCCGCGTTCCCCAAAGATATAAAATCTGTATTTGTGGTGTGGGCTTGGCATTTTACGATGGCCACTGCCGTGGGGTCTTGCAGGGCCTCAATCAGTTCTTTCAATAATTCTGCATGTTGAACCGGTGTCCCATCTGCTCGTCGAAACCCTCTCCGCCCCCACCGTGCCAGGCCGCCGTGTACTGTGGTTGTCATGTATGCTGAGTCTGTATATATTGTCACGGCGCACCCCTTGGCGGCATGCAATGCTTCTATTAGCGCTATTAGTTCTGCTGCTTGGGCTGAATAGTGTGATGGGAGGCGGTGTTGCACTAGTGTTTCGTATTCATCTTCCTCTAATCGTACCACTGCCATACCCACATGTTTCTCTCCTGTCTCCATGTCTATTGATGCTGACCCGTCCACGAAATACACCTCTCCTTCGTTCAGGGCATTCTCAAAAACCACCTGGTCCTGACCTTCGTCACCTGTGTGCGTTGCGCAGTTGTGGTTCTGCATGTCTTCTATGGTGCACGCCTCTGTGATGAATGTGGCTGGGTTCACTGTTTTACATCTCACTATATGGATGTTTGCACTGGACAATATTATTTCATATGCTGTGGCGCGTTGTGTTGTCAATGTGCTCTTTGATCGCTCTAATATTGCAAAGAGTGAGTGTTCCACAAATAGTGTCACAGGACAGCCCATTACTATCGTGGCACTTTTTTCAATAGCGAACGCAGCTGCAGCTAGGGATTGCTCGCACGCGAAATGACCTTGCATTACTGCGTCTAGGGTGCCACTATAGTAAGCCAGTGGCTTGTGCCCTAACGATGTCTTTTGTGTCAGTACTGCTGTCATCAGTGTCCCTTTGCAGTGTGAAAATAAGAAGAATTCGCGCCCATAATCTGGATTCGCCAGTACTGGGGCGCTTGATATCAGCTCTTTCAGTGAGTTAAATGATGTGTTCATTTCTTCTGTCCATTCTATGTGTTTGTTTACCTGCTGGGCCTCTTTCAGTGCCTGCAATAAGGGCCTTGTGTATGCTGCATAATCCAATATCCATGCACGGCAGTAGTTGCACATACCCAGGAATTTCTGCATCTCTTTTACTGTTTTGGGCTCCCCAACTGCTCTAATCGCCTGTGCCCTGTCTGGTATGATCCTCTTGCCATCCTTTGATATCAGCTGTCCCAAGTATAGGACCTCTGTCAGACAGTATTGTAACTTTTCCTTCTCCACCTTGTACCCTTTATTGGCCAATAGTGTCAGGAGTGTTATTGAGTCCTTTCTACACTCCTCCTCAGTTTGTGCACACACCAATAAATCATCCACGTACTGAATCACTGTGCTTTCTACAGGCAAATTCCCCAGATCCTCATGTAATATCCTGTTGAAAATGCTTGGGCTCTCACAATATCCTTGCGGTAGTCTGCAATGTTCGAACCTCCTCCCCCCTAGTGTAAACGCTGTTAAGTACCTGCTCTCTTCTGCTAAGGGAATCGAGAAAAATGCATTTTTCAAGTCAATGACCGTGAAGTGGGACGCTGTTTTTGGAATATTGCATAGTATTGTCGCCGGGTTCGGCACTAGAGGGAACTCTTTCTGAATCACATCATTAAGTGGGCGTAAATCTTGTATCATCCTCCAGGAACCTCCCTTCGCCTTTTTAATCGGGTAAATGCATGTGTTGCATGGGGAGTTTGAGGGCACTATTATTCCTTGTGCTAGCAGTGCATCTATTGTCTCTTTGATCCCTTCTTCTGCTTCGCGTGACAATGGATATTGTTTTACCCGGGGTAGAATTGCTCCCTGTTTCAATTTTATTACCACAGGCTGAACCCCATGTAATAACCCCACATCGTGGGGGCCATTTGTCCATACGTTAGTGGGTACTAACCTCATGTCATCATCAAAAAATGTATGTGGTGCTCCTACCACTGCCATTAATTCAACTTCAGCTTTTCTGGCTGTAACTACAATGTCGCACGGCATTGCTAGTTCCATCACTATTTCGCCATCCGTCTCAGTGTCAAAAAATAGCTCCTCGTCCGATAGCTCCCGCAGTGGGATATTTGCATTTGTACACAGCACTGTGCGCCACTCACATCCTTCCATGTCAACGCCAATCACACATATTCTGTTTGCTGACACGTGTACTGCGTGTAAATCCAATGATAGCACTGACCCGGGAGCAGTGTCAGGGCTCACTATGGGGCGGAAAAGGAATTCGGCTGGGATTCTCCAATCCGTCCTTTTTAGTTCTGGTACTATGATAGCCAATGTTCTCATACCCTCAACAAACATCTCCTCGTTTCTTGGTAACCCTCTGATCTCTTGCATGATTGTGTGGCCGTGTACTACTGCTAGTATGCGGAGGGGACATATGCCTGGTGTTGAACATACGATACCGCTTTCTGTGAATGATATTGTCATATTTAGTTTGCTTAAGAGATCCCTCCCCAGCAAATTAATGGGAGAGCGTTCATAGTACAGTAAGGGTGCTTTCACTGTTTTACCCCCCACTGTCACATCCAATGCCTCTGTGTAAGGAACTTCAATTACAGCCCCAGAGAACCCCTGCGTCTCTAACGTTCTATTAGATAACGGGAACCGGCCCTCTCTGATACATGATTTCTCCGCTCCCGAATCCACCATGAATATGAATTGCTTGTCTCCTATCTGCGCTCCTATCAATGTTTCCTCTGATGCATTGTGGGTCGTAGATAGTACTGGACACGCAAGTGTTCTCTGTGGGCTGTCCTATGTGGGGTGTCTCATTGCCCCCCCTTGATCAAAAATGTTCCCCGAAACTACCGACACCTCGCTATAAGGTGCGGGGGCAGGCGCTCCATTAGCTACTGTGGCGAAAGTGTTACCTGGCGTGTATTGCATATTGTCATTATTCTGTGGGTGGTTTTGTGTTCTGTACTGATGTCCGTGTAGTTGTGCGTTACTTCTTTGCCCTGCATTTCCTGGTTGCTGGTATTGTCCCATGGGGAGGCCGTATGGGCTTCCTGGGTGGGGGTGACCGTACTGCTCTGTCTCCTGGAACCCGTTGTTTTGTCCGCTCCTGCACTCCCTTGAGTAATGCCCCCATCTCCCACAATTCCAGCAGCTCCCCTGTGGACCTCTGGGACCCTGCCACCCATTTCCTCCCATTCCTCCATACCCTTGTCCTCCTCTTCGGCCCCTGTACCCACCTCTTCCCCCTCTTGGGGCCCACTCTTGCCTCGCCAGACCTCCGTTCTGCTCTTGCTCGTTCCACTGTCGCTGGCCTTGTCCGGCCCAATTAGCTGCTATTCTCCCTTGTATTGCTATCTGCCCCTCCTCTCCTTCGTCTCCCTCCCTCATGAGTGGGAGTCCGGCTACCGCTGCTGCAACCTTCACTAACTTTGACTGTACCAACTTCGCTTCGTCTGCCAACCTTTTCTGTGCTACTTCCCTCTCTCTTTCTTTTATTCTTTTGCAATGGTGCACTATTATGCTTTGGATCTCCGGCCACCCCTTCGCCTCGACACCTGCTATTTTGTCGAGTGCCTTCTGCACCTCTTTTGGGAGCCCTCTCTTGATGATAAAGTAAAACAGAGACGTTGACTGATGCCAGGGCGTACCCGTTTCCGCTCTCCACATCTCCTGCACCCGGAGAATGTAATCCATAGCATCCTCCCCGTCATTCATTGTACATTGCATTACTGACTGTAAATCAGGGGTATCTGGGAACGTCTCCCGCAGTGCGTCCCACACCCTTGCTCGCACTGTATTAAATGAAGCCCCGTCATGGCGATCACAATTCAACGCCACGCCTGGGAAACCAGCCTTAGCCCATACTCTGTCCGCTTGATCTCCTACTGCGGATACTAGTAGGCTTTTCACATCACCTACTGCCAACGGTATGCCGGCGGTATGTTTCTCAAATGCATATATCCACTTGCTCGCCCCTCCTGACAACGGGGGCAATAATTTCATTAAATTAGCCTTGTCCATCTGGGCCCACGGTATATAGTTTGGTCTCCCCCCCCCTCTGTGTATCAACGGAAGTTGTAACTTCCCTTTTGCAGTTGCACCCTCCCCTACCTTAGTCGCTGCTGACTCCAATGACGCCATCTTCCCCACTCTATTTCTTAATCGTCCCATCCATTCATCATCTATAGTCCCTAGCGAACATGCACCGTCCATCTCCTCGCTTTCCCCTCCTACTGCCATACTCAACCTATCACTCTCATCCAACCCTCCTCTGACATCACATAACAAGTCCTCTCTGATCCCTCTCTCTCGTGATACATCACCAATGCTCCCTTCTACTGCTCCTACCTCTATTATTCGTGTCGGCTCTTCCTCAATTCTGAACAGTATTTCCCCCTTTTTCCATCCTTCCTCAATTTGTCTACTTTCGCTTGACGCTCTAGACGTGCGTCCTGATTGTGTAGGGGCGCACGCTGTGCGCTCACATATGTCTTTTATTCTTGAGAGTTCATCCCTTGCCACAGAAAGCCTCGACTCTAAGTCACTCGTTAGCTTTTCTATATTCACCCTCTGTGTGCTTCCCTGGGCGCGCTCTCTAGTGCTTTCGTATGGCGGGGGGGCTGTTGGTCTCGGTGGTGTAACAGTTGTGGGGGGAGGCACATAAGTAGGGTCGCTATATCCTGCTGCGGGGACTGGTTTGTTCAATATTGGGTACAAGCTAATCACCTCCGTAGGTTGTTCTGTATTTAACTGGTCCTTTTCCCCCCTTGGAATCATGAGTGGGTTGTCTGTTGTGGGCGGCAGATCGACAGTTGGTGCCGGATCTTTGGGTGGGGGTACTTCCTCAAACAATCTCCAGAGGTCTAATATCTCCTTCCTGTTTTGCCATTGTTTTCCCTTATACTTGAGGCTAATGCATGCTCGTACCATATCAAGAACGCTTTTGTCAAAAGATCCTCCCTCTGGCCAAATCTGGGGCAATCCCTCCCCTTTCAATTCTGTTACCCATTGATCGTGATATTTATTTATTCGTTCAGCGTACCCCGGTAAGCTCTTACAAATATGCGACAAGGGAGTTTCTGCCCCCATATTCTAAATCACTAGCAACGACCGTGTCCACCTCCTCTACTTTTAGTTAGGTGTAGATATATTTATCTATATCTTTATGGCACAGACAAGAGCGGACGTCTCAATGATATCACCCAAAGTTATTCACTGCACAAATCCTTTCTTACTCACCACAACTCATCCCCTTCCCATTCCCATAAATTCTCATGTAATTTCACTTACAACCAATCAACTACTAGTTATGACCAACACTCTCTAGCACCCCCTCGCGGTCAACCGTTCCTCTCCACTACTCACACGGTGCGCGCACCCCTCACAATACTTTCCCACTCACACCTCTTCTTTTATCCTCCCTTTCCTCCCTGGCCAGCTGTCCCTGTTTTTCTGCTAAGGTTACTGTGTTCACGTCTGTACGTGCCACTACTTAATCTCACTCCTAAAAAGTGCTCCCTATTTTATAGTTCTTCTACAAGTATGTTTACCTTATACCCTTTTCGCGTTCACCCCTTGCCCCGTGGACTGGAAAAAAAGAAATAGAAAGAGTAGCAATCACTAACAGTATCCTAAGTGTCTCCCTTTGCCAGACACCAATAACTTATTTTTTACTTCTTCATATATTCCCAGTACTAGTTTAGATAGTACTATGCGGCGCCGCCTTCCACCCCCTCTCGGAGCTAGGTTTCCGTCACTTCTACCTCTTCACTTACTTCTTACTCCTAATGGCCATATGCAAAGAAAAGATAAAGAAAGTTTTAAGACCTGTCTTTAGTAGACACCCGCAATTCTCTCCCCTACCTGCCCACGTTCTCCTATTCACAAGTTCCCCTCCCTCCCCCTTTATGATCGCTCGCACTCGGTACTCACGTGCCCGTCTTGAACCGATAGTCTCCGAAACTGGGTCCGTCCAGGCGGTGTCGCCTTTCTGCTCAACAGTCAGCCCCGGCTCCGGCGAGCGGTACTCAAAGGGGATTTTGCAACCGGGATCCCGTACCCCATCTAGTTTGAGTGCGCACTTCTAAGCGTACCGGTCGCCGTTGGCGGGTAGCTTCCTGGAGCCGGCTCACCGTGCGTTTCCCTTTCTGACCGGAGATTCTCGTGCCAAAAGGGGGTCGTTAAAAGGAGTTCAGGAAAAATAAATGTGGAAATATCACGCTATCGGGGTCACCACTGAGTGGAAGCGCCCCCAAGTTAGCACGATCCTCCCCGCAATGGGAGACAATAATGGACACTCCCGTAATGGGAATAAGGCCAAGACAGAGTGCGGGTGAGCGTAAGTGGGAGTTTATCCAAAGAATATGGCATGCAAAGAACTCTGCAACCTCCGAGAGCGCTCTGCCTGACAATCGCAAAGGCAGGCGTATTTCTAATACAAAAAACGTCATCAGAACCTACACACTATAGGGGGCACAAGTTAATTGGGATTGGGTGGCGTCGACTAACTATAGGTGTTGCTGCAGCATGGTTGGTCCGGGTGAGATGTCGTCACTGGTCAGCCTCGTGGGTTGGGTTGGGCCTGGCAGGCCGGCTTGAGGTCATCCGGGCGGTGTTGGTACGCTGGGGCAGCCTGTGACAAAGATGAATGCCTTCCCTGACTTAGGTGCCCTAGATCATGCACATTGCAGTTACTTAAAACCCCATATCTAACTTCTACAGTAAATCTTTCAATCAATACAACACAGGAGGAATGCACCTTGTGAGGGGTCTGGTGGTCATCTGTTGGATTTACCGGTGTTCTGACGTCTGGTATTTCAGGTCGAGGGGCTGGGCTCTGGGGGGCTTGTGCCGGGTGGTACATGTTTTATTACTACGTTAGAAGCTACTATGAAGGGGGCTCTGTGTCTTGTCCCATTGTCGGGGGTCTCCTTGGGGTGGTCTGGGAGATTGTGGGATTTACGAGAGGGTGCTGGTAGATCAGTGGATTCAAACGTGAGTTTATTACTGTGCTGTAAATAACGCAGGTGGCGGCCGGTGGCCTTGGATGCTGTGTTGGGGCCTCTGACTCTCTGAAGCGGTTCCAGCTTGGTCGGGGGAGGTGGGGGAGCACGGCACAGGCCTTAGCTTTTTTCTACTTGTCAGGCTTCGTAGGATAGGAGGGAGAATGGCCTTGCATATATTCACAAAAGGTATTTTCCTCGTGTGTTGTCTAATTTTGAATACAAAACTTTTATATCATTGGTCTTCTTTAAACTACTATACCATACATATATACTACGAGTTCATTAAACATTTCGTTACTATATTCAGTCTGAGTACCTTATCGTTATCTAACATTACATTTACTACAGAGGTTGATTATTTTATGTACATTAGACGTTACATGAGGTAGTTCTAGGTTATGGCCTACAGAGATTGATACTCGCCGCTTGGGGTGATTAAGAAAACATATACGAGTTCAGGTTTCTACATAAAATTGAAAACACACTTATACAGGTAAAGGTTATACGTTTGGTCGACATCTTTCTCTGTGGTTATAGCAGCACTAGTCCAGACCTGGGGTGGCATCATATAACGTTACATCTTTATGGTTGATTCACAGTTTGCAGAATCTGTTTAAACAGAGGTAGTTCGTTAATACCAATACTTGAATTATTTTCTACTTTCTTCAGATAGTGATGCTTCAGCTTTTTCCCCGTCACCCCGGCCTCGCGGACCAGGTCATGCGGGGTACAGTATTACATTGTGAACGATAAAATGTTGCAGTATTGGCATCTCGGGTTTAGCTCATACCCGACTTTCTCATGGGAACGCGCTTGCAGCGGATCTACCAGGGCTACTGCGGCAGGGATACTTGGAAAGCCCTCCAAAGGTGGGGGCCGCGCTGCAGCGCGCTGAACTCACGCCATCGTTGCTGGGCAAGAAGGCTTCTGGGCCTGTCTAAACGTTAGTGTGTGTGTATGATGGATACGTGGGGGCAATGTCATCGGCGGGCAAGCCCTCCTCCACCTGGGCCCGGGTGGCATGAGGGGATGCTCGGCGGGCCATGGTCCTCACCTGGGGAGAATAATGCAGGAGAGGGGGGCCTTTAAGGCCTGTCCTCCCCTACAAGCTCTACAGGGTGCCCGGGTGACACTTGGGCAGGAAGATGGCACGGAGGACGACCGGCGCATAGGGAGTTCAGTTGAGGAGGGGGTCGGCAGAAGCTCCAGCACACGGAGGAACCCAGCACTAGTGACCCCGCCCAGTAGGTTGACGCGGTCTTCGAGACATTCGAAATGACATGCGCTGTCTTCGCGAGAACCCCGCACGTCATTCCGAATGTCACAAACACGCAATGCCATCCCACCCAGGACAGGCTGAAGCCGGTCCCGGATTGCCACGTCTGCAGGGAGAGGAAGGCCAGTTGTTGTGCGGCTATCCCCTCCCTGAAAGCGGGTCTGGACGAAGGCATCCCTGCTGGTGCCGGATGATGCAGTCACAGGATCGGGAACAGGATTACACACAGGCACCTCCGCGGTGGCCTGTGCTGCTTCCTGTCCCTGCTCCTGGACTGCACCAGTGGAATCCCCTCCTCCAGGCCCCATGTGTGTGACTTCCACGGCCTCCTCATCAACCAAACCCCCCACAAACCTGGATGACTCCGTGCCATCTTCCTCCATAGGCCCCTGTGGGGTCTCAGCTGCCCCTTCTGCTGCCGAGGAGTCCACCTCCAACCTCCGCCTCTTGGACCTACCCCCAGCAGCTGCGGCTGCGGAGGCGGCACCAGACTCCTCACTAACTGATGAGATGGCAACCTGGGAGGGGAGCTGGGCCTTGCCTCTCCGGCTGGTGGTGGGATCCCTGCCTGTGTGCTCCACAGCACCGTCTCCGCCCTCTTCATCAGTTGACGCTGCAGACAGGGAGAGACAGAACACAGGCATCAGGGAACTGTACAATGGTCTGATACACACATGACAGTTGCAGATGAGTGGCAGTCTCAAACTTCACACATGGAATCACACTCCCCAACACACATATAATTTCTAGCGAAACACACGTGCAAATGAACGGGAATGTTGCAGCAGCCAGCACCATCCATACACATACAACACCATGACCATCCGAATGTTGGCATGAAGTCATATGCAACACAGGGATTGGCAAGCACATGCACACACGGCACCAGACGTACATGCATCTGTACATCTACACCACCTGTTGCAGTGAAATCCTCAGCATCCATGTCACATCTGCCAATCAGCCTCCTACATGTCAGTGTCACATGCATCCATGGTGTATCACAGTGGCACACATGTCAAATAGCCTCACACACACATGTACACCATGCACGTACATGAAGGTCGAACCCGCATCCATGTGTCACACCCCAACCATGCCATGGTACATACGCAGATATGTAAACATGTGTGCACCCCAACATGCATTTGGCCATAATGCTTTTGTACACATACACCGTTGATGTGCCTCACACATGACTGGACTCTCATGTGGCAGGCTCATGTCCCTGTACATATACATCCATACATGGGCCTTCCAAGACATATTTGCAACCTGCATAGACCTGCCACACCTCAACATGCACAGCATCCAATCAGTACGCATGCACACTTACCGTTCGACTCCGGAGGGGTCTGCCTCCCAAGGACCTAGAGTTGGAGCGCTGGGTGTATGCGTTTCAGGACCCTCATCTGCATGTTGGTAAGGCGGACCCGGCGCCCCTTTGCATGCTTTGCCTTCAGGAGACGCCGGGCCTTGCTGAGGGTCCTGGACCTGAAGTCCTCCCAGCGCTTCCAGACGTGTTGCAAGTCGCGGGCTGCCACCTCCTCTACGTTGATGGCAGCCACGATGTCCGTCCAGATCCTCTTCCGTCCTTCATTGCCGGCGCGTGAACTTCCAAAGAGGGCATCATAATGCCCCAGGACTTGCTCCACCAGGATACCAACTTCTGCAGCACTGAAGCTGACAGCCCTCTGCCTCTCTGGCTGGGGGTTGCCAGTGGTGCCAGATGGTGTTGTGTCCGACATGGCAACCCCAGAGGCAGGTGTGGGTGGGCAACTGGGTCCTGGGGCTGGGCTGTGGAGCAAGATGGTACTCCAGTCGGGAGTCTTCTGTTCCAGCAGGGGTGGTCCCAGCAACTGGACCCCTGCAGATGGCTGACGTGCAGGAACCAAATAGCAGGGCACGTAGCCAGCAGGCAGGCAGGCAGCAGCAGATGGCAGGTGGGAGCGTGCTCAGGGCTCTGGGGGGCAGTAATTTGGCCTTCTGGGCAGGAGCATGGTCTTCAGTGTGTTGTTGCGTGGCCAGCTTGATACGGAGTGATTTGGCACGTGAAAAAACAGCACGTTAGCGTGTAATTCGAGGAAAGGCCCTTAGCGCGTAAGCGCGCCTGTGACGTTACACGCACAGGCATTTCCCACAACACGGGTGCATGTTTATTGTGCACGTGAAAAAACTGCACGTCAGGTGTCACTGCGTGTGATAGGAGGAAAGGCCCTTAGCGCGTAGGCGCCTAAGTGATGTTGCACGTGTGGGCTGGCTTAAAAGGTACGTGTAGGACGCCATTTTCTTGTATGTGCTTTTTGTGGAGAGCGAGCGGGTGATTCTTGTACTTCTTGTCGGTTCACACGCGATTACTTCACAACGGTTCTAGTTCGTACTCCCTGTTTCCTCAGACTGCGTTCATTTCTTCTTTTGGCGGAGGTGTTGCCAAAGCGCACACGCGCGTCTTTTTCACGTTCTTTTTCCAGGCAGACGGTGAGTCGCGCATGTATTTAGCAACTGTGGTTGCCCCCGTGTGTCGCATACCCCTTCAGAGGTCATTGTAGGCTGCGTGTAACACGTGTACACTTATTTTTGTGTTTCTGGGTGTCACAGCGTAGTGCGGGTTCATTTTTCCACGCACGTGATCTACCAGGGGTTGCGTGCACGTTTACTTTTGTTTTTGGGGTGCCTGTGGGTTGCATGACCCGTCATCTTCCCCCAGGGGTCACAGACAGCCTTGCTAGAGCACTAGGGTTCGAATTCCATCTAGTACCCGACCCCTTTCATCTCAATTGCCCAGGACAATTGTTTACTGTAACTCCCATACGCACAACAACATCAGTGCCATGGTTGGGAGGCGACCAAGCAGTAAGGGAGGGAAAGGTGGCCGACCTCCAAAAGGTGGGCGCGGTAGGGGATGTGGCCAGGATGTGCATGGTGCCCCAAGAGGCCAGTGTGTGGAGGACCAATCG
The DNA here is from genome assembly GCF_040938575.1 of Ambystoma mexicanum. Classification (NCBI taxonomy): domain Eukaryota; kingdom Metazoa; phylum Chordata; class Amphibia; order Caudata; family Ambystomatidae; genus Ambystoma; species Ambystoma mexicanum. The sequence continues at coordinate 480,546,130 of NC_090924.1, read as the reverse complement.
GGGCCACCTATGCCCCCCTCAATGGTTGTGGGAAATTTAGCTGACACCATCCCAGCTCAACCCTTCTTAAACCCACCCATATTGTCAACTGAACCGGCACAGGATGACTCCCAGGCTGACTTCCAGGTCACCAAGTCTAAGCCACGTGTGGCGTTGAAAGTTGCTGTCACCAGGCCACGTGGATCTGGGCCAGCAATGTCATCTGCTGTCCCAAGTAGCCAGGGTGAGGAGGCTGCAGGGGCAGCTGCAGCTCAATCCACCCCAGCTCCGAGTCTCCCAGCTGGGACAGTGTCGGTCCAAGTCCATCCCACCGACGTTGGTCCTGCCAACATCACCCTGCAGCCAATGCCTGCATCGAGACCTTTGGTCATTGTGCCTTTGCAAACTTACAGTACCCAGTCCACCTGCGCTTCTGCCCCTACCAACCAGAGCGGCATAAGCCACTCAGGATCCGCACCACCTTCCAAGAAGAAGGGTGCTCTTGCACTACAGGCTGGGACCCCATACACGGCTACACACTCCAGCACGTGAAGGAAGCCTAGCTTCAATGATGCCGAACTAAATGCACTTGTGGCCTATGTGTTGGCACATAGCCGCGAAATGGTGGTGACTGCAGGGTGCAAGACTACGCCTGCTCAATGTAGGGCCCACTGGCAGACCATCGCGGACCACATTAGTGCCCTTGGATTTGTGAGGCGCACAGCTGATGATTGCTACAAGCGGTGGAATGACCTGAAACGCAGAGCAAAGAAGAAGCTGGCTTCCAATCATGCCCTTTACTCCGGTGACTGGCGGTGGGTCTCCACCAGAGGACGACCAACTCACTGAACATGAGTCTGTCGCTGGAACCTTCGTCACAGAGGAACAGATCCGAGGCGTGGGAGACCTACCAGATCTTGAAGCATTGTCCGGTGAGTGCCCATGCATGTGTGTGTAATCCATGTGTATGTTGCTTGGGTGATGTGTTCTGATTGAGTGCCAGGTGAGGGTGTGTAGCCATGACAGGTATGGGTCACCCATGTTGTTCCTCCAAACCATTCCCCGGCCTTGGTTTTGGGTATAACAGTATCCCTTCTGACCACAGTAGCCAACTTGCACCAGATTACTGCAGTTGCCCATCAACTGTCATCTTGCAACATTGTTAAAAATGTTTTCATGTTCATTCAGCCTGATTGTTTCAATCCTTGCATTTTTACGACACATTTTTCTACCCTACTGCCACATATGTGACATGCTTCTGTCATATATTACACCCCACAATGGCCCACATTTATTACCTTGTTATCGGAATGATTTAACCATTCAGGCTGATTGAGTAATGGCCTGCACACAATCATTTTTGGGCCCTGTTTCAATGTAGAACATGACTGTTGTTTTCTGTCATGTTGAAGTGACCAACCATTGATGTATCCATCTGCCTGCCATCACTGTGTAATTGAACACTAGATGTGTTGCAGCGTGTGGCACATGCGTATTTTGTCACACTATTTTGCATGTTTCATCTCATCATCTCCATCTCACATGGATGGGTGACAGTACTCATTCACTACTATATGGCTGTAGTTGTCAAATGTACCATGGCAATGCTACGTGACATCTGTGTGATGGCATGTGTCATGTATGTGTATTGGACATGCCACTCACAGGCTAATGTGGGCTGCCAGTGCCATCCAGCATGCTGCACATGTGTTGTCTTTCCATCTTGGAGTCCTCAGTGTGTGCTTTTTGCCTCTCCTTCCAACTCATTGACAGTGCATGCATGCCAGAGTTATATTCATGTGGGACATATGCAATTTATGTACTGGATCTCTGTCTCGTCAGGCCTATGTGTGTGCTATGGTGCTCATGCCTGTTTCCATTTGTTGTCTTTCATGTTTTTGCAGGTGATAAGGCATTTGATGCTGTTGAGGAGGAGGGGCTGGTGCACACCCAGGAGGGATCTCAGCCACAACCGGGCACCAGTGGAGGACGTGGGGTGGTGGTGGGTGAAAACCCAATCCTCCTGCAGACCATACTGTCCACGGGTGTCTCTGGGTACACCTCCGGAGACCTCTATGAATCAGGTGCTGAATCGGACAGTGAGACATATGTGCCATGGCAGGTGAGTGTTTCTGGCAGGGATGCTGTTCTGTCCAACCCACCTGCACCGGGGGTAGACCCCTCTATGGGGATGTCAGTGTTGGAAAGTCCGCCTGTGGCAGTTACGGATGCAGGGTCACACTCCACAATATTTGCTCGTGTTCCTGGGCCAGCAGATCAAAGGAGGAATGCAGTCCTGCAGCCTCAGGCAGTGCCAGCACAGCAAGGTGTAGATCGCCTTGCCCCAAACAGGTGTGGTGCCTGTCAACGCGGTGGCCGTGCGCCAACAGGCAATACTGTGTGGGAGAACTCCATCTACAGTATTGCAGCACAACAGGGAGCATTGTGTGAAATGATGGCTCAGGCAATGGATAGGGTGGCCACTTCCATTCTCCCCCCTGAAAGGCAGGTGGAGCTCCAGCAGCAGGCAACAGACTCCATTTGCCACTCACACAGGGAGGACATGTTGATGTCCAACAGGGACAGACGGGCTGGACTGGAGGCTCTGCACGAAGCCATATCTGTAGAGTCACAGGCCCACAGGGAAGCCCTGAGGTTAGAACACGGGTTCCTCAGAGATACTCTGGGTGAACTTGAGGCTTCCCGGAATTTTAGGTCAGAACAGCAGCTGGAGCAGCTCACACTGTGTATTCCAGCTGGACACATGCAGGCTTGTCCTGTCTTTGGGTTAGATGCTTGGTGTGTACATCCCTAGTGGGGATTGTTGTTGGATTCTACAATGCATGGTGTATTGATATGTGCTTGTGCATCCATGTCATTCTCCTTATATACATGTAGGTTCTTCATGTCTTCAGAAGGCCGTCTCCTTTACAGATGCAGTTCATGTTGTATGCAGTACACTGACACATTTGCCTGACAGCTACACTCGGCAGTTGGAAGGGGTCCATGTGCTGCCTTGGTCAGGTTGTGAGACTTGCACTACTTACATTTTTTCCTGTTTTGAAACATCTCTTTATTGATTTTGATAATACAGAAAACAAACCAACAAAACCCCCACTTCCCCTTTCCCCCCTCCAGGGAGCCCGTATCCCTACAACCCCCCCCCTCCCCTACCGTTCCCTTCCAACAATTAAACAGACAGGTCCAGGAGTCTCAGTCTGTGAGGGCGCCATTGCTCCCGGACCTCGCCCGTCAAGAAGTCCAAAGTTTCTCCCCATTCCGCGGCAAAGCGGCTCAAATTGTCAGCGGCCGCGAACGAAGCCCATTCCAATGATACAACCTCCCACAACTTTCTCAACCAGTCTTGCTCTGTTGGGACCACTGAACTTTTCCACCTTTGGGCATGGAGAGACATAGCCGTCAGGATGAAGATTACCGCCGCCTTGCGCGGTCCCCCCTACCCGCCTCCCCGACTCCCTCCACCTCCCCGCCAGAATCTCCCGGGGGTCTTGACCCGCACCTCTTCCGAATGCCTGGTCCAGCGCACAAGAAATACTCTTCCAGAAGGGGCTAATGCTGGGACAATCCCACCAAATATGGGCTTCCGTACCCGCCTCCCCACCTCCCCTCCAACAAGCCCCAGAAGCTGTCGGGAAAAACGCCCGAAGGCGCGCTGAGGTATAGTGCCAACCCATTAGATATTTATACCAGGCCTCCTGTAGCTGGGGCGCCTTAGCCACCTTCGGAATCAGTCTCCATAGCCTCTCCCATTCCTCCCGTTCCATCTCCCTTCCCAGGAGCCCCTCCCATCTAGACATGTATGGCCACTTTATGGTGGGGCCGGCGCTTCCTAGAAGCTTATATATATTCGATATCAGCCCTCTGGAACCCTCATTTGTCAAGAGGAACTGTTCGAACTGAGTCCAATGCCGCATTGCCGCCCTTCTTATCTCCCCGGACAACACCCAATGCCTGATCTGGCAATATCGAAGCCGCTCTCCCTCACCCACTCCGAACTCTCGCTTGCAATCCTCAAACGATTTCACTTCATGCCCCCGAAATAGGTCTCTGATGACCCTACACCCTCCACTTTCCCATTTCCGAAAAGCCCCCTTATCCAGCCCTGGGGTAAAGTCACCATTATTAAAAATGGGGGTGAAAGGCGACGGGAAAGAACTGATCCCCAACTTTTCCACCGCCCAATCCCAGATATCAACCAGTCCCTTGGTTATGACACTGAAGTACAGGTGAGCCGGCCTCAGCCTGCGAGGGAGCCAAAGTGCCTCGCCCAAGTGGTGTTGCGCCACCGCTCTATCCATCTTCACCCAATGCTTGTTGTATTCCTCAAAGAACCACTCACGGATCATCCTGAGTTGCGCCGCTCTATAGTAGCGCCTAAAGTCCGGCAATGCTAAACCCCCTACCCCCTTGGAAGCTGTCATAAGTCCTTTCGCCAAGCGCAGCGTCCTGCCCTCCCATATGAATTCCTTCGCCGCCTTATCTAGCTCTTTGAAAAAGGATGCAGGAACGGGCAACGGGACCGCCTGAAAAAGATAGAGTAAGCGCGGGAGGGTCACCATCTTAAGGGCCGCCCATCTTCCCAACCACAATATCTTTAGAGTGCTCCACTTCCTAAGGCCCCTTTTGATAGATGCGAGAGCAGGGGTATAATTCGCTCCATACCATCCTGATAGCCGAGGGGTAACCCAGATCCCCAGATAGCGAATCCCACCAGGACTCCACTTGAACTGAGAAGAGGCTCTCAAGGCCCTTAACTCTTCACCCTGCAGCGACAAATTCATGATTTCGGATTTATGCACGTTCACCCTCAGACCGGAGACCTCCCCGAAGGTGGACAACAAGGTAGTGCATCCCACCAGCGACACCGACGGGTGCGTCAGGGTGAGGAGCATATCGTCGGCAAAAGCCGCCACCTTATGCTGCGTCCCTCCAAAGGGGATTCCCTGAATATCTTTTGCTTCCCGAATTGCCACGAGCAGGGGCTCTAAATATATAGCGAACAGAAGCGGAGACAGGGGGCACCCCTGCCTCGTGCCACGTCCAAGCCTAAAGGGCTGGGACATTGCACCGTTAATAAGCAGCCGCGCGGAGGGGGCTCTATAAATCGCGCAAATCATATCGATAAACCTATGCCCAAGACCCATTCGCTCCATCACCCGGAACAGAAAGGACCACTCCGCCCGGTCGAACGCCTTCTCGGCATCCAGGGCTAAAAGAATCGCTGGAGTGGGGGCCTTCTGTACCTTTTTGACCAAATGGGCAACTCTCCTAATATTATCGGCTGTTTGTCGTCCCTGCACGGCCCCAGACTGATCTTGCTGGATCAGTTCTGGTAGGCGAGTTTCTAGACGCTTAGCCAAAAGTTTTGTGTAGCTCTTCGCATCGGAATTAATAAGAGCGATAGGTCTATACGAGGTACATTCCTTTGGATCTTTGCCCACCTTATGTATAAGCGTGATTTTGGCTTCTTCCATGGAGGGGGTGATACCACTCAAAGGGTCGAATGAGTTAAAGAGTTGGGTTAGATGTGGGACCAATATGGTGGAAAAGGACCGGTAAAAGGAGACCGGGAAGCCATCGGGACCCGAAGCTTTGTTGGCAGGGAGAGTAGCAATGACAGCCTGCACCTCATCTTCCGTGATTGGCTTTCCCAGGTCCTCCCCCTCTTCCCCAGACAGACGCGGTAAAGGCAGGCCCTCCAAGAACTTCTCCTGCAACTGGGCGGTAGGGCCCTGGGACGTGTACAGGGCCTCATAGAACTCGGTTAGACGGTCCCTGATTCCCTCCGAACTAGTGAGCCGCTACCCCCCTTCCCCTTTCAGCGCTGCTATCGCATTTCGTCCCCTGATGCCCCTCAGTAAACGCACCAGCAGGGAGTCCGCCTTGTTGGCCTTAGCATATAGCTTCTGTCTGACCCTCAATAATGCACCCTCCGCCTTCTTAGTCCTGAGGATTCTCAATTGCCCCTCAGCTAACCTGTACTCCCTATATGTTTTCCTTGAGGGGTCTCCTTTAAGCTTGACCCTCGCTGTCTCTACCTCGCCCTCAAACTGGGCCTCTAAAAGCCACAGCTCTCTATTCCTCTCTGCCTTAAGGGCGATGAGGTCCCCCCTCAATGTGGCTTTGAATGCGTCCCATCTCGTGCTAAGACTTGTGTCGATCTCATTGTTTCTAACAAAGAAGGCTTTGATTGCATTCTCTATCTCTTCCCTAATCACCCTATCCCTCAGGAGGTCCCCGGGAAAATGCCAGCTCCATACCCCCGGCCCGCGCCTGCCCAAGCGCATATTCATTTGCACCGCCTTGTGTCAGCGATTCCCATAGGGCCGGTCTCTATCCCCTCTACGCCCCCAGTAAACTAGCCGACACCAAGATATAATAAATCCGGGATTGAGTTCGGTGAACATCCGAGAGATAAGTAAATCCCTCTCCCTCTCCCCTGAGTATCCTCCACACATCTTTCAAGCCTGCCTCCTGGAACCGCTGCTTCAGTCGCGGGGAAGCCACCCCACCTGCGTGCTGTGTCCGATCTAACCTCTTATCCCAGGCTAGGTTGAAATCCCCCATTAAAATGACCTACCCTCTTGCAAAGTCTCCCAGCGTAGTCAGTGTCTCCCTCATAAAGTGATCTTGCCCCGCGTTTGGACCATACACCGAAGCGATCGTGTAGGTGGCACCTATGCATTCCACCCTCACCATGATAAACCTCCCGTTTTTATCCCTCCGAATATCCTGGATTCTAAAATCCATGCCATTTCTAAATGCCACTGCCACGCCCCCCTTCTTTGAAGGACCTGACGCAAAGAGAACTTAAGAGTAGCCCCTCAGGCTTAGACGACGTTGATCTACGCACAACAAGTGAGTCTCCTGTAGCGCTAGGACATCCGGAGCGTGCGTATGGGTGAAGTGTTCTAATTTCACCCTTTTGAGAGGAGAATTTAGTCCTCTCACATTAAGCGTCAGCCACTTGAAGCCGAAAGAAGGAGATATCCAGCCTCTGCAAACCCACCTCTCAGCGACCCTCCCGACTCCCCGTAGTTCCCCCAGCGTCCCCGACCCACCCCACTATACATATGGGCTCCTACCCCCACCCGGTCTCCCTCCCCTCCCCCCGCCCGGACTCCCCAACTTCGGGCAAAAACTAAAACTCCCCCCTCCCGCTCCTACCCACCCCCTTGTCCCCCCCACTAGTCCCATTACAACTCGATCCAACATGTTTAACTCCTTCCCCCTGGCTCCATACGCAGCTCTATAGACCACCACCCCCCTGAAAGAGATAGAAAGACGATGGCCCAACTAGGGTCACCCCTCCCACCCGCATGTTGGCCCCCTTCCCCCGGGGAGCCCCGCACAGCCACCCCCCCACCTCCAAGGCCCCGCATGGCCCTCCTTCTCCTACCTCGCTCTCCTCCTGAGGCCCATTCCCAAGGTCTGCTCCCCTCCCTCAGCTCTCCACCGGGTCCCGAGGCCCCCGCATGTGCCCCCGCCTCCACCTCCACATCCAAGCCAACAATACTGGCTGCTTCCTGAACCGAGGTCACCCTTTTCTGTACCCCTTTCCATTAAAAAACCAGGCCAAATGGGAAGGACCACCTGTATTTGATCCCTTTCTTGGACAGCTCTTTCAGGACAGGACCCATGGCCCTTCTTTTCACCAGGGTGCTCGTGGCCAGATCCTGGAACAACAAGATCTCCCACCCTCTATAGAGAACGGGCTCACTTTGCCTGGACGCCCGCAACAACGCTTCCTTCTGGCCGTAACTGGCAAAAGCAACCACCACTTCCCGGGGCCTGGCTTTCGGACCCAGTGGAGCTCGACCAACTCTGTGGGCCCTGTCCAATGTTATTGAGCTCGAGTCCCCCACCCCCAAGAGCTCCGCGAAGATGTGTTGGCATTCCTCTTTCAGCAACTTGTCCGATACCGACTCAGGAAGCTCCTTTATCCGAATGTTACTCCTCCGGGACCTATTTTCTAAGTCCTCTAACATCGTCTCCATGTTCCTAGTGGCAATATCCAGGCGGTCGATGGCCTTGCTATTAGCTGTAGTGTCCTTCACAGTGTCCTGGAGGCCTCTCTCCAACAAATCGTCTCTTTCCCCGAGTTGTACTACTTCATGCCTAATTTCACCCAACGCTGTATTGAGGTCCGACCGCATGAGCTGAAACTGATCTTGGAAGGTTTGCGCTAGGGACTCCCTCAGGGCTTGTAATTCCCCCCTGAAGTCCTGTCTGGTCATCCGCTCTCCCTCCTCCTCTAGCGCCGCTCTCCTGTTCTCCCTGGGCTGGCCTCCACTCAATTTATCGTAATCCTTGCTCCCCATCGTGGGCCAAAGCAGCGACAGCGATCCCTGGGTCGCCTTGGGAGAGGATCCAGGCTTGCCCGATTTCCGCTTTTGTCTGGAAGACATCCGTGAAGGGCCCAGGAGCGGCCCCCAATGCATCCGGGTAGGAAACCGTTGCACCAGTCGCAACCAAGGAATGCCCGGGGGGCCCCAACCCCAGCCCGGTGCGCACCCACACAGTGGGGGATACTCGTTGCCTCAGAGATTATACAGTGCCGGGCTCTTCTGCGCTTTTAGGTTCCAACATGGGGCCGCACTGTGGGGGAAAACCGAGGCTTCACCACCCCCGCAGGCAGACCTCAGGGCGGGCCCCAGCCCAAGGGTGACAGTCACTGGCGCTCGCTCTCTTGCAGCACCGGGAACAGGACTCGTCCAGCTTCCGCCTCAGGGAAAAGATCCAAGGAGCGGCGCCTCCAGGCCCACCGCTCAGAATGCCCCCCCCAGATCATGGGCACCGGGGGGGAGCCCCCGCGTAGCAGCTCCCAAAATCACACGCTGGGGGTGCGGGGGGGAGCCAGGCGCCGCCAGGTCCTCCTGCGCACCTCCTGCCCGGTGTCGGGCCGATGCCAGCTGCCCACGTCCCCCCGATAGTTCATGCACACTGGGGGGAGGTAAGATGTACGCCTGCTCCCCCTTTGATGCCGATCCAGATAAGGGCTCCACCCTGGCACAACCGGCACAATCCTGCCGGGCTAACACATCAGGGCCAGCCGCTCCACTAATCTTGTGGCGCCGAAGCCTCAGGCTGCCCCGGCGCCTGCCGAATCCACTCCCGGAGGGAGGCCGCCCAGCGAATCCCAAACCATGTCGAGGGGGGGGGCAACCACCTCCACGGCCGACCCCCCGGGCCTCTGGAGGCCGCGAGGTCCCGCCCGACCCCCGCCGGCAGGCAGGAAAGACTAGCGCCGGGGGCGACTCGGCTCCTCCTGCGACGTGGACAGGCCCGCCTCCGATCCTGATGGTGCGTGTTACTCCCGCGAGGGGGGGGCACCAGGGATTCACCGCTTCGCTCCTAGGTCTCCACCGCCGCTCCAACACGACACCGGAGCCAGCCCGCCGAGGGGGTGGTGGAGCCTTCAGCAAGTCTGGGCCCGGGGTCTCGGAGCAGCCGTCGGCACGTCAGTCGTTGCCGGCGGCCATCTTGGAAGTCCGACGGCCATCTTGGAAGTCCCTTCCTGTCTTATATTGCCACGCTTTCTTCCTGTACTGATGTTTTGTGTTGCTGGTAAGTATTTGTTCATGTGTGGTGTTTCTTATTGATTGCTGAGAGCATATTGTCTGTGGACTGTTTACATTAAGAACATTGCACTTTGTGACACTTGTGTCATGTGTTGTGCATTCATTTAATTGCTTTCACATTGAATGCCATGCCATGGTGTGTTGGGTAGGTGAGATGGGGAGGGGTTGGGTGACATGGCACTATTTTGATGTGGTATTTTGCAAGGGGGTAATCTTTCCTGCTGCATGAATGTGTGTCTTTTTGTGACACAGCATTGGGTGTCTTTGAGTAGGTAGGGATGCACACAATGTAACACTTCCAGGTGAACAATCTCAGGCTGGTATGGTTGTGACCGTTGACTGTCCCTTTTGCCATCATCATTGATTGTCAGCTGGTATGTGCCAGGGCTGTGTGCACTCCGCAGGGGTGTGATTTTAGGTGAAGTAATTTGCCACAAGCTGGGTACGGGCTGCCTCACCACGTGCCCTTTCACCTCCCATGCGCAGCAGCCGTGCATGTGGTTGGGGATGTGGGGGCACCACCATGTCCACCGGCACGCGCCGGCGTGTTGCAACATTGTGCAGGACACATGCTGCCACTATGATCCTGCACACTACTGGGGGCGCGTATAGCAGCTGCCCACCAGAGCGGTCAAGGGAGCGAAAGTGTGACTTAAGCACTCCGAATGTGCGCTCCACTATGCCCCGGGTTGCAATATGGGCTGTGTTGTATCTTACCTCAGGTGGTGTGGTGGGGTTCCGAATTGGCGTCATCATATAGGTGCTCAGAGGGTAGGCACTGTCCCCTGGGGAAGTGATAATGGTTCTCATTAGTGGGGTCTTCCAATTTCTCAGTTTCTGATATGCATGCATGTGCAGAGGCATTTATACTCACCATTAGCCATGTGTCTCCATGCCGCCCAGCTTCCAGGTCCCGGTTTAGGGGTGACATTCTGAAAATGAAACTATCATGGCTTGACCCTGGATAGTTGGCATATACTGAAGTGATTATTCCCTTGGCATCACATACAACCTGCACGTTGATTGAATGCCAGTGCTTGCGGTTTCAATCTATGTGCTCAGTGGCCCTGGGAGGACGTAGAGCCACATGGGTGCAATCAATGTCACGTAGCACGTTGGGGAAGTGTGCCACCCCGTAAAAGTCCTGGATCACGGCCTGCGTTTCTGCAGGCTTTCTGGGCATGTATATGTGCCTGCGCACTGAGGGGCGTGTAGTCATGATGGCCAACACCTGGTGTAGGCAGCGTGACTGCGTGGCCTGTGACACACCCCCCACTATGGCACTTGTCTGCTGAAATGACCCAGCAGCCAAGAAGTGCAGTACATTGAGCACCTTTTCCTGACCAGTTCTAGGATTATGTGTGGTGGAAACCTGTACCTCCCATACACCTGGTCATCAGGCATCCTAAAAAGGCTGGTTCTGGGTAAAAAAAATGCAGGCCTGGATATCCTCCTCCTCCTGCGGTGTTCCACGACCACTGCTGCGAGGAACGGTATATTCATCGTAGCGTCTGAGCTTGTTTGTTGTTTGCGCGCACTTTTATGCTGCACGGGGCCGCTTATGCCTGCTTCCTGCTGGCGTACGTGTTTCCGGATTAGCGCGTCTTTTTTGGCGCACGCCTTTCCCCGTTCGATTCCATGAATACGTGTTGTTGGCGCACGTGTGGGCGTTGCGAGCATTTATCTTGTACTTCCCCCATAACGCCCACATTTTCGTGTGTTGTTCCCCATTCTGCGTGTCACGCCCCGTGTTCCGCCCACTTTTGTTGTGTGCGCTGCGCTATGTGCGCTTTCCCTGTGCGCGTAGCGCATGCCGTTTAATGACGTGTGCGCCCGCATGCGCCAACCACGATTTTAGCGCACATCCCAGGATTTACACGCACACTGAATTCCATGAATCGATGTGCGCGGCTTTGGCACGCGTGGGCTGCGATTTTCACGTTTGCGCTGCGATTTTCCCGCTTGCGCTCCCCTTTTCGGCGCACATTTATTCCATGAATCAGCCCGTATATATTTATATTGGTCGTGCCGCGTTTCAACGTACACATTGATTATGTCGCGTTCTTCATGTCTGTCTGGTGCAGGTAATATTCTTCATGTCTAAATGCACGTTTGACCTACTGTTTGTGTTTTTTCTAGGGGAGTGCATATCTGCGTCACGTCTGTTGTACTCTCATGTGTCAGTATGGCAGTGAGGTCACTTGCTCTTGTCATCTTCAGCTGCAGCATGTTCATTTCTATTTGAGTTTGCAGGTTTATTCCATCTTCTATTGTTCCAGGATAAGATCGGAATGGATGCCTTAGTGAATAGTGTTTCACATATTTGTGGTATAGAGGTGGGAAAGGGGCAGACGCCATGAATGATGTGCTCATCTGCCTCTCGCCATTACCCTCTCTGGTCGTGCCCTGGACCACAACTCTTTTAGGGCCCTCACCCCATTAAGGTGCCTTGCAGGTCCATATCTTGGTGACCCCCGTCAGGTCACCTGAATTTTTTTGTATGCTCAGTCACACTCCAGGTCATATAGCAGCACTCCCCATCTGATTTGAAGTAAACCCAGTGTCCCATGTAATTACGACGGTCTCGGGGACAACAAAATGTTGATCCAGGCGGGACGATAGGGATTTGTCTTATATCAATATGAGGTAGATCATCGTTTTTTGTGCATTCATGAATTTTAGTGTCCATGTTATCACTATTTTCATTCCTATTGCCTTTCTAGCAGTCGTCTTACATTGGTTTATGGCTATTCTCAGGATGTAGAATCCTATTAGCACTAATACTAGTATGGCTATTAGTATTTTGAATGCATTAGCCAGCCAGGAAGGGATCCAGGAGAATAGGTAAGAGAGCCTTTTGTAATTTAGGATTTTGTCCACCTCCTCTGTTATTTTAGTCTGTAGATCTGTTAACAAGGTTATGGCCTCTGTGAGGGTCTCATTTTCTTCATCTCGAGCAGGTAGTATGTGCGGCAAGACAGGCCAATTTCTGCGCACATGCCACCATCAATGACCTCTAGCAGATAAAGGACATACCTATTTTGGAGGATCATCAGTCTTATTGCCCTTAGTTCTTCCCTTGTGGCATTATAGCCCTTAACTGTTGTGTTCATTGTTTGCAACAACTTGCATCTCGTAATTTTGAACCATTTCACCTTTGCAGCGGTCTGTATATCAGGGTGGAAAATAGTAGAAACGATCACTGCTGTTTTGGGAAACAATGTATGTTCATCTGGTATGTCGTAATAAACATCCTCTGATTTCGCTGAGAAATAATTTTCCCTTTTCCGGCGGGTAAGGGTGATGGACCTTATCTTTCTCAAATGTACATCCATTTTAGGGAAGAAAGCAATCTGTATATCACTACCAGAGTGGGTATGTTTATTAGCACTATGGAACATACGTCTCCCCAGTATGAGGGCAGCTTCATATATGCTTTGGATCCACAAGCCCAATAGTGTTCCATCAATACTACTGTTGCTGTCTTCATGCCTGGTACATCAAAGATGCGTTTACACCCAGTATTTATCCCACATTTACTGTACCATTATTTCAGAAGCATAGGGTAGCATTTCTCAGGGGTATTATCTGTACTGTCCCCCATCATCATCGACCCATTTCAGTAGCTTTGGTATTTTAGGGTAAAGATCTCCCCATTGATCCAACACTGCTAGTACCTTACATACCACTAGTGCGTCAGTCCACCCCTCAGGTGTGAGTACAGGTCCCTTTATTTGTAATTGGCCTCATTCCAAACATCCAGGTATTTCGTTCCCTTTCTTGTCCTTACAGTGCAGCATTTTATTTTCCTCTATTGTAATCCCTGCTATATTTGTCCCAGGTTGCTCATGTCTTATTACCTTATGCTTTGTGTCAGTTCTTGCCATATACTTAAGATCTTGTATATAATTAACTTCTTGCTGAGATTTAGCTTTATTTACCCACACTAGTGAAGCAGTCTGGCCTTGGAATTGTTCTCTGCTTAGACAGAGTGCAAGGTGCATCAGGTAATGTGTCTTTTTTATACCGTGGATTCGCCCAAAGTGTAGGGAATGAGGGAGCACACATAGCAGCTCTCATCAGATGTCCCTCTCCCTACTTTGCTCATGTGCTGGTACCACCTATTATAAGTCACCTGGACAGAATCAGTGATGTACACATTTATGTGTTGGAAGTCATCTCTCACACTTCTTTTTAATCTTTTCATCTGTTTAGTGGCAGCAGAAAATTAGTGAGTTGCTAATTCATTTGTTATAGTAACTGGAGTTACATTAGGGTACACTGATTTGGATACATTGTAGAGAACCATCTCGCGCAATCCTAGGAGAATAATAAAGTACAGACCGTAAAATGTGAAAAAAGTAGATACAAGCATAATTGCCAATGTATTAACATTTTGTAAATAAGCACGTGCATCAGGTTGTCTGCGGGCCAAAAGCGTATATCTAACAAAATGGAAAAGGCGCCTCTTCTTCTTTTCACTGGATTTTTCATGTTATTTTCAAAATGGTAGTCTCTATGAGAAAAACTGCACAATTATCACAAGAAGAACTCTTTCAAGAATAAAACAAGTTTTTGGGTTTCCTAAAAGAGTGACAAGAGTTGCGGTCCTGACTTGCAAAACATGTAAGAGAATATTGCGAATAACAGCGTTTGTGAAGGCAGCATTGAATGTCTGTATTTTTCTCCTTGTAAAAGTGTTTATCTTTTTATTCATGCATGTAAAATCTTTAGAAGAAATTATTTTGTATTCAGTTTATATCACTTTTCGATAGGAAGATTGGAACTGATTTCTCAGTTGCAGGGCCTAGACTCTGGAATTCATTGCCGGAAAGGTTGAGGAAAATCGAGGATTTCATATCTTTCAAAATTTGGAACCTTTCCTTTTCAGATAAATTCTGCCTCACACGTTTACCTCTGATTTCTTACATCTGTCTTGTTACCGGTTGTTTTAAGTGCCATGATGCCTTGGGTGAAAGAGTGCTATATAAATAGCTGATTGATTGATTGAATTATCAATTGTATTGTCTGTTTCAGTCTGCTGGTTGCTGTCTGCTACTGGTAGCTGATCGTGTCTGCATCCGCGTCAGTTCTTCACCTTCAGATTCAGGGATTTGCGGCAGGGGGGTTTCTCATTTGTAAGGTTTGACGTCACTAAGGTGTAGCCAGGCCTTTCTTACTTGGACTCTTACTGTAGTGGGAGAAATATCCTCGACAAGGTATTGTCCATCAAAATTCATTCATTCGAATTTGGTCACCTGGATACAATACGAGCCAATTTAGTAAAATCTGTGGATTCATTTGTTCGCTGTATTCATTGACCTCCCCTGCCAGGCTCGAAGCTGGTGTTACATAAAAGCCACACTTACTGTCATGGCAGCCAAGTATTCATGCATTTCAGAACCAAGCACATCAGAATGGGCATCAGTTTGCGCTCGAGGAGGAGAAAGAGGTGTCTACATACAGTGTCTCATCACCAGCTTGTGAGGAGTCAGCTGATGGTCTGAGCTGGGCTGATTGCGTAGTGGAAATAGGACTAAAGGTAGGCAATGGAGCCATCCTTTTTTCAGGGTCCCTTTTAATGTAGTAATCCGTTCCTTGAGAAGGCTGTTGAGGCACTCACAAATCTCATTTGCCTGATAAGCGGAAGAAATTGTATGCTTAATACCGAATAGGATTGTGAAGCTGTCCATTATTAGACCGAAGGACTTCGCCCACTCCCCACTTTGGGAAGACCTCATGTACGAGGAACTTCACAGCATATGTGGCTTCAGGATGTGTGCATGGACCGGCCTCCATCCACCAAGAGAAAGGACATACGACTACTAGCATGTAGCCGTTACAAACTTGGGTCATATCTCCATAATCGAGTTGTGAATCCTGGAAGGGTCCAGTGGGACGGGGTATTGCTCCTCTCACTGTTCGCAGTGTGTGCCCTGCAGTTCATTTCTGACAAATTAGGCAATTTGTGACAAAAGCAGCAACGTGCTCCGACAGGTTAGGCACAAGCCACTCTTCCGATATCAGGGCTGCAAGACTCATGTTGTGTGTGCTGGGTAAAGCAGCTGGTCTAGTGCTATGTAAGTAACCCAAGGGGCACCGGTTTTCCGGTATTGTCCTGTCACCCCAGTGCATCAGTGGGGAACAATGAGCACCCCCTGCGCTTCCATAAGTCCTGCTCTTCTGGTTGAGTGCGTCCCTGTTATTCTGGTATCAGTGTAATGGACAATTTATTAAAGACTTCTTTCATTACTATGCTGCGTGTGTATATGTATTTATTAGGTGCTGTGTCAAATTCAGATATATTGGGAAAATACACAGCTTTTTTGGCCTCTATGTTGGCTGCTTCATTGCTGCAGAAAATTAAATATGCACCCTTAGTAGAGGCTGTGCACTTCACCTCAGCAATGGCCGATGGTAGTTGTTCATTTATGAGCCTGCCCAATAATGGAGCATGCTGCACAGGTGTACCATCTGCGCGTAGGAAGCCCCACCTCTTCCAACGTGACAGTCCGCATAGCAAGCCTTGCCTCTTACAACGTGACAGACTTGTGTGTACTGTTGACATCACCTAGTGTGAGGAAAAAGGGTCCAGCTCTAGTAAAACGGCAGCTAATCGGAGCTGTTAGCAGGAAAATGACTGAAAAACTACATTTCTCTATGAGCCTCCTGCCAGTTGGTACAGGCGTGTGTAATTATGAGGGCACTTAAGCCTCTCCCCGGCCCGTGCTGCTTGTTGGTGATTTTGTATGCAGGCACACGTCAGAGGAGGCAGGCTTTGACTTTCATGAGGAAGACTTGGAACTTCGGGCCCGGCAGTGACAGCGTGTTGCTTTATCCCTCATGAGGGATCAGTATCGTCACGCCAACGTTACTGAGGCCAGGCCCGGGCAGTGAAGGACGTTTCCTTCTCACATGGCCTCTCGAAGCATGGAGGCACAAGCAGCGGCAACGCCGCCAACGCTGGTTTTCAAATTGCCTGTGTGGTGCTGCCCCTTTAAGGGATGAAAAATGCGGCGGAGTGACGTTGCACTCCACCTCGTGCACTATAAATAAAGGGGGCGTACCCGGCCGCGGTAGTGCGACCGGGGAGCCTGAACACTAAGGACGTCTGCAGGCTGAGTCTGTGAAGGGTTTTGGGGGCTCACAGGCATCGCGATTGGGGGCACAGACAGACCCCCAACAGTGGCGACGAGTCCGGTATGTCGCCCGGGCCCGGCGGTGATAATTGAATAATTTCGGAAAACGAAGCGGATGAGGAGGCTCGTTCGTTCCATGCCGCGAGCTGGGTGGATACCACACGGCAGGCGGCCATTTTGCAAATCAGGCAGTGGATGATCACAGCGCTCCGGGGGGGCCTGTGATTGCCATCCAGGCCCAATTTTTGGATATTATGATAGCGGGCAGCTATCTCTGCCCACACATGCCCAAATTTAGAATTTTTTCAAATTTTTGGACGAATTACACCGAGTGAAGGTGAGGCGGTGGGGGAAGACTGCTGATGACTGCTTTGTCCCTGGACCTCCCTGGCTCAATTTCTGGGACACACTTGTTGGACTGTGGCCCATCTGCACAGTTCTGCAGCTGGAGATATTAATCTTCATCATCCTCATCATCATGATCAGCTGCTGAGCTCAAGTCAGACTTTCCTGGACTGGTGGACCTTGTGGCCTGCAGGGCTTGCTGGAAATCATCATCATCATCATCATCATCATCATCATCAGGTCTGGCTGCTGGGCTTTGGGTGAATTGTTGGACTGGTGTACTTCAAAGCCTGGGAAGCCTTTTCTGGCTGGGTGAGTTGCGGCCCCTGCTTCTTTCAGCTGGGGTTCCTGTGCGCTTAACCCATGAGTGCACCTGGTGACCAAGACGGGGGACAACCTGCAGACCAGCAATTACCTCAAGTTCAGCCTCCTCCTGTGGCCCAACCAATCATTCAACTGGTGCCTCAAGTCATGGCACAAATGCGGGCCCCTGCGGTGCTCCAGCCCATCCCTGAGTTTGATGTCTCGGGCCCTCCGTCCAGTCTGGGGCCCAGATGGAAGCGGTGGGTCGACCGTCTCGACATGTACTTCAGGGCCACCATGGAGACCAACGAGGACAGTAAGTTGGCGATGCTGCTATATGCTGCAGGGCCTGCGGTGCAAGACATTTTTGAGTCACTCCAGACTGCCGATGCCTCGTACGATGCAGCCAAGACAGCTCTCTGCAATCACTTCATCCCCTTAGCCATCGTAGACTATGAGCGCTTTGTAATGCTGTCGGCTCACCAGAAGGAGGATGAAACTCTGGACACTTTTTATGGTTGTCTCAAATGCCTGTCTCTGGCGTGTGCATGGGGTCACCCCGATGACATGATCAGGACCCTCCTAATCCAGGTGTGCTAGTCAGGGAAGCTACGACGACAGGTGCTGAGGGAACCAGGGACCACCCTTGCTCACATCCTGGAGTGGAAGCGTTGTCACGAAGGATGGAGGCAGGTACATGTCCCATGAAAACAGAGGAGGTGTTTGCAGTGGGGCGCGGCAGTAGAGGTGCCAGGAGACCCAGCGGCAACTTCCGTGACAGGGGCGGTAGAGCTGTAGAAGGGTGGCAGAAGTGCGGCTACGACCTGCCCCACCCTGTAGAGTGTCCAGCGATGGGAAGAACCTGTGGGTGGTGCTGCCTTGCTGACCACTATGCACGGGTGTGCAAAACATCTCTGCCAGAAATGGTGCCCAGAGGCCCGGTGCGGTCTCGCTTCCTTCGCCAGTCTCACCCTCCCAATGTGGCCCAAGTCGACCAAAGGGAGGAAGGCGCACAGGTGGATGAGGAAGAGGAAGAAGAGGAGGAGAACATCTTTGTATCAAGTGTGGAGGCCCTCAAGTCAAAAAGCAGACGACAACCACGGTGCATTGTAGCAGTGAACAAGTCTCCCGTCACGGTGCTGGTGGATACGGGTGCGTCTGTCAACGTGATGGCCCGAGGACATTATGATGCGATGGGCAGTCCACCAAAGCTGGTCACCCCCAGAGCTCGCATATTTACATTTCGGAGGGTCCGAACCAATCCCCCTGGATGGGGCGTTTGTGGCCAAGGTAGAGCATGCTGGGTCAAGGATCACAGCACGATTCTATGTGACACCAGTCAGCACCAAGACGCTGCTGAGCTGCGCGGCGGCAGAGTTAGTGCAGCCCATCATTCTGAATCTGTCATGATTCCTGCCCCTCATGTCCCCAGCCCTCCAAGATGTCAGGCTGGAGCCAGGCCACGATCACCTACATGGCCCTCAAGGGCCTCTCCATCCCTCCAAAGACCCACTTGGAGTCAGACTTGGCGCTTGTGGCACCAGACTCACTCACACCCATAGGATAACATTGGGGATTGGATTTGTAGTGCATTGATGCGGACAAGATGGATGCCCCCACATATTTCGGTTCCCAGAACTGCATGTGCGGTCTAGTCTTTTGGGTGTGGTTCAGCCCAGAGGCACCTGGGATACCCAGAGACTATTTAAGTTACACCCAGGCTGAGAAACATGCTTTGCGTTTTCTGCACCTGCAGCGTGACACTCACTGTGTTCGGATCGGTCTCCAGTAGGCCTGCATCTTTCTTCTGTGCTCAGCTCCTGCAAGAACAAGAACACCATTAGGAACAGCCTTACCTTGCGGCACTTCTGCCCATCAGTCATTGCTCCTTCTGTTCTGCAGGCATCTTCGGCGGTGTCATTGCCATCCCGGCACACCGCTTCCTAAGGAAAAGGGAAAAGAACAGAAAAAAGGCATTAGTAAGCATTCTGCAAATCGCTTATTTTTAAATACTGTACGAGCTTCAAACGCTTACCTGAATCCCAGCCGCTCCGGGGGAACTCTATCTCCGGGACTTCTCATCCATCCGCAAGAGGGAAAAGAGACACTCCAGGTTAGCGTGGAAACATCTAGAGGCGCCGCATACCGCGCTTACCCCAGTGGTCGAAGTGAGCGGGAGCGCCTGGGAGCGGTGCTCCTCTACTTTTTTCAATTACCTTTTACAGCTCCTATACTTTAATTTAAAAAAGAAACCGTTCCGGAATGGTTTCGTTTTAAAATAAAAGTGTAGGAAGAAGTTGAAACTTGCACTTGCAGTGCACTGCACTGAACGTTCCCTTAAACAACAGGTGCAAGTGTTTGGGTGTGTGTATTTTGTGTGGGAGGGGACGTGGTGATGGGGTTTGTGGGGAGTGGGTGCAGGCCAGCAGGGAACATAGTTCCACTACTTCTTTTCGTACACTTCGACCACTGGCTTACCCACCGCATTTGTTCTTCATAACCGGCATCCACGCTAAAGCGTTGCGGCACCTAAAAGACACAGAAAAAGAACTCAGTTCAATGCAAATACGAAAGGGGTGCATCGCACATTGCGCTCTCACTCGCCTTCAGCGCTACTCATCTCAGCAGCACGCCGCCATCCCCGGACGCTGGCCATCATCTAAGGAAGGAAAGGAAAGAAGTTGGAGAACTGTTCAAAAGACTCATTATACTTACCTGTCGGACTCTTGCCAGTGAAGTAACTAGGCAGCAACAAGCCCGCAACAATCAACGCGCCCCTGCGCTGAAGGCAGGACGGAGAGCACACGATCCAAGAAAACAAGGTGAGCTGTGGATCAAACGGAAGGGTTGGACCCGGGGGAAAAAGGGGTTCAAGCACACAGAGACAATAGGGAGTTAAACTCTACCAATCCTGTGTTTCAGGCCCAGTCTCCAGTCGAATAACCTTCAGGGAAGGGTTCGGGGTCGTAAGAGGTCAAAACAGGCTGAGTGATGTCCCCGTGGATACCAGGTGAGCGTTACAGAATCACCATATAGAGTGCCCTTCCACCCGAGAGAACTAGTGGACAAGGAGCTGGACAATTTATTAAACCTGGACATCATCAAAAAGGTTGAAGGTCCCACACCGTGGGTGTCCCCTATCGTGGTTGCTAGGAAACCCAAACCACCCGACTCAGTAAGGATTTGCGTCGACATGAGGCTCCCTAACAAGGCCATACGGAGGGAGCGCCACCTAACACCGACCATCAATGACATTATCACGGAGCTACAGGGAGCTTGCTTCTTCTCGAAGCTTGACCTCAGGGCCGGATATCACTAGGTTGTTCTGCACCCAGAGACGAGATACATCACGACCTTCACCACCCACAGAGGCTTATATAGGTACAAGAGAGTCCGTTTTGGGGTGTCATCGGCAGCCCAGGTATTTCAAAATATCATCAGAGGGGCCCTGGCTGACCTGTATGGGGTATTGCATATCAGCGACGACATCCTGGTATTTGCAAAGACTGAGGTAGACCATTTACGCAAGCTAGCCAAGACCTTTGAGTGCCTGCAGTCGCTGGGCCTTACCCTCCACAGGGAAAAATGTGAATTCTTACCATCGAATTCTTTGGCTTCATGTTCAAAGAGGGTGATGTGTCACCGGACTCACGGAAGGTGAAAGATATCAAAGAGGCCCAGCCCCCGGAGAATGTGTCTGAGGTGAGGAGTTTCCTACGGATGACATACTGCAGACGATTCATTAAGAACTTGGCATCCAGGTCGGAGCCCCTGAGAGCCCTCACTAAGAAAGACGGTGTGGCAGTGGGGCCCTCTCGAGCAGGTGGCGTTTGAAGACATCAAAGGCACTCTCACGGCAGAGGACACAATGGCGTTCTTCGACCCTGCACTCCAGTCTGTGATAATCGTGGTTGCCAGCCTGTTTGGCCAGGGGGCCGTGCTAACGCAGATCGTCCCTGATGACAGCATCCGTCCAGTGGCATATACAAGCAAGGCGCTATCGGACACCGAATAGCGCAACTCCCAGATCGAGCGGGAGGCCCTTGACGTCCTGTGGGCGTGCACGCACTTCAGGCTGTACGTCCTGGACCGGCCGGTGACTGTTGTGACTGACCATAAGCTGCTGCTCCCCATTCTGTCTGGATCCTCATCAAAACCACCGGGGAGAATTGAACGATGGATGCTCGCACGTCTCGAGTATGGGGTCTTGCTGGTGTACAGACCCGGCTCCAACAACACAGCGGACTACTTGTCCTGCCACCCGGGGAGCAGCAGCAGAGACGCACCGGATGCATGTGCAGAGGAAGCGGACGACCACGTGCAGATGGTGGTGGAAGCAGCAACCCCGAACGCTCTGCCGCTAGAGGATCTGGAGGCGGCAGCGGGCCAGGATGAATGCTTTCGCATCCTGAAGTCTGCCATGCAACAAGGATCATGGAGGAGTGTGCTTGAATCCCTGGCCGGACGCACGCAAGAAGCGACAGGGGTGTTGGAACAGCTGTGGAAGGTGAGGGAAGAACTATCATTCTCCACCACAGGTCTCTTGCTGAGGGGCGACCAAATTATTATCCCCCAGACCAAGGTGCAGGAAGTGATAAGTCTGGCCCATCAGGGACATCAAGGGGCCGCGAAGACCAGGGCCCAACTGCGCCTCAAAGTGTGGTTCCCCCAACTGGAGCAGCGGGTGGATGAGCATGTGGCCGCATGCGTCTGGTGCCAGGCGGCTTCCCCGCACAGCGAGAGCCCACTATCGAGGCAATACCCAGAGGTACGCGCCCGTGGGAGGTGGTACACACGGATTTTGGGTCCACCATGCAGAGCACCCACTTCCTGATGGTGGTGGACAAATACTCTCGATATCCGGAGGTTGAATTCATTGATTCGGTGGCCTTTGAACATGTGGTGGTGGCCCTAGAGAAAGTCTTGGCCTCTCACGGTTTTTCCTATACCCTGTGCTCGGACAATGGGGCGCCCTTCCAGGGCGTGGGATTCGCAGAATTAATGGACGGATATGGAGTTCAACATCGGAAGATCACCCCGCTCCGGCTAAGAGCCAACGGGGAGGCGAAAAGACTCATGCGGACTCTGAACAAGACATTCCGCATAGCGCAAGGCCAAGGCAGGTGTCTGAGAAGAGCGCTTTACCAATTCCGGAGGGTCTACCGGTTGACTCCCCATACCTCGACGGGGGTGGCACCGGCGGAAGCCCAGTTCAAGCGGTGCCCAAGGGGATTGCTGCCAGAGGTCGTGGAAAAAGAACCAGGGGTCATTGACAACCAACAAGTGGACTGAGCAAGAGAACGCAAGGAGAGGCCTCCGCATCCAACACCTGACGCCCGGTGAGATTCGAAATAGGCACCCCCATGGGAAGCTGTCCCTCCCCTATGAACCTGAGTTGCTGGATGTTGTAGCTGTGAAAGGCTCGATGGTGACAGCATCCGATGGCAAATCATCAGTCACCTGGAACGTGAGCTTTTTCAAGAGACTGGGGGACACGAGAACTGATACACCCCAGGAGCAGGACAGTGTGGAGGTACCCGACGAGGGTGGAGGTGCTGGACCATTCCCTCTGTCTCCCGCTGAGGGGACGCTGGCCGATGGGTCTACTGTGCCGAGGCGAGCAGGAGGTACCCCCTGAGGACAGGGCGAGGGAAACCTGTTCGCCTCAGCGACTATGTGATAGGACATGTATCCTGAATGACCCAGAGGTCGTCGCAGTCAAGGCGGCTGTGATTAAAGGGGTACCGCTGGGTGATGTGTTTTCATTACATTGTTTGAAGTGTTTGGTTGTTGTGTGATCTTGTTAACGCAAAGTTGTTGTCCTCATGACTTTAAGGGATGAAGCATGTGGCGGAGTGACATTGCAGTCTGCTTTGTGCACTAGGAATAAAGGGGGCGTTCCCGGCCGCGGTAGTGCGACCAGGTAGCGCGAACACTAAGGCTGAGTCTGTGGGGGGTGTTGGGGGCTCACGGGCATCGCGATTGAGGGCACAGACAGACCCCCAACAGCATGGGGAGGAACTAGCAAGCCCCCCAGGCCTCAGTTAAGTGGGAATGTATTTCTTTGGAGTTCGTGATCACATTTCTTGTCAGGTGCGGATGCACCGTTCCTATTTCTTATTTTGCATAAACTGTGCCACACTGTTAGTGTGGGAGACAATTAAGGGCTACGTAAAGGAGCATGTGCATGTGCAGTCTTCATACTATTGACCTTGCTGGGCAGGTCCCGACCTGTTGTTTGAATACTCCATAACAGCACATGCTGATTGAACTTAGTCACGGAGAAAATGGGGCTTGCTGAATTGTTTGTGGCTGCTTGCTTTTGTTGTAAATGTTTTGTGACCAAGTCAGTTCTGTGCAACTTACAAGCACCTTCTGCTGGCTGACATGGCAAGAGGGAGATGCTGGTTATTCATTTGCTCATTGAGCTCAAGTGATGTGCTGTGACCAGGCCTATGTTGTATGTTTTCTATGTTGTTGTTGCACGTTATCCATGGCCATCAATAACGTTCCATGTGCTTATGTTTGTGGCTATGTCAGGGGTATCTAGGAATACAGGAGGCAGGTTGAATCCTAACTAAGAAGGATTCCGATTCAGGTTATGCAAGATATATGTGTATGTATGTCTTTTTCCCCTACTACCCTTCCCCATCCTCATGCAAGCTCCCTAACCCTCTATCCGGTGACCCTAACACCCCCTACCTATCCACAACCCCTCCCTAACCCTCTTCCCCCCTTTCGGCTGCCTCGTGGTACCTGTATTATCAAGATCAGGACCACGTGCAAACCAAGGTGGGAGGGGTCTACTTCATTTGGCTTCTGTGGTTAGGCAGGAGTTGTGCGATACTCCAGGTGTGTGACATAGGAAGAGTCAGAATACACTGTTACTTCCTACTAATTCTGCTGCTTGTGCTGAAAAATGTAAAGG